>NC_030829.1:53662861-53996591 GCF_001704415.2 Capra hircus
GTAATTCTCGATTATTCAAAATAACATAAAAAAATTCAGTTCAAGGGCTTCCCGAGTGACAACAGTAAAGAATCCTCCTGCCAATGCTGGGGACGTGGGTTCGATCCCTGATGCGGGAAGATCCCACGTGCCGCAGGGCAGCTAAGCCCGTGGGCCACCACTGACGCCTGTGCACCCTGGAGCCCGTGCTCCACAGCAAGAGAAGCCGCTGCAATGAGAAACCCACACATCACGAGAGAGCAGCCCCGATCGGCGTAACTGGAGAAGAGCCGTGCACCAGTGAAGACCCGCACAATGAAATAAACAAATCCTTTCTTAAATTCAGTTCAGGAGGAGGAAA
Source organism: Capra hircus (assembly GCF_001704415.2). Taxonomy (NCBI): domain Eukaryota; kingdom Metazoa; phylum Chordata; class Mammalia; order Artiodactyla; family Bovidae; genus Capra; species Capra hircus. The sequence continues at coordinate 53,663,202 of NC_030829.1, forward strand.
TGGCAACCCACTCCAGTATTCTTGCCTGGGAAATCCCATCGACAGGGGAGCTCGGCGGGCTACAGTCCATGGGGTCGCAAAACAGTCGGACACGACTCGACGACCAAACGAGAACAGCGTTTCAGTGCATAATAAAATAAAATGTCTGCTCAAAAAAAAAAAAAAAAAAATGAGTTTAAGCTTCCTCAAGCAGGGTCTGGGGAAGGAGCGGCAGGCATCACGTCAGGCTTCGAGGGTGGACGAGGAACATAAGGCATTCCAGCACAATCAGGAGGAGGAGCAGAAGAAACTCGAGGAGCTAAAAGCAAAGGGCAAAGGCCCCAGGGAAAGGCCGCTCGGCCACCTGTGGAATTAAGAAATCCGGCAAAGAGGAAGCTATTCCTTGTGCAGAGGCAATGATGAGCCTTCGTTCCATTCCTGTGTAAACATCTGGATTCACTGCCGTAACAGCTGTTGCCACATATAGCTAGAATTAAATGTTGTCTTGGAACCTACTGTACATTTAAGAATAAACTTTTGTAAAAAAAAAAATCAGTTCAAGTATTTGAACAAGTACATTTCAAGTCCCCGGAGGCCAGTTGTGACCAGGGCAGCTATGGAACAGCTGTGTCATTCACAGAGGCCTACCTGATCTACTTCTGCTTTCCCAGAACAGGTGAACTGTTAGAAGACATTGCTAGTAACAAAGCAACAGAAAGAAGCCAAGCACACTGGCTGGGTTCCGATGAACAGTCCACCTGGATTCCATAGGCTCACGCCGGCCCAGTGGGACGAACATCAGAGCAGCAGAAGTGGGAAAGCGCTCAGGCTGGGGTCCTCGGCTTCTGCTTCCCAGCAGTGAGAGGCTGGCCGGTCACCTACACCCCTGGGTCCCTGCATAGAAGGTATCATGGAGAGGACAAGGTTAGGGATGACAGAGGGCCCAGCACAGCACCAGTGCATACTAAGCATGTGCCGTACGTCACTGCTGCCAGGACCCCATCGAACACCTTCAAGGAAAAAAATCCCCTCCACCTCCGTCTCCCTCTTTGTCCAAAACCTCCAGATCACTGCTGCTTTCTCAGTTTTTCTGTGAGCAAGGGCCAAGTCTCGGGGGTTTTTCTTTCATTTCCATCTGCCAGACTTATTTTCTCATAAAATACAATAACGTGGGGAAATGAAAACATATGAAACCCAAGCCCCAATTGGCTTTGTCAGGCTGTTATGAAAGTGTTCAATGTCTGTTGAAGTGTTAGGAAAAGCCTCATGTCTGTGCTTCTGCCTACTGGCCAGCACTGGTCGAGGACCACACTCTTGAGCAGCCCACTCCACACTCCAATCCTGTTCTAAACCGCCGCTCTGGAGTCCTTTTTTTTTTGTTTTTTTTCCTTACAGTTTTACAAATCCATTCTCTTCTTGTTTTCCACGTCCGTTCTCCCAGACCATCATCATCTGGGTCAGGGAAGAGAACGCTGCACAGAAAAAAAAAATCCCGGAGCTTCGCAGAGGGTCTCCTTGGAGGATTTAGCAGAGCACAGATCAGCACAGACATGTGAGGAAAATAACCACAGCTGGGGCCGAAAGACAGCCAGAAGCATGAGAGAGAACAGTGCCTGACGTTCACAAGGGCCGGAAACGGTCTGGTCCCAGCAGACAGACGGGAGGATGCATAATAATCCAGGCGATGCTGAGTAAGGCTGTGCCCTGTGTTGGAAGGGATAGTTAACCCTAGACTGAGGTCTGCTGTATAAAGAAAGCTGAGCGCTGAAGAATTGATGCTTTTGAACTGCAGTATTGGAGAAGACTCTTGAGAGTCCCTTGGACTGCAAGGAGATCCAACCAGTCCATCCCAAAGGAGATCAGTCCTGGGTATTCATTGGAAGGACTGATGCTGAAGCTCCAATACTTTGGCCACCTGATGTGAAGAACTGACTCATTTGAAAAGCCCCTGATGCTAGGAAAGATTGAAAACAAGAGGAGAAAGGGATGACAGAGGATGAGATGGCTGGATGGCGTCACTGACTCAATGGACATAAGTCTGAGCAAGGTCTGGGAGTTGGTGATGGACAGGGAGGCCTGGGGTGCTGCAGTCCATGGGGTCGCAAAGAGTCAGACACGACTGAGTGACTGAACTGAACTGAGGTCTGCTATAAACTCACTTAGCAAATCATAAAAACCACCCTGGAAAGGATCACTGTTTCCAAGTAACTTATCTGCACCCCAGAAGATTTAACTGCTCAAGAAGATTTAATAGAATGTAAAAACACCCAGGACTCAATAAGGTATGGTTCACAATGAGTGGCTTCCAGTCAAAGATGATCCGGTAGGCAAAGAAGCAAGAAAACACATCCCATAATGAAGAAAATAATCCATCTGCGGAAATCAACCCAGGTCTGACACAGACATTAGAATTAGCAAAGGACAAGCTACTGTTGTTCTACTCCATGCAACAGTAAATAACTTTGCCCCCAAAGTTAACCAGCGACCCAGAAGATATCAAGAGGCCCAGACTGACCTGCTAGAGATGAAAAGGATGTCAGAGATGAAAGAGACACTGAATGGGATTAAACACAGATTGCACATTGCAAGAAATAAAATCTATGACATTAAAGGCACAGCAACTGTCCGAAATGCAACAGAGAGGAAAAGAATTTGAGTTATGAAAGGGCCGTGAAGTGAGCCGTGGGACAACTTCAAGGTGCCAAAACAGGAATTCCTCAGCAGCCTGGCAGTTAGGACGCGGCGCTTTCATTGCCGAGAGTGTTGATTCAACCCCTGGTGTGGAACTAAGACTGCAAGCTAGAGTGTAGAGGGAGAAAAAAAAAAAAAAAAATATATATATATATATGCGCCAAACCAAGGGATCACTGAATCCCTGAAGTGGAGGCTCCAGGGGAGAATGGCAGAAAATCTGAAGAAATGATGGCCAAAAATACTCCAGATTCGATGAAGATTTAAAGCCACAGACCCAAAAAGTTCAGCAAATCTCAAGCAAAGGAAGCATGAAAAGTACACCAGGGACATCATGATCAAAGTTCTCAAAATCAATGATGGAGAGAAAACCTTAATCAAAGGAAAAAGACGTTACATACGAAAAGACAAAGATAAAGATCGCATTGGATTTCTCGTTGAAAACAAGACAAGCACGAAGACAGCGAAACAACATCTTTAAAGACAAAATAAAAAGCTGTCGACCTAGAATTATACACCCAGCAAATATATATATATATTTCTATTTATATATTTTAGGACAATTTATATCTTTTATAACCATTATAAAAGGCGGTATATCTTTTACAATATTATATCTTTTAAACCAGTGTGAAGTAAGAATGAATTAAGACATTCAAAAGCCGAAAGAATTCTTTACAGGCAGATCAGCACTACCAAAAAAAAAAAAAAAGTTAGTCTTTCCAGGACAAAGAAAATGGAACCAGATGAAAACCTGGATCTAAACAAAGGAATGAAGAGGACCAGAAACAGTAACTGATCTCTTTCTTATTAGTTAAATCTCTTTAAAAGATAATTGATTAGCGCAATGGAATAAAATTGAAAGACCATAAGTGAACCCTAACATTTAGCATCAATTAATTTTTGATGAATATCCCAAGACAATCCAATTGATAAAGAGTGGTCTCTTCAACAGATGGTGCCGGGAAAACTGGCTGTCCACAGGCAAAAGAACGGATTTGAACTTCTGCCTCACACCACATGCAAAAATGAACTCAAAATGGATCAGAGTTCAACCTAACAACTAAAACTATAGAACTCTTAAGAAAATATGGGCATGAATCTTTGTGACCTTTGACAGGGCTACGTTTACTTAGATAAAGCACCAAAACCACAAGAAACAAAAGAAAACAGAGATAAATTGGATGACATCAAAATTAAGAACTTTCGTGCTGCAAATAATAATATCAAGAAAGAGAAACAACGGTACACAGATTAAGAGAGAATATTGGCAAATTATACCTGATAGATGTATATGAAAAACATATAAAGAACTATTAAAGTGTAACAATAGAAAGACAAATAACCCAACTAAAAATGGGTAAAGGGTCTGAATAGATTTTTTCCAAATAAGACATACAAACAAGGCCATGAGAAAAATGCTCCACATTACTGGTCATCAGGGAAATGCAAATCAAAACCACACTGAGATTCAGCTTCACACTCACTAGGATGGTCAGACTCATTCAGATAATCACAGGTGCTGGCAGGAAACGTGGAGACATTGGAACATTCAGACACTGCTGGTGGGAATGTGAAGGTGTCGCCACTTTGCAAAACGGTTCCTCAAAAAGCTAAACGTGGAGTTGCCATATGACCCACCAATGCCACTCCTAGGTGTCTATCCTAGAGAACTGAAAAAAAATATGTCCACGCAAGAACATGCACAGGGATCCTCACAGCGGCAAACGGCCAAAAAGTGGAAAGGAGTATCCACTGACCGATGAATGAATAAAATGCAGTCCATCTGTACAATGGGCTATTGTTCAGCCATGAAGAGTGATGAAGTTCTGATACACCCTACAGCGTAGTTGACTCTGGCTAATATGATGCTAAGTATTAATAAAAGAAGCTAGTTACAAAAGACCATATACCTATGAATCCATTGGTATGGAACATCCAGAATAGGCAACGCTATAGAGGAGAGGTTGCTTCAGGCTAGAGGATGGGGGATGGGGAGCAGGGTAATGGGTAACTGCCACCTTTATGCCCCCCGATATTTCCTCAGGGCCAACTGTGCTCTGCCTTACGGTAAAGGTGCCAGATAGAGGGAAAAATCAAGATCAGTTAAACACTGTCCCCATTCTCCCAAAACTAACCTCAGAGGGGGAGGCACAGGCCCTGAAGCAGTTTCAACCTAATCATATTTCCTCACACCCCAACACAGGTATGGTGTTCCTGAGATGGATCCGAGACCTGTACCCGAGGGGCCACAGCAGAGACCGCAGTGGAGGACACCGCTCAGAGAGCGACGAGCACCTGTTGGGATGAAGCGGGAGGCACAGGGGTAGGAACGGGGTGGGTGACGTTCAGTGCAGCCAGAGGCTCCCAGGGACACGGGGTGGAGGAGACGGTGGCAAGAGAGCGGACGAGAAAGGGGCTGGAAGTACGTGGAGGAATCTCAGCGTCAAGTAAAGGAATCAGACTATGATGTTATGAGAAGAAGTGGCTGAGGTCTCGGAGCTGGGGAGTGGTGCTGTGCTCAGAGGCCAGCTGTGTGGATGGGGCTGCGCAGGGCAGCCGACAGGACCTGAGGCGGTTAGGAGGAACAGAGAGGGTCTTCCCCCCGTGGTGGACTCAGACAACCAAACCCCCCAGTGGTGGCCAGGAACTGGATCTGCCAGACTCCCAGGCTGGCCGGTGCCCCAGCGGTGCCTTGAAAACCCAACCACAGGATCCACGCCTGCCCCCCGTGGTCAGGGTTCTCTTCCGCTTTAAACCTTAACTGGCAGGAAGGTCACGCTGGCTTTGAAACATCAGGTCAACAGACTCGTATGCGGCAGATGCTTCAGAAGACCACAGGGCGATGAGGAAGGAGCATCAGACGTACTTCTAACTGGGAGAAACAGAACATAAAAGCAAGCACCGTGATGACCTCTGAGCGCTTGAAATGCGGCTAGCGTGACTGAGGAATTAAAACTTTTATTTCATCTTAATTAGTGCAGTTTCCATTTAAACAGCCACACGCAGCTACTGACTACCATATTGGACACTGCCAGTCTCGACTTCCTAAACCACGGTTCACTTATCAGTAAGAAACGATCTGTAAGTTTATTGTCTTTAGCACTTTATACATCACAAAGGCAATATAGCCACATTGTGAAAAAAAAAATACATGTGGGAGAAGAAAATCACCCATAACCCCCAAAACAAAACAAATAATGTCAGTTCTGGAGAATCCTGCAGGCAGAGCAGCCTGGCAGACTATGGTCCACAGGGTCGCAAAGAGTCGGACCCGGCTGAAGCGGCTTGGCGCGCATGCACGCTCACACGGGCGGCATCTTTGCCAGGGTTGTCACCCCAGTACTATCATTAGGCCAAAATCTGGGTGCCCAGTGGCCCGGTCAAGTCGACACATAAAATGAACCGTCACAGGGCCAGGGTGGGAGACGGAAGTGTAGAAGACGATGTGAGAGATGGACCATCTGAGCGAGGGGAGATGCTCTCAGCAGGATGAGATCACCAAGAAGGCCCGAGCCGTGACTGATGGAAGCACAAAGCTCAGCCTCCTGTGAAAGCTCTCACTCCCTAAATCCGGGCGTCTGGCACACGTGTTAGTTAGCATGCAGTGAGCCCCGCTGCGTGTCAGGGCACCCTCCACTCTGCGTTTAGAGTTGAGGAGACCCTGGGTCCCACCAGGGGTCCCCTTTGGTCTGGTTATACTGAGGGGATGGGTACAGATTTCCACCCTCACCATGCGTGTGCAAGTATCAGGTGCTTGGAATGCGGATGTGGCAATCAACGACACAGGTCGCACAGGAGTCACCCTCACACCATGGCTTAGAAGTCCCAGGCTCCTCCCGTGTCCCAGGCACAAAGAAGCTGACGCCTTCCCGCTGTCAGGGATGTCATGGCCTCGGATGGCAGCAACACAGTCCGCGCTGGGAAGCCAACTCTGCTCCCAATTCTGCTGCGTGCGGCAGAAGGGGATTTGCTGGAGAGGGACACGTGACCCTGTGACCACGCGCCAAGTAAAATCCTCTCCTCTGACCCGCGCAGCCCTTGGCTCAGCTCCGTCTATTCTGGTGGTTTCCTGATTCTGCCCTCGCCCGCTGGCTCCCTTTGTTATCTGCCCACTCTCCCTTTCTCACATTCTTGTCTTCAGCTTTTCCCCGAGATCCAGCTGACTCATTCAGCTCACACGCCAATGCTGAACTATCGGGAATGACTCAGCAGCTCAGAAAACTCAGGGATCAAAGGGCCTAAGGAGGAACAGCCCTCTAATGAAAGCCCTTAATCCGTTTCTCTCCTATGGGTACATCACACCCGCTACCGAATTCTGACTCCCCTATTCCAAGTACCAGGCCGCTCTTCTGCATTCACACATCGAAAATATCCCCGAACCCAATCTTTGCTGTCACATAGCACCCAGGCAGAACTGAACCTGAGACGTCACGGCAAGATCCCGTGTCTCTCTAAGCAAAGCTCATTAGATACAGTGGCTGCGAGCAAGGGCTGTGGGTCCACACGGTCCTGGTTTCCAGTGTCAACCAGGCTATATTTAACATCGATATAACCAACCAGAAGGAAACTCAACTTTCCAAGCCTCTGCTCATCTGTGAAATGAGAGTAATAACAATGCTGAACTCTCTCAGGTTGATACGCCAATTCAATGAGCTGGTGGAGGGCTCGGGGCACGGTCAGGCCAGCATAAGTTAGAAAGCTTACCTGTGAATTACTTATAAATACTGAGATGACTCCTAAGAAAGCAGGCCTGCCATGAATTAAAGGGAGACCTCCCTAATTCAGGCTAGACTATTTCAGAGTCTGGACATCTCCAAAAGCTGGGTTGCTGAGGCGGCATATACAAAGTCAACGAAACATCACTTTGCCAACAAAGGTCCATATAGTCAAAGCTATGATTTTTCCAAGAGTCACGTGCAGATGTGAGAGTTGGACCATAAAGAAGGCTAAGCGCTGAAGAATTGATACTTTTCAACTGTGGTGCTAGAGAAAACGCTTGAGAGTCCCTTGGACAGCAAGGAGATCAAAACCGTCAATCCTAAAGGAAATCAACCCTGAATATTCATTGGAAGGACTGATGCTGAAGCTGAAACTCCAATACTTTGGCCATCTGATTCAAAGAGCTGACTCATTAGAAAAGACCCTGATGCTGGGAAACATTAAGGGCAGGAGGAGAAGGGGTCTACAGAGGCTGAGATGGTTAGATAGCATCACTGACTCAACGGATATGAGTTTGAGCAAACTCTGGGAGATAGTGAAGGACAGGAAAGCCTGGCATGCTGCAGTCCATGGGGTTGCAAAGAGTCGGATATGACTAACAGAAACGAAACACCCTCCAAGGACCCTCTGGTACTTTAGCTGTGACCTTCCTGGTGGATAAATCATCAGTCACTGATTTATTCACTAAGAACCTCTGTCCCACAAATCTGGGCTTATTTCTAGTTGTTTCATTTACTCAAAGGGATGGATTGGCATTTCTGGTGTTCTCAGGGCCGACTCTAACTCTATAGAGAGAGTTCCCCAGATGTTTAGTCGACTAGTCATGTCTGAATCTTTGCGATTCAGGCTCCGCCAGGCTCCTCTGTCCATGGGGATTCTCCAGGCAAGCATACTGGAGTGGGTTTCCATTCCCTTCTCCAGCGGCTCTACCCGACCCAGGGTCGAACGCTGGTCTCCGGCACTGGAAGGCAGATTTCACCACCTGGGAAGCCCCTTTTTCCAGGTGGGGTCTAAATAAAGGTGTGAGATCTCACCAAACAAGCCCTCCACTGCCTTTAACAAGCATGGATGTTTGGGTTTGGGCAGGTGGGATGGGCAGTGGCATACACTCCTAGTTTTGCTGTGTGCCTTCCCTCAGGTACGGTTGGCAGATCACAGTGCCCGCGTCCCTCCAGGAACACCAGCATCACAGTCACCTGCTCCGGCCGCGACCTGCACACCTCAGCCCTGTCCCGGGAGGGGCCCCATCCGCCCTCCTCCGGGCTCAGGCCCACGCTGGGCATACTGGCCTCGGCACTGCCTGCCCCCAAGACCAGGGCAGCCTCATGGTCCATGGGCTTCCGGACAGGAGCATCTCTTATCTAGTCCGTTATTTTCTGATCCACGCAGCTGAAAAATAGTAGGGGCTGTGACCCAGGAAATCGGTTTCACCCATGATTCCAGGGTGGAATTTATTTAGTTTTTACAAGACGAACAAAAGCTTACTTTCTGGATCTAAAACAGCCTGGTGTGAGGACACAGAGTCTGGACTTCTCTCTGCCTCATAGTTTCTTCTGGAAGGTGCCAAGGAGACTTTACTTGACTCCACAAGCCCAGCAAACTTTTTCTTCCTTCTTGTTCAGCCTCTCTCGAGCCCCAGACAGGCGCCAGCTTCTCCTCAGACCGGCCACTTGACACAAGGTATCCAGACACGCGGCATGTGGCTGCTGGCCAAGGGCGTGCCCTCCCCTCACCCAACTGTGCCCACAGCTCCTGTAGAGCCTCCAGCTGGGGGCACGGCCGCCTTGGGTGGGCAGAGCCCATTGCGGGAGAGAGAGACCCACTGCACACATCTCCATGGCAACCAAACATACCCACCGCTGGAGGAGCCCTTGAGAAAGAACTTTAACAAACCACATAAACGCCCACGCATCATGGCCTGAATGCTTGCTTCTGGGAACCAGCTCCAAGGAAGCAACTCACTAGAGGGAGAAAAACACAGGCACAAAGACACTTGCTGGAGCCGTGTGTAATGTGCGCATGTGTGGCTGACTCGCTGTGCTATACAGCACAAACTAACACAATACTACAAAGCGACGCTACTCCAATAAAAATTGAACCAACAAGAAACCCCAGACACGCCCTGTGCCGTCAAACTGTCGAACGGCTCCGCCGACAGCCATGTAACTATTAAAATTATTAAAAATGAAACAACTTATTTTAAAGCCAGTAAAACGACCACTAACGTAATGAATGTAACCGTGTAACTAACAACATTATCACTGTTATTACAAAGATGACAGACATGGGTGAATGTATGCCACAACATTAAATCAAAAGGGATACAATATCGGTGTACAAGAGGACAACTCTAAAAAATGCATATTCAGTTCAGTTCAGTCGCTCAGTCGTGTCCGACTCTTTGCGACCCCATGAATCGCAGCACGCCAGGCCTCCCTGTCCATCACCAACTCCCGGAGTTCACTCAGACTCACGTCCATCAAGTTGGTGATACCATCCAGCCATCTCATCCTCTGTTGTCCCCTTCTCCTCCTGCCCCCGATCCCTCCCAGCATCAGAGTCTTTTCCAATGAGTCAACTCTTCGCATATAAAAGTGGACAAAATCCAGAAGGGAAAATGTGAGTGAAAATACCTGTTCTAGAATGACAACAAGATGGGTTTCTGTCTTTGAAACTTTTTGTGGCTGTGATATTGTTCCCACAACTAAAAATGAACTAGACATTGTTGCCTGTTGGCAGATGGGGAACTGCCACCATCCAGAGGCAAGAGGTTTGTCTGGGCGTGTAGACACCTTGGGATCGGAAAGGGGCTACGGACCACGTGTCCAGTCAGCTTGTCCAGGACTGGCTGCTGAGCACCCCAGAGCTCACACGGCAGCCATCGGTCCTTTCGTCTCAGTGTCCTCCTTTCCGGGGTGTGCGAGAGGGATAGAGGCACCTCTGACAGGCCCTTTCTGTTGCTCACAAAGGGAATAAATTGTCTGAACCTAGAAACAGCTCATTTTCTCTCTAATGGTCAAATCCATCAGGCCTCAGCCTTGCCTTGTAAGTGCGTGAGAGCTCAACAAGACGCCAGGTTATGTTTCGATAAAGTATCAACAAGACCGAAGAAGCGAGTGTGAGAGAGTGCAGGTGTGTGCACGCATGTGTGTGTACACAACGGTGTTTCAAGCCAGATTATTTTCACAAACGAAATGAGGAAACAGAAAAACATACACACACATATGGAAAAAAAAACACTCATCACATACACTTTAACCAACCAAACAAATGTTCCAGGCTAACCTAATCTAGATTTGGAAGCCATGGATTCAGCTCAAACGCTCGGTTTTCAGCCTCGAGAGAGGCCCTTCCCCTCTCTGACCCCATTTTTCTCTTCCACCAACAAAGTCGGGGACGGAGCGGATGAGCCTGGCCCTTACTGTGCCGTGTCCACACACCAAGGCTCACTGAAACACACTCGAAGACCCGCAGAGCCAGGATGCGGGGCAGCCTGGCACCACCTTCCGCTGAAAGCATTCACCGGCAGCAGCAAGTTAACTGAACAAAGGTAGGCCACCGCTGGCGTCCAAGAGAAGCTGCTCAGGCACGTGCCTGGGTCTCCAACCACCCCTGCAAGTGGGGAGGAAGCTGCGTGTTTACCCACAACAGGAGTGCCACCACACTCTGTCCTGAGGCCTGGTTTGCTGGCACCGGAACTGCAGAGACAGTGGTTCATGGTTTATGTGAGAAGGCAGGGTGTGCCTAGTTCGTGCCTTCCTGCTCAGGGAACAAGGAAGGCTTCCTGGGGGAGGAGGCACTGGAGCGGGTGCTAAAGGCGGGACTAAATTTAAATGTGTGCAGTGAGTGGGGAGAGGGGTTTCCAGGGAGCGAATGTGGAAGAGAGAAGTTCAGTCAGACTGTAATAAGAAAGTAGGAGGCAATAAAACAGAGACCAGACCACAAGGGCCTTAAATGCTAGAGCAAGCACAATCCCAAAGCAGCTGTCGTCTTAAGTGTGTGTATCCGCCGTAATTTCAAAATAAACTGATTAAGGAACTGCCAGCTAGTCAAGCGGCCACTGGTGGAACCAACGGACTCAACAATAGCCCTTTGCCCCCAAGGACTTTCTAGTTCAAATGGTAATTGCTGGAGGTATAAAAACAGCCTCTGCTCAATAGTTATTTTCCCTTTTCCTGGAAGATAGAGCAAATAATCAAGAAACAGTTGCAGGAGCCGAGAGCCTGAGATCATTTTTAAAAGAAGGCATGATCACAACTCTACAAATAAGACAACAACACAGGTCAGATATTTTATTTAATTCATCAATTAATGAGAGACCAGTAAGATGTGATTGCCCTCCCAGGTGGCTCAGTGGTAAAGAATGTGCCTGCCAGCGCAGGAGATGTAGAGATGTGGGTTCAATCCCTGGGTTGGGAAGATCCCCACTCTAACATTCTTGCCTGGAACATTCCATGGACAGAGGAGCCTGGTGGGCTACAGTCCATGGGGTCTCGAAGAGTCAGACGTGACTCCGTGAGCACGCACACACACAATAAGGTGTTATACCTGGGAGACAGCAAAGAACCTTCTAGATGCTGGCCATCAGAAATGCTGAACTAAATTGCTTACCAGATGCCAAAACTGGTCATTCTCCACCAGACACAGTTTGCAGTGCTGTGGACAAGAACCACAGGCTTTGCCATCAAGATTTTACAACTTAAGGCTCAAAGGCAAGGAAAGGTCCAGAGACCCAGGGAATCTGATAACCAGGAAAGCCCTATATTCCCACTGCGGATGCTAGGAGATGTGTAATCCATCCCAAGGGAAGTGAAGCGAAAGTCGCTCAGTCGTGTCCGACTCTTTGCGACCCTATGGGCTATACAGTCCATGGAATTCTCCAGGCCAGAATACTGGAGGGGATAGCCTTTCCTTTTCCCAGGGGATCGTCCCAACCCAGGGATCACACCCAGGTCTCCTGCGTTGCAGCCACATTCTTTACCAGCTGAGCTGCCAAGGAAGCCCAATCCATCTGAAAGTCTTCCACAATTTTCCCTACAAAGGTGAATAATGATCAAGGTGGAAACCCTTAGGCATGTGTTTTATGGGAAACCTAAGTGAGGATGAAGCCTGAGGTTGGGAACCAGGCATACACCTGTGTCATCAAGACATGGCAGGCCCATGCCAACCCAGGGAACCTCAGACTGGGAGCCCCGAGGCCCTCAAGGGCTGTGCCACAAATCAGGTAGCAAAGACCCTCCCATTTCTGGAGGCTCCTAAAATGAGGAGCCTGGCACGAATCCCAGGTGCTCAGTCTGGCCATGCCCGGGAGTCACCTGAGGAGCTAATAAATCTCTCATGCCCCACTCTAGAAACCCAGACCTAGAGCTTCCGATTGTGCTGGTCAGGGAGAGGCCACCGCACCTCCCTGGCTTTTAAAATCTCTCCACCTCCCCAACACCACCCTGATGAGTCTAATGAAAAGTCAGGACTAAGGACCACCAGGCCAGACGATAAGACCCCTTTGTCTTGGACACTTAGGGCTTTGTTGTGATGTTCTCTTTCAACTGATGGCTGTCAGCCTCAGTGCAAAACTGGAGGATGTCAGTGGGACATTTTTCAAAAACGCTCCTCAAAATTAATCTTTGCTGGATACCATGAAACAAGCAGAATTCATGACTTGGTCAGACTTGGCAAACAGCCTTCAATGTGCTACAATCTTCCACTATGTTTGCCATTCATTCAAGGAGCAGGCTGCTGAGCTGAGCACAGGCCTGGTCTCCTGATTTGATGTTTTAGGCATAACATCCACAAAGCAGTACAAAGATACCCACAGGTGTTGCTAAGAGGCACCCACACGTGTGTGGCATGCATTCACACAGGCATTCACACGCACACACTCACACTGTTCACTCAAACAGCAGCCTCCAGACGAAAGATCAGGGCCAAAGAGCTAAGAAGGGGCCCCGCTTCACACTGGAGTAACTGATGAGTCACCCTTTTGGTTGGCTGGTCCCCACAGTGGGGGAGATAAATGACAAGAGGGCAGACAACGGTGAATCTCAGCGCTCTCCTCCAAGACCTCTGATGTTATTAGGGATCGCTCAGCTACACCAGAGTGGGCGCCAGGCAGTGCCTGGTACTCTGATGGGCCTTGAGCTAATAGTACAAACCCCTCTTCTAGAGGACACTGTCCTGCCTTCCCGCAGGACCACGCAGGGACGTGGGCCAAGTGTCTCCTGGAAGGATGCTCTTCCGTCTCCTCCCTTCCTCAGTCCTCCTGTTCCTCACCCTGGGCCCCCGCTACCCCTACACACACACACACACACACACACACACACACACACTTACTGCAGGCCGCACAGGTGAAGCATGCGTCGTGGTAGAGGTTCCCCATGGCCTGGCAGGCCTGGCCGGCCCCAAACACCCCCTTGCTGCATTTCACACAGGCTCCTGCAAGGGAAAGAACACAGCAGTAAGTGGGGAGAGAAACACTGTAATGTGAGTCAATAAAAATCAACGGACAAAAGCAAGATACCCAGCCCTCCCCACAACCAGCCCATCCCTGAATCCCGAGGGTCACTCCTCTAGAATGTGTGTGTGTCTCTCTCTTGCTCTCTCCCTCCATCAGTCTCTCAACTCTCAGTCCTTTCCGCTGCAGGAAACAGCCCTGGGCTTGTGTCCACACTCCCTCCACACCAGTGTGTTAATGCTCAGAAAACCTCCACTTCTTGCTTCTTCCTTGTCCAAAGCTTTCAAAGGCTCTCACCAGGGACTTCCCTGGTGGCCCAGTGGCTAAAAGTCCTCACTCCCAATGCAGGGGAGTGAGGGTCCCTGGGTTCAGTCCCTGGTCAGGGAACTAGATCCCAATGCATCAACTAAGACCTGGTGCAGCCAAACAAATGAGTATTAAATTTAAAAAGGCTCCCACCGTTACAAGACAGCATCCAAACGCTGCACCATGATTAACACAGGCCAGATATGCCGGCTAAGTGAAAGCTGCTCGGTCGTGTCGGACTCTCTGCGACCCCATGGCTCCTCTGTCCATGGAATTCTCCAGGCCAGAATACAGGAGTGGGTAGACTTTCCCTTCTCCATGGGATCTTCCCAACCCAGGATCGAATCCAGGTCTCCCGCACTGCAGGCAGATTCTTTACCAGCTGAGCCACAACGGACGCCCAAGAATGCCAGAGCTGGTAGCCTATCCTTTCTCCAGTGAATCTTTCCAACTCAGGAATCGAACCGGGGTCTCCTGCATTGCAGGCGGATTCTTTACCAACTAAGCCCAATATGCAGGCTGGCCAACTTCAAATTATTTCCTTTAAGTCTCAATGGTAACTACTAACGGGGACTTACTAACCTCACTTTTTACAAACAGCGATCAGGCCCCCAAGCCCCAGGCCCGTCAGACAGCGCGCCCAGTGCTCCTTCCTGCCCCCACCCTGGCCCCTGGGTCTCAGCTCCAGGCTCCCCCGCCTGCGCCCCACGCCCACCCTCTGCTCCCTTTATGTGGTCCCTTACGTGGGTCAATCCACATACAGGGGGGTGTTGGCATCTCCCTCCCAAAGAACTCCCTCATTATAGTCAAATGAAAAAAAATTACTATTACGTAAATAATGCATGAATTTTAAAAAAAGATTCAGGAAAGAAATACACCAAAATTATAAAATTATGACTCATTTCACCACTTTGCATCTTCTGTATTAGAAAAAAAAAATCTTACATTGCTTTACAGCCGAAAAAAGTCTAGTCTCAGAAGGTATTTTGTATCTGGTTTTTGATCTTGGCCATGCTGAGAGGCTTGTGGGATCTTAGTTCCTTGACCAGGGATTGAACCCAGGCCACGGCACTAAAAGTACCGAGTCCTAACCACTGGACTGCCAGAGAATTCCCCTGGATCTGTTTAAATGTATTGTACAGTGTTACAATTTTTGAGAAACTGATTATATACTTATATACAATTTTTATATAAAATACAAATAAACATATGTAATTTTTCCAAAATTTAAATGTATATTAAAAGGTCCTCTAGGCTTCCCTCGTGGCTCAGCGGTAAAGAATCGGCCTGCCAATACAGGCCGGGTTCGATCTGTGGTCCAAGGAGATCCCACATGCCAGGGGGGCACCTAAGCGAATGAGTCCCAACTACTGACCCTCTGCTGCAGAGCCCGAGAGCCACAGCTCGTGAAGCCTGTGCGCCTTAGAGCCTGTGCTCCTCAACAGGGACGCTACCGCAATTAGAAGCCCACAGACCGCACCTCGAGCAAGACCGCTCGGCGACGAAGACCTGCCATAGCCAAAAACCAGGAACAGCTTCCCTAGCAGCCAGCAGGGCAACCAGGGGCTCAGCCAGCCTTCCCTGGCTCTATCCAATCTGCCAGGCTGCTCTCGGGCTGCATACTCACAGCCACATTCTGCCTACAGGGCCAAAAGTCCTGTGTTTCAAAGTTCTTATCATTCCAAGCTGATAAACGACTTCACCTTCAAAGGAAGTACAAGCTGACACAGCCTTCATGAAATGAAGCGCACCCGCTCCAACCCCACCCGGCCCACAGAGAACACAGAAGCCCAGGACCCGCACGCCACTTCACCGTCACTCCCTTAGGAAGCAGGTGCGGCCGTCCGTAAGGACGGTCCTGTGTCAGCTGAGAAACCGGCTCCCGAGAGACTTCGCTGTGCACAGCTCTAGGGATCACAAGTGGTGGTTATTCGCCGTGCTTCTGTCAACGTTTTATTATGAAAACTTTCCAGCATGGAAAGAAAAATGGAGAAGAGCCCCATGTGCCCATGACCCCAGTTCTACAATGGATAGTACTTCGCTGCCCGCCCCTCAGTCAACCCTGCCATCCAATTCGTGATGCATTTCACAGTAAGACGCAGAGAGCAGTCCGCTTCATCCCAAACACTTCAGTCTGAATATCATTAATAAGAGTTCATAGTTTGCTTACAGTTATCCTTTTCAAGATTAAATTCAAACAGTGAAATGCATAAGCTGTAAGTCTATCACCCTATGAGTTTTGACAAGTAGCCTATGTAATGTAAACCCCAAATAAGATACAGAACGTTTCCAACACCCCAGCAAGTTCCCCAAGGTGCTACCCTTCCATCTTCTCTTACTGGCTATGAAATCGCCTGTGTGTGTGTGTGTGTGCGTGTGTGTGAGTGTGCGTGCAGGATGAAACCACTGGACAGCTGGTATTTCTTTACCTCACCAACAGCATGATAAAATTGAAAACTCCAAAGAACTCAGAGGCAGCAGCGTGTATTTTTGTCTGATTATTTCATATACAACGTAGGCTGCTCAAGTAAGTCAAGAACTACATCTATTCTGGAACTTCCTTGGTGGCCCAGGGGCTAAGACTCCACACTCCTAATGCAAGGGGCCCGGGTTCAACCCTTGGTCAGGGAACTAGATCCCACATGCTGCGACTAAATAGCCCACATGCACAGTCAAGACCCAACACAGCCAAGTAAATAAAAGAAGTACATCCATCCTGGGCAAACTGCATCCCTCTGCTGGCACATTCAGAGCTGCCTCCAACGAGCAAGAAAGAATGACAAGGTACACACTACTGTATATAAAATAGGTAACAAGGATTTACCACACAGCCCAGGGAAGTGCACTCAGTATCTTATAACAACCTACAATGGAAAATAATTTGAAAAAGAATATATACAGTGGCTCAGCTGGTAGAGAATCTGCCTGCAATGCGGGAGACCTGGGTTCAATCCCTGGGTTGGGAAGATCCCCTGGAGAAGGGAAAGGCTACCTGCTCCAGTACTCTGGCCTGGAGAATTCCATGGACTGTATATAGTCTCTGGCGTCACAAAGAGTAGGACACGACTGAGCGACTTTCACTATATTATACATACATATAAAATCCAAACTGCTTTGCTGCACATCTGAAACTAACACAATGTTATAAATGAACAACACTTCAGTAAAAAATAAATAAAAATGTTTAAAAAGTAAAATAAAACAAAACCTCCAACAACAACAAAAAAAAGATGGGGCCACGTCTTAGCTCTGACCCTGGAAGTGTTCAATGAAGAACCGCTGAGTTGAATCGATTTCCGTGCAGCTCCACGCACGGCCCGTGCCGCCTGCCCTCTGCTCTGGCCCTCACCCGTTGCACCTGGGGCACCCACATCCCCTTGAGTGCCTTTTACAGAGATTCAGTCTTACCATCTCTGAGCACCTGCAGTCCCTCACAAGGTACACTCGTGTGCCCTCAACAAACATACATCAAAATAGAAATGGACGGCATGGCCCTCCGCTGACCACTTCCGGGGCCACTGTATAAACACAGTGATGGGGGGAGAACTTTCTCTTGGATGGCAATTACTGGACCACGGTGAGGTATCAAGAATACTATCTGGTGATTCTGGGGTAGATTTTCAGATCACCCGTCCCAAGTGCCCTGGAAGTAGACTCTAAATCTTTACAAAGAGCAACAAAGGCTGGTTTGTCCGGCAGCAACCAAAGCCGGCTCAAAGCAGCCCGGAAGGAACGTCAAAGCAACCTGAGTGTGGTTCTGCTCACGGACTCAGAACCTCCCCACGCTCCACATCCCTTCTTCCCTCTTCATCACCATGGTCTCCGTGCTTAAGCCCCACAGAGATGCTGGATGCAAAGCGCAGAGGAGCACTGAGACTCAACAGCGTGCTCAGACTTCCACCCGGCCGCGTGGTGAGCGCGGGGCCCCTGAAGACCATGAGGAGAGGCGGGATACACCTCCTGAGTCAGAGGGATGGAGCTGACTCAGGATACCGTGAACTCAGCTGCTCCGGGCTTGGGGGACAAAATCAGAGCACCTCTCGCTCCTACTCATAGAGTGGCCAGACGGCAGCGTCTTCCAGTGGACACTGACAACTGCCCGGGCCCCCCTGGGCTTCCTGCTCCGTTATCTCTCCACATCAGGCCTTCCTCTGCTCCTGCAGCCCATGGGGAGACACTCTCTCTGGCTTCCTCTTGGTCCGCGGGCTGGGACCTACTGACTTCAGCCTCCCCCTCACTCTCTCTCCTTCCTTGGGGCTGCCGACATCCTTTCTCACCACTCGGAGCACCACGCACAGATACAAAGCAAGGAAGGAAGCCACTTGTGTTCTAAACACTCAGTCACGGATGGAGGAGGTCCCCCGAGGAGCCAAGGAGGTAGGAAAGCGTTTCACCCCTGCGGCTTGCGCTGAATGGATAGCAGAGCACTTCACGGGCAGGAAACAGACTCAGTCTTCCTTTGGCATGAGGGAAAAAAATACTGAAGTAAATTTCATATTCTACGAAATAATGTTCCTACCAGACCCCAGGCTGGGCTTGTTCGTTCAGTGAATGTAGAGTGTGCGCCCCTTTCTCAAACCCAAGTTCCATAAAGGTGCTGTGATGAAGGTCACGCTGCTGGCAGGTTTGAGAGATGGATCTGAGCCCAAGTTCTAACTCAAAGGTACCGTTATCCCCATCTGGTTGGCAGTCATGTGGCTATTCCTGCCACACACGTGGAGTCCCTCTCCCCAAAGGGGGCTCCTTCATCACCACCGCCCCCCCACTGCCCAACACACAACCTGTTCAGGGGTTCAGACTCAAGGGAAGCTCCGCCCCAGATCTCCCACTGGCCATCCGGGCCACCTCCCATTCTGGCCCATCCTATACACCCAAGGCCATCTTCCTGCCCAGAGCCTCCATCCCAAGGCCTCCCGCCCCCCGCCCCAGTGCAGAGCCCCTCTGTTCCTCCTGCCCTTCTGCCGGGGACACTGCAGCTAAAGGATTTACCCACCAGTGCTTCTCCACCATTCATTCGGAGCCAGGCTCTCTGCAGACGCTGGCAGCAGGATGGTGAGCAAGCTGACTCTGGCCCTGCCCTCGGGGGATGGTCATCCAGGGAGCTCGGAAACCAGAATCCGCCCATGCTGATGGGTGAGCTGACCAACATCAACCCAAGTCTCGTGCTGTGAGCTCACTAAGGGGCCAGCGCTGAGCAGAGGCTCGCATTTGTGAAATAACAATACATACAGCGCAATTTCTGCCCTCAGCTCCCCAGTTTGATCTCGGTTCCAGACATGGAGCCCTTAAATCTCTCAGAACGTCCTGGGCAAAATAAGCATCCTTGGTTCTACTGAGGAGGTTCTGGGTGGGCTCCTGGTTGGGTGCTGGTCACCAGAAAGACCAAGCCAGGCTTCCAAGTTTGGAATTTTCAACTCTACCCCTCCATCTTCCAGGGAGGGGAGAGGGGCTGGAAAATGAGTTAATCAATCATGGCTTTGTGACGAAGCCTCCTCAACGGGCAGGGTTCAGAGCGCTTTGAGATTGGGGAATACATATATCTGCCAGGAGAGGGACATACCCTGACTCCCCGGGGCAGAAGCCCCTCTACTCAGGGCCTTTCCCTATGTATCTCTTCATCCAACTGTTTGACTATATTTCTTATCATACCCTTTATAATAAACTGGCAAATATGTTTCGCTGAGTTCTGTGAGCAATTAAAGCCAATTATCAAACCCAAGGAGGGGGGTGGTGGGAACTCCGATTTGTAGCTGGCCTCTGGGAAGCACAGGTGACAAATTGGGAGGGGATAGTCTTGTTAGGGCTGAGTCCTTACCCAGTGAGGGCTGTGCTAACCCCGACTAGCATCAGACTGAACTGAACTGTAGGACACCCGACTGGTGCTGGAGAATTGGTTGACGTGGGGAAAACCATATATCTGATGTCAGAAGCATAAGCACTAGTATAGAGGCAAAACAGAAGTGAGGTTTGTTTGTTTTTTCCCCCAAAACAAGACTCAATGAGGGGTTGAGTCACTGAGCCACTGTCGGCGCAGTGGTCAAGAATCCTCTGCAGGGGACATAGGTTCATTCCCTGATCCGGGCAGGTCCCATAGGCTATGGAGCAATTAAGCCCATGCCCAACAACTACTGAACCTGTGTCCCAGAGAGAGCCCATGCTCCTCAACACGGGAAGGCCCAGCGCCAGGGCTGGAGAGTAGTCCCCGCTCACCAGACTGGAGAAAAGCCCAGCCAGCGACGGACACTTCTCTTTGCAGCGGCCCCTCCTGTTGCAGAGCCCAGGCTCTAGGCACACGGGCTTCCGGAGTCGCGGGAAGCGGGCTCAGTATTTGCCATGTGCAGGCTCGAGGGCTGCACCAGGCAGGCTAAGTAGGTATGGTGCAGAGGCTTAGTTGCCCTGTGACATATGGGATCTTCCCAAACCAGGCATCGAACCTGTGTCCCGTGCACTGGCAGGCGGACTCTCATCTGCTATACCCCCAGGGAAGTCTTCACAGCTTTATTTAACTCAAGGAGTCTCCCAGCTTGCCTCACTTGCTTCCCATCCCTCAAGGATTGTTGTCCATCCTTGCCTGATATCCAGTATCTTGGAGACTAACTCAAGCTGTTCTAACTCTCGTGGTGTACAATAGCAGCTTTCAAATGGCTTGGAGGGGGAAAAACGTTTCTCAAAAAAAGTATCAGTGGAGCCGCGAGTATATATAACAGACGAAAGGGAAACCATGATCGTTGAGGTGGGACAGAGCCTCCTGGAACATCTCGGGCCCCTGAGACAGTTCCAGGAAGATTATCTGAGCAGCAGTCACGCAGCATAACTGATCGAGTGCAGACACCACCCAGCCTAGCCTAGGCAGCATTCCACGTGAAGTAAGTGATCTTGAACTGACGTTAAATGATCTCCTGCACACCCAGAGCCAAAAAACAAATAGGGTTTAGGGCCCCAGCATGTTCCCCCGTGGCTTGCAAAGGCAGGATTTACAAACCAGGAGGCTGGCAAAGCAGTCTGAGTGTGAGGTTTTGGCTCCAGCAGAATTCCTGCTTCCTTCCTGCAGACAGCCGGACAGCTGGGCTGAGGACCCTGCAGCCATCCTTCAACTGACACACAGCCAACCTGGGTGACAACCGAGTCGGCACCTTTCGTTGTTAGCACGAGGTCTGAAATAAAAAGATGCCGTCGGGCCAGCTGATGGGACTGGCCTGGCAAACCATTCCCTCCGGCTCACACCTGGCCTTGTCCAGGTGACTGCTCCCCTCCCACTGAGGATGGGAGGCCTCTGGAAGGCGGGGGCATCATTCTTAGCTCCATCCAGGTGCTGTGAGTCACATGACATCACACAGCCACGGACCACATATTGCACTGAAGAGAGGTTGAGGGCAGGTGCAGGGCACGCAGTCTGGTTAGGAGTGGTTGGGGGAGCAGATTTGAATGAGTGAGTCTGCATGCAAGTTGAACAAGGCCTTTTCTCAGCAGAAGGTTGCAGCCTATGGACCTGGAGGTCAATAGGTTCTGGAAGAGGTGCCAAGCATTTGGGGCAGAACCAGACGAATGGCCCCAGCAACAGACTTCTACCAGTCACCACATAAGCTCATGGAAAAGTCCCCCAAGGCAGTGGGAGCTGGGCTCCTGCCTCCCAGGCAGACGGCCGCTTCTCAAGTCTGGCTGCAGGTATCAGAGTGGACGGCCACCCCTCCACCTCCAGACTCAGGTTCCAGTCTGGGGACGGGACCACAAGGACTCAGCTGACTCGAAGGTGCGGCCAAGGCGGAGAAGCCCGGATGCGGAGGACACACCCAACCCCACACTCCCTGGCCCCTGGGCCTCCCCTGCCTGCCCTCTCTCCCACACACCCTGTAGCGCCCAGGTCAAGGGATGAAATTCTCACCAGGCCGCAAAGGAAGTATTTAAGGCCATTCGGGGTTACAGGGTCATTGCACTCTCGAAGCTACTCAGAACCAACGATGGCTTCACCTCGCTGCAGTGGGAAAGGGAGTGTCTCGCGGTTTCCCAACCACTGCCCTAAGCTCGAGCTTGCTTCGCCAGAGTACCAGCAGGCGTGCTTCTGCTCCGGGGCAAGCCCATCCCCTGGCCTGAACCGTTCCCTGCCCTCCACTCTCTGGAGGAAAAAAAGTTCAGGGTATCTCCGAGCAAACCCTGCACCTGACTCCCCCAGAGCCCACGGGGCACCCTGAGCCGTGGCTTCTGGGCTTGCCCACCGACATCCTCCCCGTTCCAGAGCCCAGGTGTCTTTCTCAACTCTAACCTGAAACAGAAACAGCCGGTCAGCGTAGGAAACGGTGTTTCACCTTGTTGCTGCTGTTCAGTCGCTAAGTCGTGTCCAACTCTTTGTGACCCCACGGCCTGCAGCACGCCAAGCCTCCCTGTCCCTCAGTATCTCCCGGAGTTTGGCAAGTTCATGTTCATCGAGTCGGTGACGCCATCCACCCTGTCAGGAGCCAAATGCAAGGTGGATGCCACTCCTCACTGTCTCGGGGGCAGAGATGAAAATCAATGGTAAAAACAATGATAAGAGTGTCACGGAGGGTGGAGAGAAAGGGGCATCCTCACTCACCATTAGTGCAAGCATAAACGTGGGGGGCCTTTCTGGAGGGCCATGGGGCACCATGTATTAAATACAAGCCTGAATAACTTCCAGATGTTCAAGCTGGTGTTAGAAAAGGCACAGGAATCAGAGATCAAATTGTCAACATCTGCTGGATCATCGAAAAGCAAGAGAGTTCCAGAAAAACATCTATTTCTGCTTTATTGACTATGCTAAAACCTTTGACTATGTGGATCACAATAAACCATGGAAAATTCTGAAACAGATGGGAATACCACACCACCTAACCTGCCTCTTGGGAAATCTGTATGAAGGTCAGGAAGCAACAGTTAGAACTGGACACGGAACAACAGACTGGTTCCAAATAGGAAAAGGAGTACGTCAAAGCTGTACATTGTCACCCTGCTTATTTAACTTTTATGCAGAGTACATCATGAGAAACGCTAGGCTGGAAGAAGCACAAACTGGAATCAAGATTGCTGGGAGAAATATCAATAACCTCAGATATGCAGATGACACCACCCTTACGGCAGAAAGTGAAGAGGAACTAAAAAGCCTCTTGATGAAAGTGAAAGAGGAGAGTGAAAAAGTTGGCTTAAAGCTCAACATTCAGAAAACGAAGATCGTGGCATCTGGTCCCATCACTTCATGGGAAATAGATGGGGAAACAGTGGAAACAGTGTCAGACTTTATTTTTTTGGGCCCCCAAATCACTGCAGATGGTGACTGCAGCCATGAAATTAAAAGACGCTTACTCCTTGGAAGGAAAGTTATGACCAACCTAGACAGCATATTCAAAAGCAGAGACATTACTTTGCCAACAAAGGTCCATCTAGTCAAGGCTATGGTTTTTCCAGTGGTTATGTATGGATGTGAGAGTTGGACTGTGAAGAAAGCTGAGCACCGAAGAATTGATGCTTTTGAACTGTGGTGTTGGAGAAGACTCTTGAGAGTCCCTTGGACTGCAAGGAGATCCAGCCAGTAATCAGTCCTGGGTGTTCTTTCGAAGGACTGATGCTGAAGCTGAAACTCCAATACTTTGGCCACCTAATGTGAAGAGTTGACTCATCTGAAAAGACCCTGATGCTGGGAGGGACTGGGGCAAGGAGGAGAAGGGGACGACAGAGGATGAGGTGGCTGGATGGCATCACCGACTCGATGGACGTGAGTTTGAGTGAACTCTGGGAGTTGGTGATGGACAGGGAGGCTTGGCGTGCTGCGATTCAAGGAGTCGCAAAGAGTCAGACACGACTGACTGAACTGAACTGAATAATCTCACGCCACTGGACCAAGAATTTAACAAAGTTAAAAAAAGAAAAAAAGATGCTGCCCAAAATGGATATGCAGAGACAATAAGTAGATGACTTGGGGACAGGGGGCCAGGGAGAATCTGCTAAGTAGCGGGCTTTCTTCTGGGGAGGGATGAAGGTGTTCTAAATTAGATATGGTGATGGTTGTACAACTCAGTGAATATACTAAAGGCTGCTGAATTGTACACAATCAAAGGATCGGATTTATGGCATGTGAATTATATCTCAGGAAAGCTGTCATAAAAAAACAAAAATAGTCATCAAAGTAGTATTAAAATACTTCAGTATGGATAATTGAAAACAATTTAAGTACCCAAATGAAGAGGGAAAGTTAAATACTGCTGCTGCTGCTGCTAAGTCGCTTCAGTCGTGTCTGACTCTGTGCGACCCCATAGACGGCAGCCCACCAGGCTCCCCCGTCCCTGGGATTCTCCAGGCAAGAGCACTGGAGTAGGTTGCCATTTCCTTCTCCAATATATGAAAGTGAAAAGTGAAAGTGAAGTCGCTCAATCGTGTCCGACTCTTAGCGACCCCATGGACTGCAGCCCACCAGGCTTCTCCATCCATGGGATTTTCCAGGCAAGAGTACTACATAACTTTAAAAAATCATATTCTACAGCACTGCCATCCAACAGAACTTTTTCTGTGATAAGAAAATGTTCTGTTCTACATTGTCCACGATGACAGCACACGTGATTGTTGAGCCCTTGAAATGCAGCCAGTACACCTAAGTATGGGCTTTCCAGGTGACGCTAGTAGGTACAGTATCCGCCTGTCACTGCAGGAAACGCAAGAGACGTGGGTTCGGTCCCTGGGTCGGGAAGGTCCCCTTGAGTAGGAAATTGCACCCTATTCCTGGGAAATCCCTTGGACAGAGGAGCCTGGCGGGCTACTGTCTATGGCATCGCGAAAGAGTCGGATACCACTTAGCGACGAAACAACAGCAACAACTGGGTGACGATCCATTTCTATTATTTGTTCTGAAGACAGATTCTCAAGGTAGCTCACTTTTAACATCACTCTTCCTTGTGAGAAGGCTCAAAATTGGGCCTGTCTCCCAGGATCTTTGCACAAACATAAACTACTGGAACAAATGTCAACCTCCAGCAGAAGCCATTTCGAAGGCAGAGTGGCATGGCACTTACATTACTGCTCCCTTCCCTGTCAGATTATTCCACACAACCCTCTCCTGACATGGTTCCATGTCCCACCAGCATCTCAGCATCCCCAGCCTGCCCCCACCTGCTCTTCTCCTGGATTAGTTTCTTGCCTTCGGCCTCCAAATCCTTTGATTTTTCACATGAGGCTCAGTTGTGTTTTCACCTCCTTCCCATCTCAGCTCAAACAAGGCTTATCAGATAAACTACTGGTTGGCCAGTTAAGTGTGAATTTTAAATAAACAGTGAGTAATTTGTTAGTATAAGCGTATCACGTGCAAACTGGATTTTTAGGTAAGTGAATAACTGTGTAGCATAAGTAGCTCGGGCTTCTCAAGTGGCGCTAGTGGTAAAGAACCTGCCTGCCAATGCAGAACAGATGGGGGTTCGATCCCTGGGTCAGGAAGATGCCCTGCAAGAGGGCACGGTAACCCACTTCAGGATTCTTGCCTGGAGAATCCCATGGAGAGAGGAGCCTGGTGGGCTACAGTCCATGGGGTCGCAGAGTCGGACATGACTGAAGTGACTTAGCACGCACGCGCTTAAGTATAACATGCATGAAGAAAACCCCACAGAGCATTAAGTTTACAGCTTGATTTTTCACAAAATAAGCACTCCTGTGTAAACACCATTCAGATCAGGAAGTGGAGAGCTCCAGAATCAGGGTCCACTGCTGCTGAGCCTGAGGATGGCCCAGCACCCCTCCCCACCCCCTACCCCGCGGTGGATCTGAAAAGCGTGAGTTTGGGCATAAACCCCGGGTTCAAATCTCACCTTGGGCTCAGGCGTGATTTCCTCACATGCCAAATGAATTTTAATAGCATGCACATTTCATGGGATAACTCTGAGGATCACCTGAGATCATGTAAGTGCCTGAAATTGCTCCTGGAACACGGGAGGTGTCCAGGGAAAGTCCATTTCCTTCCCTCCTTTCCCAGGGAAGGTGTTTTTCCTTCCTAGTCTCCTCCAGGCCTGAGACTGAGAATTAAAATGTATATTAGCCGCTCTCCTGATAGTCGCCCACGCTCCAAACACCTCACAAAACTCCTGAGTCCTTCTGGGCAGGGGGTGCAGATCTGAGCTCCCTCCGTTCCCCACTGTGTTCTAACTGCACTGGGTGGGGCAGGGGCAACTGCTCCTGCCCAGGACATGCAGCTGCTCAACGGACATTTGCTGGTTGCATGAATAAGTGAATGAATGAATGGACAAAGCCACACTCCCCCGGCTCCTCTCCTGCCCACAGGGCTCCATGCATTTGAGGGGACCGCCGTGACACAGAGAGGCTCTGAGATGAGTGACCCCGGGTAGGCTTAGCCAGGAAAGAATTTGCCAGCAATGCGGGAGACATGGGTTCTGTCCCTGGGTTGGGAAGATACCCTGGGGAAGGGAATGGCTACCCACTCCAGTATTCTGGCCTGGAGAATTCCATGGACAGAGGAGCCTGGCGGGCTATAGCCCATGGGGTCGCAAAGAGTCAGACACGACTGAACGACTAACATATACACACACACAGCCATGAGAATTCTCATACAAAGGTCTGATGCCAGAGGCACGGCTCAACCATGTGCAACCAGAAAGGAACGGGAATAAAAGTCCTTTTTTCCAAGGAAGAAATCAAGTCTTGAACTTGCCTTAGAAATAACAAAGCTGATTTTAGAGATGGTAAGATCCACATTCACCCCAGATGAGAAAAGGGTGTGATGGAGAAGAACAACGAGACAAATGAAAGATGCCGGTAGAACTGTGATGCTGAGGGGACACCTCTGTCTCTGCAGTTCCCAAACGGAGTCCTCCCATCCCATCCTCCCTCTCCCTCCCCTGGGGAGAGAGGAGCAGAGAGCTGGGCTGGAAGAGTCTCCAGCTTCAGGACTGGTGGGAGAGAAACCCCAGCAAAAGATTTCCCTTTAGAACAAAGAGGAAGTCTGGAAGCAGGCTTTGATGGGTTCTGTGGCTGAGCCAGTGAGCCATCTTGGACCAGTTACTTCATTGCTCAGTTTTCCCATCTTCAAAACGGGGAAGTAGTCCTGGGCGTGCTGCAGGGCTGCGGGGAGCCTGAGAAGCGGCATGGGTGAAACCCCTGCAAGTCACTCCTTCCTAAACAGTCTGAGCCATGCGTGGGAACGGTGGTTTCAAAACGGAGGTCACTTGTAGGCTCGACTGAGAATGTAACACATTCCCCTTTTTGAGAAAAGACAAAACCACTGCTTTTAAAGACTATCCCATTTAGAATCTGCAGATCAGATGAGCTACCTGTGAGGCATGGAACAGACGTGAGTTTCCTGGGCGACTAAGAACCAAGACATCTTTCTGGGAGGGGCCTGAACAACTAAGCCAGCCAGAGAGAGGAGCCTGGAATGGTGATGTCCATTACGCACGGACCGGCAGAGGGGAGGAAGTGGAGGAGAGAAGGTTGGCTGGATGACGGCTCCAATTCTGAGAGTGTGGAATGGGGAAGAGGGGAAGGGGGAGTCTGAGGCCAGCAGTGATAGGACCTGGTCGTTTGAACAGGCCAGTTGGGTCAACTCTAGGAAGACGGGAGCTCAAACAGAAGACTTCCTAACGATCAGAACTGGCTGACTTGAGACTGAGCTCCCTGGACTGCTGGGTGACATGCAGGAGAGAAGAGGGGTGTTCTGCTGCATGGAGTTGGTGGGGGGCGGCAGGGGGAGAGGCTCCAGGCTCTCAGTTCTGATTTTTTAATAACTTGCATGAAGTTAGACTGGCTGCTCACCCTGCAGAAAAATCAAGCCGGCAGCTGGAATGACAGAGTCCCCCAGAAGTTCCAGAAATCAAACAGAAGTGCCGCTTCCAACGAGCGACAGAAATGTAAAGTGCCTCTGCACTCTGGCTCTGTGACATCCCGGGAGACCCCCTCAACCACTATAATTCTAGCCAAAATCTAAATATCTATGCATTTAAAACAGTCTGTCTTGGAAAAAAAAAAGCTGTCTGTCTTGGGACTTCCCTGGGTGATCCGATGGTTACAACTCTGTGCTCCAAATGCAGGGGACCCAGGTTCAATCCCTGGTCAGGAAACTGGATCCCACATGCTGCAACTAAAGATCCTGCACGTGGTAACGAAGATCCCGGTGCAGCTAAATGAATAAATAAATACTTAAACAATAATAACAGGTTAAAAATAATAACAATAAAATCGTCTGTTTTAAGCAGACTGATTGTCTGCTAATCAGACTAATAGTCATTATCCCTATGTAAAATGATGGACGCCTTTAATTGGCTTGGTCAAAAAGTTCATTCAGGTTTTTCCATAAGATGTTACAGAAAAACCCGAACAAAGTTTTTGGTCAACGTCAATATTATTATTTTTGTCTATTATGTTCTGACTTTTCTACAGTTAGTTGTGTTTGTTTAAATGGTTTTAAAATGACAAAAACCAAAGAGGAAAGCTGCTGGAAAAAAAAAAAATCAAACCCTTAAGACGGCATAGTAACTACCAAAAAAAGGGATGGAAATCTCTTGCAAAGATATTGCAACAGAAGAAATTGGAAGGGTATCAGCCAAGTGACACCAGCTTGCAGAGCAGGTGGTTTAGAAAGCGACAAGCAGAACAGAGCCCAAAGAAATTCCAGAGACAGGTCAAGTTGATGGCCGTAGAACTGGTGCAGCCACTATGGAAAACAGCACAGAGGTTGCACCAAACACTAAAAACGGAACTACCACACCACCCAGCAATTCCAATTCCGGGCAAACATCTGAAGAAAATGAAAATACCAATTCAAGAAGACTCTGGAGAGTCCCTTGGATTGCTAGGACATCAAACCAGTCAATCCTAAAGGAAATCGGCCCTGAATATTGCGCCAGTCCTTTGGCCACCCGATGTGAAGAACTGACTCCCTGGAAAAGACCCCAATGCTGGGAAAGACAGGGGGCAGGAGGAGAAGGGGGCGACAGAGGATGAGGCGGCTGGATGGTGTCATGGACTCAATGGACAATGAGTTTGAGCAAAGGCTGGGAGATAGTGAGGCACAGGGAAGCCTGGCGTGTTGCAGTCCGTGGGGTCACAAAGAGTCAGACTCGGCGGAGCGACTGAACAACAAACAATTTAACAAGATACACACATCTCAGTGCTCACAGAAGCACTATTTACAATAGCCAAGATTCGGAAGCAGATTAAGCATCCATCAACAGGTGAATGGATTTAAGAAGATGTAACCCCCCAACACACAATGGAATACTACTCTGCCATTATGAAGAACAAAATTCTGCCATTTACAGCAACATGGATGGGCCTAGAGAATATGCTACTTGGTGAAACAAATCCAACAGAGAAAGACAAATATTGTGTGATGTCATTTATACAGTAATACAATACAAGTGAATACATATGGAAAACAGGAACAGTCTCACAGACACGGAAAACAACCCTGCGGTTACCAAAGGGAAGAGGAAAAGGAAGAGGGACAAATAGGGGGTATGGGCCTAACAGATGTCAACTACTACACACACACAAAGAAACAGATAAGCCACAAGCGTGCACTGCAGACAACAGGGAGTGATAGCCATCACCCGGTAATAATTTATAACAGTATAATCCGCAAAAGTTGAGTCATCATGTTGTATTCCTTAAACCAGGAGAATCTTGTAAATCAACTATGCTTCAATTAAAGATATTTGCACACATATACACACACTGCATAGGAGGGGCTCGCACACTGCTGGCAGGAATGCTACGGCGCACAGCCACGTTGGGAAGCTTTCTGGCAGCTGCTGGAAAAGTTGAACGCACTCCTACCATATGATCCAGCATTTCCACTCCTAGATATGTGCCCCAGAGAAATGAGCGCATACGTCCACAAAACTGATCACAGCAGACGTATTCATCATGGCCCTACACTGAAAGAACCCACAGTTCCTTCAAAGGGAAACACAAAAACGTGTATTCACACCACGGGGTATTACTAGGCAGTATAAGAGGGCCGACCGCTGACACAGGCAGCCACAGGAATTAATTTCAGACATCGTCTGGGTGAAGTAAGGCAGACAAAAGAAAGCTACAGTAGATTCTCACTATTCACGAGGCACTCACGCGCCTTGAAGTCACCACAAACACCAAACTGTTCTGCTGTTGTGCAGTTGCTAAGCTGGGTCCAACTCTTTGCAACCCCATGGACTGTAGCCCGCCAGGCCCCTCTGTCCATGGGATTTCCCAGGCAAGAATACTTGGGCATTCTTTTTTGGGGGGTTGCCATGTCCTTCTCCAGGGGATCGTCTCGAGCCAGGGATTGAACTCACATCACCTGCGTTGGCAGGTAGATTCTTTGAGCCACTGAGCCACCAGGGAAGCCGAAATTGTGAATAGCAAATCACTGCTCCCAGAGGAAACACAAGGTTAGGCTCCTGTGAGCCTCTGGGCACAGGAAAGTCAGCGTTCTATTTGGGGTTCATACCCACCACTCTGCTTCAGGACTCCAGAGCTCTACCTGGCCAAGCAAGACAGGAAACCATCCAGAGACGCACGCAGGTTCCATGCCGTCCCACCGAAATCCCCTTTTCGGCAAAATGTGGTCACACTTCAGGTTTGCCCTGGGGAACAGGACCTCTCCTGGCTTACAGACTAGCCCACCCACCACGAGCCATGTCACCCAAGTCCTTGCTCAATAAGCTCACCCTTCTGCTCAGATCGGTGGTCAGGGTCTGACAGACATCAGCACGGGGTGTCACAGCTACCACCGGGCACAAGCGACAGGAAAAAACTGTCCGCAGCATCTGCTGCGTATCAGCCTGCTGGCATCATACCCGAAACACTTCCATTTTTCACTCTGAGGGCATAACACGATAAATCCACTCCACGATTCATTCGTTCAACAAATACTTTACGCGTAACTTCTATAGACCAGGCCCGGGGTTTTGTATTTTGAATCTTGTCACTAAATCGATGTTTGGTTCGATTTCCTCACTGTCCTATTTCTTTTTAAAAAATTATATATTTATTTATTTGGCTGCCTTGAGTCTTGGTTGCAGCACGTGGGAGCTTTCCTTATGGAATGAGGGCTCTGTTGCCCCGAGGCGTGTAGGATCTCAGCTTCCAGACCAGGGGAGACGGGTTCTTAACCACTGGACCACGTGGGAAGTCCTTTCCTTATTTCTGAAGAGCTGGTTTATCACAGAGCTCCGATTTTGTTTCCCAAAAGAAAGCAGTTCTGAGTTCATGTGCGCGGCTGATGATGACCAAGCACTTCTAGGGGGACAAGGGCATTTCGCCGTCACCTCTGCTGGGACGTGATCTCACGGAGGGACGTGGCGGGTCAACCAGGAGAAGTGCCTGTCATCACCAGCCACTGGCCTGCTGCCCGGGGCGCGTCTGTTGTTTATCACACCCTCCCCACTCCGGCTTCTGTGCTCTGTGGCTGGGCTCTCTGCAGGCCAGCGAGGGACCCACTTCCATCCAACTGATGCCCATACGCCTCCCATCTAGTGTCTGGGTCCCACCGCCAACACAACATCACCCCTAGAGCCAGGTGTTTCCTCCCAGCCAACAGCCCTGAACCCAAAACCAGCTCTGGAGGCTTAGGAGCACAGAAGAGGAATCAGAACTATAAGGAGCCCAGGCCCTCCAGTCCCCGTCAGCCAAGTGGAGCAGGGTGTCCAAGCTGGCACAGAAGGCCCGCATCTTGCCGCCAGCATGTTCCACATGACTATAGCTGTCAGCAAACGCGCTGGGGCCCAGCCCTGAAATCCGCCTCTCTCTACATTCACCACCTGACTGCACCAGCAGGAAGCAACGCGAACCAAGGACAGGGAGAGGGGGACAGAACAGGAGATGCTCCGGCAGATGGGAAACCTGACCTCCTCCCCGGGGCCAGCCCTGCTTGTCCTATGAGCAAACACGGCTACAACTTGGCTCCACTCTGCTGAAAGGAAACCATAAACCCGGCTCACCAGGAGGTTCGGCTGAACAGGGAAGCCGCTGTCAGGCTCCCAGGCAGCAAAAGGCCACTCTGCTACTGTCTTCTGAAGCTGAGGTGACTGTCACATGCAGCCAGGCCCAGGGCTGCTGTGATGGGTGCACCTTGGCTCAGGGCTGCATTTTAAGATGGGGACCCTGTTTACAAGGTCCTGAAAGACCTGAGTCACTAGACCTCCCAGGACCAGCTACAGAACTCACGTCCCCTCCTCGTGAATGACAGCATCGCGGAAGGCTTCCAGAACCTTCTATATGTTCCAAAGACATGTGTCGGGGGGAAGGACTCCTGACTAACTTCCAGTGACCGGGAGTAACCAGACCACGCTCCCCTGGGACACTCGGAGACGAATCACAGAACAGAACAGATGAGGGGAGAGCTCGGCCAAGTCTAAACTCGCGGCTCTCGAAATGTAAAAATAACCTGGCTCTAAAGTATTCCCTCAGAAACACTCAGGCAGAGAGCCTCCGGCCTTCCAACATGACCCTGAGGTTCTCCGTCCAGCTGGTTTCCCTGGGAGGGGACAGATGAGAAACAAAGCCTGACACAGATCTAAGTATTTGCTGGCAGGCACAACCCTGCAGCTGACACGCCTTGGAAATTTTGGAGGCCTGTTTTCATTTAGGGTACGGTTTCTGTTCGGTTTGCCAAACGGGCTGAGCGTAGCTTCGTCCGACGTTTGGGTTTAAACATCTAGACACACGGCCTGGGGTTGATACTGACCCTGAGACCAAGACACCCTGGCTGCTGGCACACCCCCATCCTTGTGCACAACACTTGGGGGTGTCACAGGGCACTACCGATGGCATGGCCCGCTCGCCCTAACGCACACTCTTTTGGGAACAGAAGTCCGGGGCCTGACAGGTTACGGGCACTCAAGACTCCTGAGCAGCCCACTTATGTATTAACACCCCTGAGCCTTCATGGTCGCGTCGCCACCCAGCAGGGAGGGCCTGATAGGAGCCCCTGGCTCCTGGCCTGAAGACGAACCAGAGGGCACACTGGCTGCAAGAGGGGGATGCACCCCTCAAGCCACCCCAGGCATCCCGCCGCCGTGGCCTGCCTTCCTCATCACTCCACCTGCGAAGGGCGAGACCTCAGGCCTGACCTCCTCGTGGCCACGATGCCCCCCTGAGGTCCCTCCGTCAGAAAGCCACTGTGCTCCCAGGAGCCGGGGGCCAGTGCAGCACGCAGGTCATCAGGATCCCGGGCTTAGCAAGCCTCCTTAATAGACACCTTGGGCAGGCTAATTCACTTCCGTGTACCTCAGCCTCCCCGTCCATGAAACGAGGATCATAAGATAGGCTTGTTGGAAGGATTAAACACGTTAATGCGTGTGAGATGATTAGCGAAGTGCCTGACACAGAGCAACTTGCTCAATAAATTTTAGCAAAACTACCTCAGAGCCACAGCCCAGGTAAACATCCTTTCCTTTTCCCCCTCCACAGCCTAAGTGAAGCCCCTCCATTCCTGCAACAGACATCCACCCAGGCCCCACGAGGGGCCTGAAGGGCCAGGCCCCGAGGCCACTACTCCCGGCCCCGTGCTAAGCCTGAGACCTAGAAACGCTGAGACCCAGACACACAAGAGCCCTTCAAAGTGTCCTGGGATGTGCCAGCAAAAGCAAGTTCACTGAGTCCCGTGGCTAGGCCCCCTGCTGTCACCCACGCTAGGGATCCCAAGTTTAATTAGACTGAGAGGGCCTCCCAGGTGGCTCAGTGGTAAAGAATCCACCTGCCAATGCAGGAGACATGGGTTCGATCCCCGATCCAGGAGGATCCCACATGCCGCGGAGCAACCAAGCCCGTGCACCACAACTTCTGAGCCTCTGCTCTAGAGCCCGGGAGCCTCACCTCCTGAGCCCACCCGCTGCAACAGCTGAAGGCCATGCGCCCTATAGTCCATGCTCCACGACAGGAGAAGCCAGAGCCCGTGCTCTGAAACTAGAGAGTGGCCCCCACTGGCTGCAGCTAGAGAGAAGCCCACGCAGCAGGGAAGACCCAGCAGGGCCAAAAACAAATGAAATCAGAATTAGACCAGAGCCTCAAGGCTCCCGGGGTGGGTGACCCCTCTAATGCCACTCTCGCCCCATGTGTGGCTGTTTCCTAAAGGACATCTTCAAGTCCTTCCTAAACTCCCTTTCATCAGACACACCCTGCCGAGCAAACCGGTTTCTAGCTCAGTAAACGCTTCTACATCTGGTCAAAGGGCCAAGAGCCATGACCCATCCTGCATCACATGAGCTCTGGCCACTACTGGGGATGAGAAACTTTCTGCAGAAAATCTGAACACTGATTATTCTAAGGACAGAAGGCAAGTCAGGGATCTGTGGTTCTTGTTTTAGTTGAATGTATTTTCTGGCATGCCTGAAGTAAAAAATGATTACTGCTTACCACTGAAAATACAACTGTAACTAAACAAAACAAGTTGTTTTTTAATTCTGTAGAGGCCTGGAAGGGGGATGAGAGGCTTGGCGGGTCAGCCCTCTGCCTTTCCAGGCTCTTGCCACCGTGGATAACGCTGAGGCCCGGGCCCTTGCTACTTGACCAGCCAAGATCCAGGAATCCAACTGGACCCACGGCTACAGGACTTCGGGTCAGGAAGGGCCCTCAGAGGTGCCCCGGGGCTCAGTACTGGAAGAGCAGGCGGCCCCACGTCACACCTGGAGAGGCTGGTAGCCTGGGACCCAGAACAGCTGGTTGCCTCCCTCCCAGATGCCTGCCTTTCTTCCACAGTCTCTCCTCCCGAGGGGGAGCCAAAAATCAAGAGATGTGAAGGAATGTTAGGAAACCTCTGGCAGGAACAGCCACATCGGGCCAATTTGATGTTCTGGGTTATGAATCAAAAGAGCAGGAGAATAAGATGGAAAAAACAAGACATGCTTTCCTGGTCACAAAGGAACAGAGCAGAAACATTTCACGGCGGGAGGAGCTCGATGAGGCAGCCGCTGTGGGAAACCGCTGTCAGGACAGACCAGGGCTGCAGCTGCAGAGTCGCTCCCCATGCTTCCGAGAGGGGGTCGCTGGGGGCCGCGCCATGCTGGCCGGAGGCATGGGCTGGGGAACAGCAAGAGCAGAAGTCCTGGGGTGAGAAGGAACACTGCAAGTTCAGGACCAGCCATGAAGTCGGTGCGACAGGAGCTGGTCATCATGGTGGGGCTGCAGGGGACACCCTGAGTTTGGACCTGAGGCCGGGGTGACAGAACAGCGGCTGTCACTCCAAGTGCGAGGACTTGAGTCTGACCCTGCAGCGTCCTTCCAAGCCCAGAGCTAAGAGCACGGCGGGGACCGGACATGTGTACCTTGCTGACAAGTGAAGTCAGTGAACAGACGACTCACTCTGAATGAACTCTGGGGGCTGTTCATAATCCCTCCACCCCAAAATCTCAGAAGAGAAATCCTACAGAGAGAGGCAGGGGTAGGAACAGGGCTAAAGTGTACGATGAACCGTCTATCTGTCTGGTCCGCAACACAGAGGACCCAAACAGTATCGGAGCCCTGACCGCTGGCCACGAGGGAGCAGCCGCTGTTTCAGAGCGAGCTGGACAGTCCCACTGACGGCACCCACTCCTTGCTGTCTGAGCCTTGGCTGTGCCCTGATCAGCCCTGTGCTCTCCTTCCATCCCAAACCTGCCGTGATAGGTTTTGTAAATCATCTCAGGGTTGTAGGGAGCTTCCTAGGTGACCCTAGTGGTAAAGAACCTGCCTGCCAATGCAGGAGATGAAAGAGACTCGAGCGATCCCCAGGTTGGGAAGATCCCCTGGAGGAGGACACAGCAACCCACTCCAGTACTCTTGTCTGGAGAATGTCATGGACAGAGGAGCCTGGTGGGCTACAGTCCATAGGGTTGCAAAGAGTCGGACACGAGTGAAGCGACTTAGCAAGCACGCGCAGGTTTTAAAAGTTACTTTAAACCACACAATTGCTCAGAACCTCATATTTGCAGTCAGAAGCCACAATTATGCGTGGAGAGGTGCTCACTGTGGGGGCCACATGGGCGGGGCTTCTTGGGCGCTGGTCCTGTCTTGTGCTTTGATCTGAGTTCTAGGCGTGTTCACCTCGTGGGCATCTGAAATATGTGTGTTTTGTTCTTGTTGATGCTGTTATTTATTTGCTTAGTCGTGCCGACCTCTTTGCGACCCCATGGATTGAAGCCCGCCAGGCTCCTCTCTGTCCCTGGGATTATTCAGGTGAGGATACTGGAGTGGGTTGCCATGCCCTCCTCCAGGGGATCTTTCTGACCCAGGGACTGAGCCACAACTCTTGCGTCTCCTACGTTGGCAGGGGATTCTTTACCACTGACCCACCTGGGAAGCCAATATGTATATACTATACATCGACTTCTTTAAAAAAGTGTAAAATACATACACTCCTGGTTTTGAGGGGAAGACTACCTAGCCTACAAAAAAAAAAGATCCACGTATGCTATGCCATTTTTAAACGGCTAGGAGTCCCCACGTCTTAGGGTGTGCACCTGCTGGGCTAGACAGGCAGAATTGGACTCTTGAGTGTCATTTACAAAAGTTACCAAAGGATCAAAAATTCACTGCCATGGCTACGGAAGCCTGGATTCAGTAGGTCCAAATGAGCATACCATATTTCCTAGAGGAATGTGGGCAGAAGTTCCCACACTTGGACAGGCCCGATGGTTAATGATCTTCTGTCCCCTTCTGCTACTTCAGCGTTTGGTTTACTGCAATGCCTGATGTCTGGGGGGCGGGGGGTGAGTGGGGCCTCTGGGGTGCACAGAGGCCACTTCCTACAACCTGGAGGGACGCCCCTTCTACAGGATTGGCCCGTGTTGTTTTCTTTTATATGACAATCACTGAAAAATCACTCTCAATTGTTCATTCAAGGCTGGACTTAAACCGCATATCTCAAGCAACTGTTGCTAATAAAGTCAGATAAATAAGCTCAAGTCGTGTCCGACTCTTTGCGACCCCATGGACTGTAGCCCACCAGACTCCTCTGTCTATGGAATTCTCCAGGCAGGAATACTGGAGTGGGTTGCCATTTCCTTCTCCAGGGGATCTTCCCAACCCAGAGATAGAACCCACGTCTCCTGCATTGGAAGGAAGGTTCTTTACCAGCTGAGCCACCAGGGAAGCCTGGAAGTCAGATGAGACTTAAAAAGGTCATTAAGACAACTTGTAGCTGGATGTTGAAGAGACGCTCAGATGGGAGGGAGCAGGGAGGACGTGTGTGGGGTCCTTGTCTGGACTGCTTACTTCACCTCCTGAGCTGCTAGTAAAACAAAATCGGGTGTGACAGGCCCCCAGGCCCCTGCAGGGCTGGGCCATCCCCGGGAGGAGTCACACCTCTCCTCAGGCTCCCGGGCCAAGGCGGGTCTGCTGTTAACAGTTTTCCGAGCTCACACACTGCTGCAGGAATGTCCACCCAAGACAGGAAGACTGGAGACGCAGCCAGGCGTGCAGGTGGGCAAGTGTCCATCCGTCCACCTGCTGGGTGACAGACACCCTGGAACCAGCTTCCTCTTGCCCTGCCACCCCGCTCGCTGGCACCTAACAGAGTGTGGCTCTCATGGGTGGCACCAGCAGTGCCCGGTCCCCCACAGCGGCGGGGGGAGACCTGGGGGGGTGGCGCTGCAGGTCCAGAGTCCTGACCCTGGAAAGGGCGGGGAGCCCACTGAGGCCTCCGCAGCAGCTGAGCGGAGACTGAATCTGGAGGGGCTCGCAGAGAATACCACCTCAGCCCAGGAACGCCACCCAATTCTCCATTCAGGGGGTCAGGGCCCCAGCTGGTGTGGTAGCTGGGGCTCCGACCGCAGTGTGGCCCTGAACCCTTCACGGCCTGGGTCTCTCAACTGCAAGCGGAGGAGAACGGAGTCTGGCTATGAAGGTTAAATACAGGCGCTCAACAGACATCACAAGATTAAAACCACAGCCAAGGTCAGCGAGAGCGGGGTCTTATCTGCCCTGGACAGGGGATGTGGCGGGGTGCCCAGATCGCCCCTCACTGAAGGAGCCTGGCACGGTGGCTGGGGGTGCAGGAGGGCAGTCCTCAGCTATCAACCCCTTCGGGCACGGCCCCAGCTACACAGAGGCACCTTGTCGGTCATGCCCACCCGGAGAGGTCCAAGGAGGGGGTGTGTGAAGGCCAGGCCGTCTCACCCCAATTCTGGGCAGCTATGAAGGGCTTTTCCAGCCCCAGAGCACCCTGGGGTCGGCCTAGGCTGGTCAGGCCCACAGCGCAGCCGGGGCGTCCCCTTTGCCCACTCCTGCGTCCCCCCTCCCTCCACACACATGTTCCCAGCAGTGTCCCCTAGGCCGCCCCCTGCACACTAGACTCTGCCTTGGAGTCAGCTTCCCTGGTCACCCCACCGGAGACGGGTGCTTCATCTGTGTCCTTTCCCCTTAGAAGGGGAGGAGAGGCCCAGTGTGCGGAGGACAGATGGCCACTGAGGAGGAAAAGGCGAGAGAGAGTAAACAAAAGGCGCGAGGGCCTCTCCACGCGCTCTGCAACGAACCCACTGGCGTGAGAACAACCCACAGCGGCATCTTCCTAGCGCAAGGCCCGGGACCAGGAACCCGAGGGCGTCCTCTCAGCAGCATCAGCTCTCCTCGAGGGAGAAACACGCAAAGCGGCCGCAGAGGAACGCGGCGGAAGGACCGGGGGCAGCAATGCCTCCCTGGGACCAAAGTGTCCCAAACCCACGAGACTGGACCATGAAAAGTGCCAGAAGGGTCCTCAGTGATGAGCTGATCAATAACCAGGCACTGAGGTGTCTTCAGACCCAAGGGTCCCCGAAGGTGGTCTTGGGGATTCACAAAGTCTTCCCACAAGGTCATGTCCAGGAAGGGGTCCAGGTAACCAGCCCAAACGTCAACTCTGCTTTGCTTCTGGCTAGAATTACATTGACTCTAACGGGGACCATTGCATTTCCCTGAATCTCTCTGGCAAGAGCCCTGTATCAATAGACAATCTTTCTGTTGTTCAGTCGCTAAGTTATGTCTGACTCCTTGCGACCCCATGGACTGCAACACACCAGGCGCCCCGTCCCTCACTCTCTCCCAGAGTTGGTTCTAACTCATGTTATTTAGAAGTGAAATTTCACCTTTATTTAGTGTTGGACAGACAGAAATCTTTCAGATAACACCAGATCTAGAGACAGGAAGGGCATCTGCTGACGTGAGCCCCTCAACAGGCCGAGCTCCTCATGCTATGGAGAAGGGGAGAGGCCCGGAAGGGACTAGGGCGTGATCAAGGTCCCACAGCAGGGCTGGGCCACGCCCCTACGGCCAGGTGCTGGCAGGAGGCGTGTCCTCCTCGGCCACGTGGCCGGTTCCATTAGAGCAGCTGGAAGCTCAGCTACCAAAGCTCTCCTATATGATGGGCCCTGGGGTCCCCCACAAGCTCAGCGGAGGGCGACTAGACAACACTTGAAGGGCACAAATGTAGTCCAGCCCCCCCGGAGTTTGTCCCAGGCTAGGCTTGCAACTTGCAGCTGGCCTGAAGTCCACATGACTGCGTACGTGACCAGAGCACACGCAGAGAGGGTGACACAGAGTCAGCGCAACACGTGCTGATGTGGAACAGCTGCCAAGACGCGCTGTTTGGAGGGAAAGGCAGAGAGCAGGTGGACAGCAGGCCTGGCTGCGACCCACACGC
Source organism: Capra hircus (assembly GCF_001704415.2). NCBI lineage: Eukaryota > Metazoa > Chordata > Mammalia > Artiodactyla > Bovidae > Capra > Capra hircus. The sequence goes on from NC_030829.1 coordinate 53,702,930, forward strand.
ACGTACTCACACACCAGGATGCTCGGCTACAAACGGGTGGGCAGGAGACTAGCGCTTCACTCCATCTGTTTTTCTGTCTTTGGACTTCTACGTGTGACTGTAATGCTTAGTGAAAAAATAAATTAGATATGATTCCCTCCATAATTCATATAGCGGTAGAGCAGGTAAGATCAGAGGGCTAGAACCCAGATTGGTCACTGCCAGGAGCTGGGAGAGATGAGGGATTGAGAAGCAACTGAGTTATGGGTGTGGGTTTCCTCTGAGGGTGATGAACAAACGCTTTGGAACTAGACAGGGGTGGTGTTTGCACAACATGCCACTGCCTGCTTTTTAAATTAATTAAAGAGATCGATTTCATATTATAGGAAGTTTTTCTTGATTAAAGGAAAAAAAAACATAAAAGTAAATAAATATAGCAGGCTTTCGCGTCTGTGCTTGGGAGGCAGCTGGGCAATGCTGATTAGAAGAGTGGGAAGCGGGGCTTCTCTGGTGGTCCAGTAGTTAAGAACTCGGCTTGCAACGCAGGGCACGCAGGTTCGATCCCTGGTGGGGGAACTAAGATCCCAAATGCCACAGAACAGCTAAGCCCTTGCGCTGCAACTGCTGAAGCCTGTGCACTCCATGGCCCGCGAGCCACAACTAGAGAGTCCACGCGTCGAACGGAAGACCCAACCCCCCCTCAACGACACAACAAAGATTCCTGGTGCTGTAACTGAGGCCTGATGCAGCCAAATAAATAAATATATTTAAAAGAAGAAAGAAAACAAATTTCTTTTTTAAAAAGTATGTGAAAATAGCACATTAAAATAAATAAATAAATAATAATAAAGAGGAATGGGCAGGGAGGCCCAACTGTGGGGCTCAGACCTCACCTGCACCCAGTAGGCCCTGTGAGACGTGGGATCGGTCATCTAACCTCTCTGAGCTTCAGTTTCCAGGCTGGTGAAATGGGCTTCCTTCCTAAGCTCACATGAATAAAGTAAATAGGCCCCAAGGGCCTCTGCTCCTGCCGTCTGCCCTGCTGAGCATGCCCTTTCCCAGAGCAGACTCGAGGGTCACCCCCTTGCCTCCTTCAAGCCTAGCTCCAAGCCACCTTCTTGTTGGGATTTCCCCTGATCACTGGCTTGAAAACCAGATACCTCCCTGGTTCGACTCCCTGCCCTGAGGCTCCATCCTCTCCACTTTCTGTTTCTCTCCCTCAAACCGGCTTATTTATTTTGTTCATCTCCTGCCTCCCTCTCCTGCACCACCTGCTCTGGAGAAGTAGGGGTTTCTGTCTGCCCCGTTCATTACGTACCTCAAGGCAGGTGCTCAATAAATACGGGATGGATGAATGGATAGCGTCAGCTAATAGTTCTGCTATGATCTGGTGTGTAAACTTGCCTCCCTCCCAAAATAAAACTGTTGTTTGTTGTTTAATGATCTTGAAATTAAAAATTCAAGACAAATACTATATTTCACATATATGTGTAATCTAAAAAAAACACCAACACACACAAACAGACACAAAAAACATAAACAGAGGTATACCTACAGAGAACAAACAGGTGGTTGCCTGAGGGGAGGGAGGGTGGGGAGGAAAGAAATAGCTGAAGGAGGGTATCAGGTACAAAGTTTCAGTTGCAAAATAAGCCAGTCATGGATATGAAATGTACAGCGTGGGGAATATAGTCAATAACAATGGAATACCTTCATATAGTGACATATTGTAAGTAGACTGACTTGTGATGGTCAGAAATGTACAGAAATACTTAATCATTACGTTGCATAATAGGAAATAACAGTGATGTAGGTCAGTTATACTTCAAACTCAGAAGAAGAGATCGGATTTGTGGCTACCATCAGGGTGTGTGCTCCTTTGGGCTTCCCCAGTGGTTTAGACGGTGAATGAATGAGTGAAGGCATGAGTCCACCTGCAACGGATTTGATCCGTGGGTTCGATCCCTGGGTTGGGAAGATCCCCTGGACAAGGGAATACCTACCCACTCCAGTATTCTAGCCTGGAGGATTCCATGGTCAGAGAAGCCTGGCACGCTACAGTCCATGGGATTGCAAAGAGTCGGACACGACTGAGCGGCTTTCACTTCACTTCAGTGGTAGGTGGAAGAGGAGAGGGGGAATGGGACAAGAAAGCAGTCAAAGGCATAAACTTCCTAAGGATATAATGTACAACATGATAAACATAACTAACATTGCTATATGCTGCATATGAAAGGTAACAGGAAATCCAGAGTTCTCATCACAACGAAAAAGTGATTTTTTGAGAAGAGATGAGATGTTGGATGTTCACTAACCTTATTGTTATCACCACTTTATGATGCATGTAAATCAAATCACTACATAAATCAAGTCTTTATGCTGAGGCTCTCCTGCTGGCTCAGTGGTAAAGAATCCTCCTTCCAACGCAAGGAACAAGGGTTCGATCCCTGGTCGGGAAAGACCCCGCATGCCACGGCGGTGTGGGGGACAACTGAGCCCGTGCGTCACAACTGCTGAGCCCACGCTCTCAAGCCTGTGCTCCTCAACAAGAGTTGCCCCAGCTCACCACACCTAGAAAGAACGCCCAAAAGCAGCAATGAAGACCCAGCAGTGCTAAAAATAAATTTGCTTTAAAATTAAAAACCTTTTTAAAAAGCAAAAACTTAGAAATCTTTTAAAAGACTACTACGCTGTGCATCTTATACAATACTGTGTCAATTACATCTCAATAAAACTGGAAAAAAGAAATAACAGTTTAAACTAAAAAAAAAAAAAAAAAAAGCCCACAGTATTTCCAGAGAAAAGTATTATTCCCAAGGAGGGGGATTTGCAAAAGAGAAGAGATGGTTCACAGTGAGAGGGTGTTCACAGTGAGAGGCCGCTGCACGCTCTAAACCATAAACGGCGAGTAAACAGCCACCCTGACCTCTGACTGCCCAGGGTGGTGTGAGCGCTGCTCCTGCGAGGCTCTCATGAGAAGCAAGAACACAGTGCCCATTCCTCAGACACGTCCCTCCAAGCACCTCGGGACAGGATCATTCATTCATGCAGGATGGGGCAGACAGACAGCAGCAAGCCAGTCACCCTCCCTATGCAGGGCCTTCCCTGCCCCCCGCCAAAAGCCTTCATATGGGGAAACAGTGACTTCAACTACGCACAGTTCAAAAATGAAAAACTAAAATAAAATATTGATACCATGCATAAAATAAAATGAGAAACTACTGTACACCTCAGAGAACTCGACTCCATGCTGTGTGGCGATCTAAATGGGAAGGCGATCCAAGCAAGAGGCGCACATGCAGCCGATTCTCTCTGCGGAACAGTGGACACTAACACAGCATCGTAAAGCAATGATACTCCAATCACAAGTAATTTAAAAAAATAAATAAAACTCAGGCTCTCTAACAATAGGCTGTCTTTCTAGTTAGCGCTTCTGTGAAATGGCTACATCGTTACTCAACAGGATGCTGTCTCTGCTTTTCTGCTGCCTCCAAACTCTGCGGGGAGGCAAAAATAAAAGCTGAAGCCAGCAGTCTCCAAGAGTTTGTGGCTTTAAAAAGAGAATAAAACAAAACCTGCAAGAGGGAGTAAAACCAACAAGGGGCATCTTCCATTCTCTTAGGAGCCACGACTGTGGGTATAACCTGGCTGCTGGCTAGTAGTCAGGGTTGGGGTGCTGAGTTGGAAGGTGCCTAATGCACGGGTCTCCAATTTCCCAGAACGTCAGGACCGGAGCTGGCTTGTGAAAACTGCCAATTGCTGGGCCCCACGCCAGAGTTTCTGATGCAGTAGGTTTGGGGTGGGGCCTGAGAATTTGCATTTTTAACTAGTTCCCAGGCAAAAGGACGCTGCAGGTTCAGACTACACTTTTGAGAATGACTGCTCTAGAACAAAGCCTTCCAGGTCAGAGTTTCATCTCCCTCCGCTGAACACAGAATGTGCAGGCTGACACACGTGTACACAGGGAGCCGCAGAGAGCCCGCACCCAACCACTGGTCCTCTAATAGCCAGGCTCCCCTGGCACAGCCAACAACTGACGGAATGAACCCTCAGGGGTCCATGGGCCTCCTAAGAAGCCCATGCAGGTCCCGCCTGAGCCAGTCACTGCAACAGGTTCTAAGTCACTCCCGAAACCCTTGAAATCCAAAGTCACAGATTTCCCTTTTTGCAGGGAGCAGTCACGAGCAATCCCGCCCTTCGCATATGAGTAACCACCAGTAGCAAGATCCGCTTTCTGCCTAGTGATGATCTCAAGCCTCTTTTCAAGTTTCAGAAGAAGCAGCTGAAAGAGGAAATTAAAAAAAAAAAAAGGCCCACTCAAGGAGAGCGACAGCACCCCTGGTGGGGGAAGGGGGGGCGCTTCCCCTTTAACGCCCAAATGCAGGGACCCTGTCACCCGCTGTGGGCAACCACGCCAGCCTCTCACTACTCACCAAAGTAATCGGCCTTCGGGTGAGCATCCATCTCCCGCTCCAGACGCTGGGTGAGGGCTTCTAACTTCAATTCGGCGGCCGTGGGTCCAAGCTCAGGGCCCGGGATGAGCGTCTGGCAGGGTAGCCTCACTCTGGGGGAACTCGGCGTCTCTGGGAGCACAGGCCCCAGGCTACCATCAGAGGCCCAGCCGGAGGCACCTTCTTTACAAGGTAACTCGGGCAGGGTGGACATCACTGGATGGACAAGGCTGTTGGGGCTGAGCTTGGGAATAACACCAGGATCTGCACAGCCAGGCTTGGGACCCAGCCCAGGGACGGCACCCGCCTGCATATGGTCCATGCTGGCTGGCGAGGATGAAGGGGCAGAGCTAGAAAGGTAAGATTTGGGCCCATCTTGGAACCAGGGTTGAGGGTCCACAGTGGGTTTGGGCATCGTGCCTGAAACCTCACTCCCTACAACCGAGTTTGTTCTGGGAAGAGACTCTTGACTGGGCCGGTTCAGGACCAGAGGCGCTGAGAAAGAAGGGGTCCTGGGCTGAGCAGACCTCGGGAGGGCCCCATTCTCTGGGCCAGGGGAAGGGAGGCCAGGGCTCACTCGCTGGGAGGAGGCGGTGGTCCAGACCCCCACTGGCTTCTCGCTGTTGCCTCCTCCAAGCCCACCATCCAGGCCACCCTGCAAAGACCTGCCGGAGCCTGCAGAGAGCTGCTGGTGGTACAGGTGAGGATCCCTGGAGGGCTTAGACAGCAGAGGGTCGCTCCCTGGGGTCCCAGACCACCCACTCCCTACACCCAGCCTGATGCCAGGGGACACGCCCGGGTCGTCGGCCCACTTGGGGCCTGACAAGGACAGGTTGTCATAATAGTCTCCGTGGGTGAGGCAGGAGGGATCCTCACAGGGGCCCGGCCGATGGAAAGCAGACATCTCAGAGTTCACCATGCTCTCCTTGGACCCACAGTCTTGGCTGACTTGCCTCGAACCCCGGACGTACAGCTTGGCCCTCTGCTCCTGGGGTGGGTACGAGGGCTGCCCAGGCGCCACGGTGGTGGCCGTCCCAGGGGCCACGGTTGAGGCAGCGAGAGGGGGCTTGGCAGCACCGTCCGCGGAGAGCTTGCTGCCCCCACCAGCTTCCCGGTGGGCCAGTGGGCCCAGGCGTCCCCCACCGTTAACGGGACCCCGGCTCGCCCTGGGCAGGGTCTCCTCCTGTAGGAGCTGCTGCTGCTGCAGGTGGATTTTAGCCATCTTGGTAGCAAACACCCTGCGTGTTTCCTCAAACTCTGGGTTGTTGCCTGCACCCTTGTCCACTCGGAAGAGTCCATCTTTGGAGGCCTCGTACATGTTCAGGTCCTCAATGAACTTACTGGCCTCCAGGCCCAAGTCATCGTACTTATCCATGTTGCTCACCAGGCCTAGCCTAGTTGAGTGCGTGGAGGTGGGGCAGTGGGGGTCCTGACAGAGGGCGGACACTCAAGTCCAGCCCAGGACAGGTACAGCCTTCCACCTGCCCACCATGGGCGTCATGACCCAGGGCCTTAGAGTCCAGCGGATGCTGAGGCCTCAAAGTCACTTGGGCCAAATTTGCTTCCAATTCCCCTTCCCCTCGGAGGTGTCCGCGTGGGGGCCGCTGGTGGCGCTTGGCTGTCCGAGCTGGCTGTGAGTTCTTTTCTCCGTTTCAAATCATAAAACGTAAAAGAAATACGGAAGAAAAAAAAATCACATCCTCCTTAAGCAGCCAAACTCAAGACACCCACAAGAAGGCAGCAGCCGCTGGACAGGAGGGAAAGTTGCTCAGAGCAGAGAGCAGAGGGCCCAGGACCGGCCGGGCCGGAGCGGAGGCGCGGCGGCGGGAGGCGCGAGCACGTACCGGGCGCTCGGTCCTCCGCGGCTTCCCCTGGTGGCGCGGAGCTGCGATCGTGGCCGGCGCGGGGACGGATCGGGGATCGGGATCCGGGGCACACGGGCCAGCCGGGCCCCGGCGGGAAGTTCACGGCAGCCGGGCGGTTGGTCTATTGTCCGATGGCGGCGGTGGCTGGGCGCGCGCGAGCCGGAGGGCGGCGGGACGCGGAAGTGAGTGCGCCGGACGCCGTGCCTGCCGCTCGGTCGCCGGCCGGGCACGTCGCGGGCCTGCGAGGAGGCGGAGGCGGAGGCGGCGGCCGAGGGGCGGAGGCGCGGGAGAGGGGCGGGGTCGGCGCGCGCGGCGGCGGGCGCCCCGGGGCAGGCCGGAGCCCGGCCGGGCTGGGGAACCTGGAGGTGTGGCCCGCGCGCCTCTTCCAGCTCTTGAGTGTGGGGCCGCCCCCGGAGAAGTCCGGCCCGCCTCCGGTCCCTGGGCAGAGCGGGGCGGAGGCCACTCCACGGGGATCGCTGGCAGGCGACCTGGACGGCTTGCGTGGACCGGAGACGTGCCGCTTGAACTTTGCGGGAGTCCCGAGGTCGCGCGCTCCTCGTCCCACTGTGCCTCAGTTTCCCGAGTGGAAAGTGAACCCCTTGTGCCGACAAGGTGCAGGATTGGCGACCCACGGAGTCACCTGAGGTCAGACTCAAGTCCTCTTGGACAGGTAGGGAGACTGAGGCATAGAGGGAAAAGGATCCAAGATGCCATCATGACTAGCGAAGCGTGCATGGGTGCCCAGGTCCTCTGAAAGGGGGTTAAAAGGCACGTTGTTGCCCGGAGCGAGCGTCCTAAGTCCCTCTGTTCAGCCATAAAATCACGTGCCCTGCTGGCTCATTATTCATGATCCCCCAAGTAGATCCGCACAACGCTGGGGGTGCCAGGCCTGCTTCCTGGGGACCCTAGCAAGGCCCACCACTCCCTGCATTACCTCCTAGGTGACCCTGGAGAGGTTTCATTTCCCAGAGAGCAGACATCGTGATCCTAAGGCCGATACCAGACAGGTCAGTTCCCTGGTTAAACCCTCCCTGCTTACCAAGGACTTGGATTGAACCGACCCCACAACGGCCTTCCTGCCCTGGCAGGGTCTGCCTCCCCGCGGCAGGTCTGACTGGGGAGTCTTCCCTGCCACTAGTTGCAGAAGCTTCTTGGTGTCTGCCCAGAGCTGGCCCTTGAACTTCTCCATGGCTCATCTTACCATCTCTGCCAAAATAACCATCTCTAGAACCCTTCTTTTTCGGCATCCTCTTTATTTCCTCATCGTTCTGATCGCTATTTATATTTATCTGTTTACATGTGGTTTTTTGGTGGTTGGTTGGTTTTCCACCCCATTAGACCATATCTGTATGCCCAATATCTATACGTCACAGTACCTAATGGTTGAATAAGTGAATTAGTGAATCTATTTGCCAGCGTTGTGACAAGGAACAAATAAAGCAATACACATGACAGTGCTTTGTACTCTGTAAATCCAAAATGTGGTTCAGGAGCAGGTAGACAACCTCAGACATGCAGATGACGTCATGCTAAGGGCAGAAAGCGAAGAGGAACTAAAGAGCCTCTTGATGAAGGTGAAAGAGGAGAGTGAAAAGGCAAGCTTAAAATACAACATTCAAAAAATGAAGATCATGGCATCTGCTCCCATTACTTCATGGCAAATAGATGGGAAAACAATGGAAACAGTGGGAGATTTTATTTTCTTGGGCTCCAAAATCACTGCAGATGGTGACTGCAGCCATGAGATTAAAAGATGCCTGCTCCTTGGAAGAAAAGCTATGACAAACCTAGACAGTGTATTACAAAGCAGAGACAATCACTTTGATGCCAAAGTTCATATAGTCGAAGGTATGGTTTTTCCAGTAGTCATGGACAGATGTGAGAGCTGGACCACAAAGAAGGCTAAGCGCCAAAGAATTGATGCCTTCGAATTGTGATGTTGGAGAAGACTCTTGAGAGTCCCTTGGACAGCAAGATCAAACCAGTCAAACCTGAAGGAAATCATTCCTGAATATTCATTGTAAGGACTGATGCTGAAGCTGAAGCTCTAATATTTTGGCCACTTGATGCGAAGCACCAACTCATTGGAAAAGACGTTGGGAAAGATTGTGGACAGGAGAAGGGGGCGACAGAGGATGAGATGGTTGGATGGCATCATTGACTCAATGGACATGAATTTGAGCAGACTCTGGGAGATGGCGGCAGACAGAGAAGCCTGGTGTGCTGCAGTCCATGCGGTTGCAAAGAGTTGGACATGACTGAGCGACTGAACTGAACTGGTAGGAGGTACACAGTTAGCTGAGAGTGACCCGGGGATACGGCTGCAGGGAACTGGCTGTTTAGGGCAGTGAAAGCGTGAATGGGCTGAAGAAGAATTCATGATGGAAGCATGAAGCCTCCCCCTGTTCTCCCCACCCCCACCTCCACTCCCACCCGAGATCCTGGCCCTGAACTGCAAGGAGGCCAGCCAGCCCAGGGCACGTGTCTCTCCAGTCGAGGTTCCGTTGCACAGATGTGGGTGTGGAGTTGGGTCTAACCAGGGCTGCCTTTTGCCAAGTGAGCGCAATGTAACTAGAGGGACAAGAGAGTCACTGTCTCTTCTGCCTAGAACTGCTCCACAGATATGCCTCTGACTCCCTCCTTTACAGCCCTCAGGTCTCCACTCAACGGTCACTTCCCTGGGAAGTCTGCCTGCCCCGTCTCCATCCCCAACCCCACCTGCCCCCACAGTGACCAGCTGTCTCCTCACCAGAATGCAAACATCACGAGGCCCCAGATCTCTGCCCATTTTGTTCATCACAGTAGCCCAGGAAACCAAAACACTGCCTGGTGTGGGGTAGGGCCCCCAAATGCTTGATAAATGAATGCCTGAGTCACATCAGAAGAGGAAGTACAGGTGTCACCATCCACAGAGAGAAAGAATTACTTGGACTTCGAATTCCCTGGTGGTCCAGTGGTTAAGAATCCGCCTGCCAAGGCAGAGGACGCGGGTTTGATCCCTGGTCCAGGAAACCCCACATGCCACGGGGCAGCTAAGCCTGTGCTTCACAATAAGGGAGGCCCCCGCAGTGAGAAGCTCATGCCCCGCAACTAGAGAAAAGCCCGCGTGCAGCAACGGAGATCCAGCACAGCCAAAAGTAAATCAGTAAAACCATTAAAATAAATGAATAAATAAGCTATAAAGACATGTCCATAGTAATTAAATTAACAACATGGAAATAATTCATTGGACTTAACAATGACCCAGATTCAGAGAAGCAGTTCGGAGAAGAATACAGAGGAGACCGTATTCTTCCTCTTGTAACTCTGTGTGTCACTACAAACCTTCTGAAGATCTTGTTTGATCACCTCGTACCAGATATTTGATCTGCCTCGGAGACCATATATCTTGCCAGGCAAGAGTATGACTACATAGAATTGTACATGTGTGTGTCTGAACGTATACAGGAATGTATTGGACTGAGAATATCTGTTTGCATGCCTACATATATGTTTTTATATAAGCGTGTATAAAGAATCATTGACCAAGCGGCATTTGAAAAACCCTCGTCCAACAGACTAGAGGCAGTAAACGGTGCTCAGCCAGCCAATGAATTACCGGGGGGCCCAGGAGGCAAAGGGCCCCGTCCTTGGACGGAGCCCTGCTTATTTTGCAGTTAACTGAAAGGGCCTTTCTGTCCCTTTTGCTGGGCTACAGGGAATGTCCCAGCACACAATGCGGTGAGTGTCCTAAAGCTGGAGGGCTACTTCAGGGAGAGCTCTGAAAAGAATCTTTGTATTTCAGCCAGGCAGATGGATGAAGAACTAAGAACCCAGGTTCCTCTGGGCTCTTTGCATCCCACGGATGCCTCAAGCAGGCCAGGAAACCCTGGCCCTTCCAAAGCTGTTTCCTGAACCTTAGCCTTTGTCTCTGGTCCCAAGTTTCTCTGCGGAACTGTCCCATGAATGGAGAGAAGCAGCTTCGATGAAGGCCCTTTCCTGGCACTCCTAACGGGCCTGTGTCTCATGACTGCCTGCCCTGGAAAGCTGCCCAGGCCAGCCCCGATATGAGGACCGTGATCTTGCCCTGTGTGTGCTACCGACGCCCGCTCTTGACCAGCCTCAGCCCCACACCCCGGCCTGCCGCTGCACAGGAAGGCCCAGCTGCAGGCATGTGCCTGGCCACAGGGCCCCACCTGGCTCCCCACAAGGCTCCCCACACACCCACGAGGGAGGGAGGCTGCCCCCTGGCCCGGGCCCAAGCCCTCCCGGGCCATCTGCTCAGAGTGCAGTGAAATATGTTTAGCAGAACACAGTGAACTGGAGTGCTGATTTTTGAATCAGCACCAGTTTTCTGCTTACTCCTTTTTTGTGTGTGGTTGTTAAATAAGTAACACAAGGATACAGCTTCAAGTTCAAAAGGTGCAAAAGAGCACACGTGGTGAAAGGAGTCTCTGGTGCCCCTGCAGACACACCCTATGACCAAAGTACGCAGGCGTGTACATTTCTTTCTTTCTTAAAACACAGAAAGTAAAAGTGCACTGCCCTTTGCTTTTTGCATTTGACAGTACTCTTGGAAACCTTTTCACATCATTTCACATGCAGCTGGCTCGTTCTCTTAGAGGGCTAACATTTCTTTCTCTGGGTGAGTCATGGGTTTCTGAACCAGTCTCCTGTTCACAGACTTTTAGGCCGCCTCCAGGTTTTAGCTCTTACATATTCTGTGGCTATGGCTGACTTATAAACCGTATCACACCTGTGCAAGCAGGGCCCTGGGATAAACACCCACGAGGCAGGCGTACTCTTGAGAACTCCACCATACTGCCTGGATTTCTTCATCATCACCAAGGAGCTCCACCTTGCTCTCTGCTGGTTACTGTCTCAATGAAGTCAGAGTTAGAACCGTTGATGAGTCATAACAGGAACAGTTATGGAAAGCATCATAGCACCTACGCTTTGCCCAGCACCATTCTCTACACTCAGTATATGTTACAGTGTTGATTCCTCAAAACAGCTCATGAGATAGGTTCTATTCCTGCCCTCCTTTTTTAAAAAAAAAAACAACCTATTTTATATTGGAGTATCACTGATTAAAGATAGAAGGCAAAAAGAGGCAGCAGAGGATGAGATGCTTGGATGGCACTGTCAACTCAATGGACATGAGTCTGAGCAATCTCCAAGAGACAGTGAAGGACAGGGAAGGTTGGTGTGCTGCAGTCCATGGGATCACAAAGAGCTGGACACACAACTGAGCAACTGAACAACCACAAGGCCTGGTTAACAATGTTGTGATACTTTCAGGTGGACAGCAAAGCAACTCAGCCATACATATACGTGTATCCATTCTCCTCCAAACACCCCTCCTGTCCAGGCTGCCACAGAACGTTGATATTATGCCCTCCTCTATGAAAGCAAGGAAACTGAGGCACAGAGGAAGGAAGGAACTTGCTTGAAATTCCACAGCTAGGAGACATCTGGGATTGGAACACAGGCAGCCCAGCTTGGCTACTAAAGCTGCTTCCAGAGTGTGTGTATCAGTGGGTGCTTGCCTGCAAAGCCCAGATGGGAGCTGTATCTTCCATTTTCAACATCACCCGGTACCCAGAAGGAGGCTGGACCAGCTTGTGCACTCTGTGAGGGCAGGGACCAGCTCTGCCTTGTTCACCCTGGTATCTTACATGCCGCTCAACTAGTTACTGTTGAATAACTGAATGAATATTATCCTGGATAATAACACTGCTAGGGGACTTCCCCGGGCTCCCCAGGTGGCCCAATAGTAAGAAATCCTCCTGCCAAGGCAGAAGACTCAGGAGCCGCAGATTGGATCCCTGGGTGGGGGAGATGCACTGGAGGGGGACACGGCAACCCACTCTAGTATTCTTGCTGGAAAATCCCATGGACAGAGGAGCCTGGAGGGCTACAGTCCATAAGGTCGCAGAGAGTGAGGTTGTTGTTGAGTTGTGTCTGTCTCTTTGTGACCCCGTGGACTGCAGCACGCCAGGCTTCCTGTTCCTCACCATCTCCCAGAGTTTGCCCAAGTTCACGTTCATGCCATCCAGCCATCGCATCCTCTGACACCTTCTTCTCCTTCTCCCCTCAATCTTCCCCAGTGCCAGGGACTTTTCCAATGAGTTGTCTGTCTGCATCAGATGACCAAAATACTGGAGCTTCAGCTTCAGCATCAGCAAGAGTTAGATACAAGTGAGCAACTGAGCACACACACACACACAAAGGGGACTTCCCTGGTAGCCCAGTGCTTAAGATTCCGTGCTCCCAGCTGCAGGGGGTGTGGGCTGGATCCCTGGGTGGGAAACTGAGATCCCGCATGCTGCATGGCGTGCCCCGCCCCCCCGTTTTTCTTGAATGCTAGTAATAGCTGATATTTGGAGAAGGCAATGGCACCCCACTCCAGTACTGTTGCCTGGAAAGTCCCATAGACAGAGGAGCTTGGTGGACTGCAGTTCATGGGGTCGCGAAGAGGCAGACGCGACTGAGCGACTTCACTTTCACTTTTCACTTTCATGCATGGAGAAGGAAATGGCAACCCACTCCAGTGTTCTTGCCTGGAGAATCCCAGGGACGGGGGAGCCTGGTGGGCTGCTGTCTATGGGGTCGCACAGAGTCGGACACGACTGAAGCGACTTAGCAGCAGCAGCAGCAGCAGCAATAGCTGATATTTACGGAGCACCAGCGAAGAGTTTGCCATAAATTATCTCATTTAATCGTCACAATGGCTCTCTGAGATAAAGTCCATCTTTACTTCCATTTTACAGATGGAAAAACAGAGGCGCACAGAGGTTGAGTAAGTTGCCCAAGGACACACAGCTGGTATTAACAGATGAGTTGGGATTTGATCCCTGGATGTCTGCTCCCTACCTCTAGTGATTTCTGAGTGACGTCTGAGGTTCTGTCTGCACCTAAATTTGTGAATCCATGAATTTCCCACTTAGGAATTGATCTCCACTGGATGCAGCCTGAAGATAAGAGCCACATGTTCTTTTAAAAAAATTAAATAAACAATTTTTAGAGCACTTTTAAGAGTAGAAAGACACTTTTGTGTACTCCAAGTACAATTTTCAGTTTCACAGAAATACTGAGTGGAACATACAGAGATTTCCATATGCTTCCTGACCCTATACACATAGCCTCCTCCTCCATCAACATCCTGACCAGAGTGGTATAACTATTACAATCAATGGATTTATGTTAACACATCACCCAAAGTCCATAGTTCACCTGAAGGTTTGTTCTTGGTGTCATACAGTCTATGGATTTGGACAAACGTAAAATGATGTGTGCCCACCATTATAGTATCATACGAAGCAGTCTCGCTGCTCTAAAAGTCCCCTGCCAGCTCATCTCTCGCTCTCCTCTAAGCCCTGAAAACCACTGATATTTTTCTGTCTCCGTAGTCTTGCCTTTTCTAGAATGTCATATAGTTTCAATCATTTCAGACTGGCTCTTTCACTGAGTAAGTCTCACTGAAGTTCCCCCCATGTCTTTTCATGCTATAGAGTAAATAGGTTACAGTTTGTATCCGAGGGGGAGGAAAAGCTAAGAAAGTTTAAAGACAGAAAAAAGAAAGATGGCTAAAAATGAAGCAACTGAGTCTGTGGTCTACCTGAAAAAAAACCAGGGGCGAACAGAAGCAGAAAGAGGTCTGTCTACCCCAGGGCCTCCCGAGGAGCTGCCAGCCCTTTACACAGGGGCCCAGTCTCACACTTTAATCCCGGTCTTCAAGTGAAGGCAAACAGAAGTGCCAACAAGAGTGAAACTAGAAGGCGCATATCACAGCTGCATGCCTCTGTCCCTTTAGCAGCCATGCTGCCCACGCGGGGGACAAGGAACTCATTTAAAACATCAACAAATCCTGGAGCTGCCCTGGCAGTCCCGTGGTGAAGGCTCGGCGCCTCCAGTGCAGGGCGCACAGGTTCGATCCCTGGTCAGAGAGCTAGATTCCACACGCCATATAGCATGGCCAAAAAATGAAAAAATCCTGGGAGGAGGGATAAATAGGAGGTTGGGATTAAGATGTGTACTTAGTTGTTCAGTCGTGTCCGACTCTTTGTGACTCCATGGACTATAACCTACCAGGCTTCTCTGTCCATGGGATTCTTCAGGCAAGAATACTGGAGTGAGTTGCCATTTCCTCTTCTGGGAGATCTTCCTGACCCAGGGATCAAACCCTCGCCTCCTCTGTCTCCTGCATTGGCAGGCGGATTCTTTACTTGAGCCATCAGGGATTAACATATACACTCTACTATATATAAAATAGATAATCAACCCGACCTGCTGTACAGCACAGGGAATTCTCAACACTCTGTAATAACCTATATGGGGAAAGAATCCAAAAAAGAATAGATCCATGTCTATATCTAACTGAGTCAGGCTGCTGTACACCTAAAACACGACATCGTAAATGAACTACATTCCAATATGAAAGAAAAATTTTAAAAATTAGTCCTGTGGCCATGTTATGAGTGTGGAGTTTTGTGTGAGTTTAGGCATGTTAAACATACTAACACACTATTTCATTGCATGTAAATATTTAAAATATGCCACAAACTTTGAACTCTATTCTGATGCTATTTGTTTTCAAATATACTGGGAGCCTCAACAAGTCAAAGCAGCCAGGACCTCTCTTGACCTTACGAGGCGCCATCCACTGAGCGTGTCTGTTGTTCAGCCCAGGCCGGAAGAGAGGATCGGAATCTGGAACAGGCTGATGAGGGATGTAGGACACGGCACGGGGTTCCAGTGGGAACAGAGGGGGAGGTTCATCCAGCCCATCCAGGGCTGGCCCTCTGTTCTGTGGGCTCCAGAAATTTCCATTGCTGCTGCTAAGTATCCTGTCTTCCTTGTGAGACTGGAGATCCACAGGTGTAGGTAAATGAGATGCTCAATTTTTGTTAAGCAAATGAATTTTGTGATCAAGGGCTTTCCATTTGCAGAGCGTATTTGAATATAAGGATAAGATATGTATTTGTCTCTCGTGTAAAAGATGCCTGGAGTGTGAAGGATGGTGCTCAGTCAGGGGGCCGCCTCAACCCTCTCCTCTCTGCTCATCACAGACGTTCCATTGACTCCTCGGGCCACGTGGTGCTCACCACCGACCCCAGGTCCCACCTGCTGGAGTCCAGGCCACCATAGGAAGACTGACTCCACTGTCTGTCTCAAACTCTAATTCTCAGGAAGAAACTCTGATTGGCCCGCGGTTAGGTCAGGTGATTCCCCAGCTCACTCACTGTTGTCGAGGGGTGGCCGTTGTCCTGTATTAACAAGGGCTCTGTGAGCTAAGTAGACACCACAAACAGGGAGGGGAAACGCCACGACCCTCCCAGTCTGCTCTAGAAGGGAGGGAATAGGACTTTCCGTGGCCCCTCGTCAGCTCGTGGAAAGACTTTGGGGAGAGAAGCACGTGTCCTTCTCTCAAAGCTGCGAGCGAACAGGCGGCACTTCCTTCTCAGCCAGTTCTCTGTGGTGCTACCAGTGAGGCCCTGGAGACGATGGAAACATCCATGAGCCTTTTGGTTCTTAGCCTACCCACCACACCCCCACTGCTAACACACACGCGCGCGGCTCACAGCGGAGTAAAGGGGGACGCGACAGTCCTCTGCACAACAGAGGCGCAGGCATCTTCAGGGAGTGTGTTAGGGAGGTAAGGTAATGCTTAAGGGGAGGTCTGAAGGCTGAGAAAAAGCCAAGCCCTCAGACATCGGGCGAACATTCCTGCAGAGGGAAGGCGGCGCCCAGCCCTGGGGCAGCAAGGCCAGCGAGTGTGGCTGGAACCCAGGGCTGGGGCAGAGGAGAGCTTTCATAGCTGAATTTGGCCTTGAGTGTTGTTAAAGCGGGGCTTCCCGGGTGGCAGAAGTGGTAAAGAAGCCGCCTGCCAATGCAGGAGACAAAACAGATGTGGGTTCGACCCTTGGGTTGGGAAGATCCCCCTGGAGAATCCCACGGACAGAGAAGCCTGGCGGGCTACCGTCCATAGGGTCGCAAAGAGTTGGACACAACTGAAATGACTTAGCACGCCTGCACGTTGTTAAAACAGGTAGCGATCTAAACTAAACACAGTGGACGGGCTTGAGATAACTCGGGAGATTGTGGATGGAGATGCGGGAGGCAAGGAAAAGGAGAGAACCAGGGAGAATTCCTGTTTCCCATTTGAGCAATTGGAGGGTTGGGTGATGGGTGATGCTCTTTTACCGACGGTAACAGGGTTGTGACTGCAGCCATGAAATTAAAAGATGCTTACTCCTTGGAAGGAAAGTTATGACCAACCTAGATAGCATATTCAAAAGCAGAGGCATTACTTTGCCAACAAAGGTCCGTCTGGTCAAGGCTATGGTTTTTCCAGTGGTCATGTATGGATGTGAGAGTTGGACTGTGAAGAAAGCTGAGCACTGAAGAATTGATGCTTTTGAACTGTGGTGTTAGAGAAGGCTCTTGAGAGTCCCTTGGACTGCAAGGAGATCAGCCCTGGGATTTCTTTGGAAGGAATGATGTTAAAGCTGAAACTCCAGTACTTTGGCCACCTCATGTGAAGAGCTGACTCATTGGAAAAGACTGATGCTGGGAGGGATTGGGGGCAGGAGGAGAAGGGGATGACAGAGGATGAGATGGCTGAATGGCATCACCGACTCGATGGACATGAGTTTGAGTGAACTCCAGGAGTTGGTGATGGACAGGGAGGCCTGGCGTGCTGCGATTCATGGGGTTGCAGAGTTGGACACGACTGAGCGACTGAAATGAACTGAACTGAACAGGGTTGGAGGGAGAAATCAAGAGTAGTGGCGAAGAAGCCAGCTGAGCGGCCAGAAGGGAGATCTGGCTGGACATTAGGTCTGGAGTCATTGGTGTCAGGAAGTCGTGGGCCTGAGGGAGCTCACCTGGACGGGGGGTTGGGGGTGGCGTGTAGCTAGAGGACACGCGGCCCGGGACCAGGTCTTGAAGTGTTCAGAGCGAGGCAAGGGCCGGAGGAGGAGACTGAGACAGAGTGGCCAGGGAGCTCCCAGGAGAAGAGGGGAAAGAGAATATGGCCTTAACAGGCGGGTCTATCCCTGTCGTGGGTTTGCACCATGGAGGTCACCGGCAGGGCAGTTTCTGAGAAGGCCCATGGCCTCCCCTGGTGTCATGGGGACAGGGGCTGGCTCTATTTCATTTGGGTAATAAGGAAGTGGGTGATGCCAGGGCAGAGGGTTTGGGGACCTTTGTGCTATGTTAGCAGAGCAATGTGAAAAAGGAAAACCGTGCCTGTGACATTTACACCAGCCAGCGTGGTTGGGGTGTGAGCTGGGAGGGCAGCCTGAGAAACGGTGAACTGGGGACTGGAGTGTGAAGCCGCTGCCTGTCGCCAACCCCCGCCCCACCCCTCAGGAGGAGAAGGGTCCGGCCACGTGGAGAACCTGAGCCCTGCCGACAGGAAGGAGGAGCGCCCTGTTTATTTCTGTCTGCCTGATTTCACATCTGCTGACGTCTTCACACCCATCCCCCTCCCCTTCTTGAAGCCTCAGTGGTTTAGGAGCTAAAAATGTAGCCCTGAGGCCAAAGCTATGTGTCATGCTTGGTCAGTTTGGCACAAGCAGCCTACCGGGGAACTCAAGATGCGAAATACTGAGAAGTAAAAAGGTTCACAATCCTCTAAACCTATAAAAACACAAACTCCCGAAGATGGAAAAGAGGTACCCCAAGCCCTCCAAGCGCGGCGACAGAAAGATGGAGCAGGCACCCACCAGGCACCCTGCACATCTGAGGGCTGGCTGGAGCCACTGTTTCTTTTTCCTGTCAAAACAACTGGGCCTTTGGGGTTGAAAATGATTTCATGGTTTCATTTCCTTCAAGGATGTCCAGCTCTCATTGATGTGAACATGCTTCATGGAAACTCCTACTGCAGCGGGCTGGCTCTCTTGGGTGACCTTCATCCTAGGCTAGCAGGGAGGCCTGGGTCCCCATCCTGCAGCCCCACCCACTGGAGAGCTGACCAGGCTGGGATTCCCCAGACCCCAGGCTTCTTCCCCTGATAGGGCCCAAACTTACTGTTGGGCTGGGAGAGAACGGCAGGGCCTGGTGGCCATGGGCAGCCCTCCAGTCTCCTATGGTGGGGGAACAGGACTGCCTGATGCCCCAATGCCAGGCTCTGGGCCCAGGGGCATGGGCGTGAGGCCACACGTCCCACGGGCTGCGCCCAGCCCCTGGCTGAGCTTGGCGGGGACACATGCTAAGACAGGCCTGCTCCTGGGAGGTGCGGGGCTCCTCCGCAGGCAACTCTGGCCTGAGGAAGGCCTTCCTTTGCCCCTCCTTCTCTCCTCCCCCAGGGTTAACTAGCATCTCCTCCTGCACCTCCCTCCCCCTCCTCCTATGCACGTGTTTTCTCCAAGACTCTCTCGCACTTGGAATCTCATCTTGGTATTTGTGTTTCAGAGGACCCAAGCTGGGCTTCCCAGGTGCCTCAGTGGTAAAGAATTCGCCTGCCAATGCAGGAGACGCAGGTTCAATCCCTGGGTTGGGTTGGGAAGATGCCCTGGAGAAGGAAATGGCACCCCACTCCAGGGTTCTTGCCAGGAGAATCTCGTGGACAGAAGAGCCTGGCGGGCTACAGTCCAGGGAGTCTCAAAGAGCTGGACACGACAGAGCACGCACACACACGTGGACCCAAGCTAAGCGTCCAGAAATTGACAGGAAAGCTGCACACAGCGCGTGTTCTGCGCCTAGCGGGCAGGGCCAGTCTTTTTTCTCAATTGGAGGATAACTGCTTTGCAATACTGGGTTGGCTTCTGCCATACAGCAACATGGATCAGCCATAGGTATATCCATGTGCCCTCCGTCTTTACCTCCCTCCCCAAGGCCAGGCTTACGCACAGTCTTATGTCAAAGCCCGTCTCTAACTGGGGTCATCCCTCTGTCCCCTTCTGAAGAGACACAGATTCCCTCACGAGGGTTGCACGCGGCATTCCCATGCCTCTTGGTGTTGGCTGCAGCACGCTAACGCTGAGCCCCAGCCTGTCTTGATCCATCCACCCAAGTCGCCGTGCATCCCTATGACGGTGCCTGGGTGAGCTGGTGATTCCGAGGTTCCAGTGTGAGGGGACAAGTGACCTCACACTGAGAAACACAAAGGGCATTGGCACACAGTCGGCTACCCCTCCTCCTGTTTGCCAGGGAATGTGACTTCAACCGGGGATTCTGGGTGCCAGGAGATTAGAGAAGAGGGATGGGAGAAGAGGAGGGTGGGGTAACTCGGTTATCTTACCACTACGGGGAGGTGTGGGAGCGGTGGCGTGTGGAACGTGGGCAGGAGGTTAGAGAAACCAGACAGGAAGGAAGAAACCAGACAGCTGAAGACCCGCACTGGGTTGATCAACCCCACCCCCCTGAATTCACATCCTTCCTGGAACCTCACAAGGTGACATTATTTAGAAATAGAGGAGTTGCAGATGTCTTCAGTCAAAAGGATGTCAAACTGGGGACTTCCCTGGTGGTCCAGTGGCTAAGACTCTGCACTCCTAATGCTGGGGGGCCAGGGTTCGATCCCTGGTCAGGGAACGAGATCCCACAGGCCACATCTGAGAGTTCAAGTGCCACAACTAAAGATCTCGCATGCCACAACAAAGATCAAAGATCCTTCGAGCCGCAACTGAGACCTAGCACAGCCAAAAAAATAAATATTTTTTAAAAGATGACATCAAACCGCAGTAGGGTGGGCTCTAAATCCAACGTGACTGGTGTCCCTACAAGAAGAAGAGAGACACAGAAGCTGGGAGGAGAGACCATAAGGAGGCAGAGGCAGAGGCTGGAGCAATCCGAGGGCGAGTGAGCAATGAGAAGATTGAGGGCAACCACCGGAAACTAGGGAGAGGCAAAGATTCTCCCGCAGCGCCTTCGGAAGGGGCGTGGCCCGGCTGCCAACCCTGACTTTGGGCTTCAGGTCTCCAGAGCCGTGAGAAAAAAGATGTTTGTAGCTTAAAGCACGCAGTTTGTGGTCTGTTGTTACGGCAGCCCTGGAAAATGATACTGCAGAGTCCCACAGTGAGGCGCATTGGTGAAAGTGTAATAACAGCTCATTCATTCATTCAACAACTATTCACTTGCACCTAGTTAGTGCCTGGCCCTGTGCTCAGTGCCCTGGAAGCCTCGGGAATGAAGCAGATGTGCCCCTGGCCCGGTGGAGCCCCCAGCTAACAGGAGACAGATACACCCAGGACAGTCGCACATGGATGGAGAATCACGAGTTGCAAAAGGAGCTGGGGAAGGCAAATAACACGTTCCCATGCAAGCGATCGGGCATGAGGGACAGGTGACGAGTGGAGCACTCAGGGAGGACTCTGCCAGGAGGTGACGCCTCAACCAGGACTGTGTTGGAGGCCAAGGGGAAGAACCAGAGGAAGGGTGGCTGGGTGGCTGGGCATCTGGACCGAGTGGGTGGCGGGGCAGTGCTCACCCTTCAGGAACTGAAAGAGGGTGTGGCTGGGCTCACGAGCTGGGTGGGGTGCGGCTGGGAGAGGGAGGCAACCCCCTAGGGCTTCCTGGGGTTCTGGATTCAAAATCAGTGAGAACATGGACTTCCCTGGTGGTACAGGGGATAGGAACCTACTTACCAGTGCATGGGACATGGGTTCAATCCCTGCTCTGGGAAGATTCCACACGCCACGAGCAACTAAGCCCACGCGCCACAACTACTGAACCCAGGGGCTGCAACTGCTGAAGCCCACGTGCCTAGTGTCCGGGCTCCCCAATGAGAGAAGCCATCACAACGGCATCACATCGGAGAGTAGCCCCCTGCTCACCGCAACCAGAGAAAGCCCGCCCTCGGAAACAAAGACCCAGCACAACCAGAATTAAGTAGTTAATTACAAAAAAGCTCAGTGAAAACACTCCCGGTTAAACCCTCACCCCAGGTGGTGATGCTCATGAAGGAATTTGAAAACGGGGAGAGGCGGGTAGATGAAAAGCCATGATGAAGTGTTGTCATCTCCTGGGCAGCAGTGGGTCACCTTAGAGGGAAGTGCACCCTACACTCCTTCTTCAAATGTGTGCAGACCTCGGACGGAGTCTATATGGAAAAACAGGCTACCTCTGGCCTCCAAATTCAGAGGAAAAGGCAGGAAAGCGGAGGGTGGAGGGACCGCCCTTCTGCCCTTTACAGTAAAGCACCCTGACTGTCCTCTGAGCCTGGACGGTGCCTCTGCAAGTGTGGCTGCCTTATTCAAGGGCAGTGTTTAGAGAAGAAACTTGCCTGGGTCTCAGCTCTCTCAGCACTGCCTGGGGTCTCAGAGGCCCTGCCGCTCCTGCGTGTGGGCGTCTCTTCCCTACACAGAAAGGAGGAACCTGAGAGGAAAAGCTGGGAAGGCCGAGACGCGGGTCTCCCGTGGAGGGCCACAGGCAGGGCCCTCGGCAGGAGCAGGCCAGGACCCTGGGGAGACACATTCTCAGCACCTCTGGCTTCCGTGGAAGTCACTGTCCCGTGCGGGTCTCCATCTTTATGTCTGTGTGTCTCTCATCTTTTTACTTGATAGTATGTGTTCATTCACCCGCTCACTCATTTTTCAGCCAATATCCACTGTAGTCAATATTCTGGAACTACACACAGCATCAGCCTCAAACAAAACCAGGATCTTTCACATGGCTAAGCGGGCTCCCGCCCACCTCTTCTCGGCCCCCTGCCCTCACTCACTCTGTCCTGGCCACTCACGCCTCTCAGTTCCTCAGTGATGCTGAGGACTCTCTTGTCACCGAGCATTTGCACAAGCTGTCCCCTCTGCTGGGACCACCCCACCTTCCAGTGTCTACCAGCTCCCACTCCCTCTCAGAGCTGGAGCTCTCCCGCTGGTCCTCATCATCTGCCCCCCACCCACAGTACACTGCCATCTCACTGGGACATCATCCAGAGGCTACTGCTTCTGTCGAGTGTCAGGGGATCCATCACCTCTCTCTGGAACCCACCACTCGGACTTGGGGACCACCGTTTTCTCCCAGAATGCATGGCTCGTCCAGCCTCATTTTCATCATGACTCTGGCACATATACTGATAGAAACGTTCTTGGAAACAAGTTTACAAAGTGAAACTGGGCATGTGCCATCGGTCCATGAGGACGTCAGGAAGGCCGTCTCTGGGTGACCTGCTCACCCCCACTCTCATCCAGTCCTCCTCCATAGAAAGTCAAGGCCTACATCTTTCCTTCCTCCAGGGAATCCCCTAGTTCCATCTAGATAGGCACAGAATGCTCCGATATGCCTCACCTCCCAGAACAACCATCCAGAAAACCTGCCCAGCAAGGTCAGTGCTGGCGTCCCCGCCTTTGGTCCCTTTGTTGTCTCCCCTTCTCCACCTCCTGACAGAGCTGCGTCTCTCAGAAGGGCTGGGTGTACGGATCAAGGGCCTCTTTGCTCTGGGCCTGACTGAAGACCCAGCGCAAAACCCTGTTCTAAATGCCATGATGGCCCTACACCCCTGTGGTAACACACTCGTCCAGACATCTGTTTGCTCATTCAAGAATAATTCTGTAAGTCTTTGCTTTTGACCCAATTCACAACCACTGTCTGTTGAGGGGAAACAGTGAAGGATGATGGAGAAGGAAATGGCATAGGGTCGGACACAACTGAAGCGACTTAGCAGCAGCAGCAGCAGTGAAGGATGAGACACAATCCTTGTCCTTAAGGAGCCTATGTGTTGAGGGAATGGAGAGGGGGCAGGAGAGAGTAGAAATCCAGGTCATTCCAAAGCAATGCGGCAAAGGCATGGAGGAAGGCGTGTGTGGCGGTGGTGGGGGACTCTAACGTAGCTAAGAGGCTCCAGGAAGGCTTCCTGGAGGGAAGCCCTCAGAGCTGAAGAGTGGTTGGCCTGGTAAAGAAGAATGTCATTTATAAATCTGGCAGAGTACCTGGGGATGATGTCCAGAGTTGTCAGATCTCCTTAGCCACCTGTTCAGAGGGCATCTCTGCTGGAGGGAGGAGCCTAATACCCACTCAAGACTTGAAACTAAGTGAACTGAAATTACCAAAGCTATGACTCAGTGTCTGAAGAGTTTAGCAAGTCCTTTCTGGGAAGACTACTACCCATCCCATCCTCTAGTGCGCTTTTATAACTACACCTGGCATTAAAAAAAAAAAAGTTATGACACATGAAGAAGCAGGAAAATGTGATCCACCAAGAGAAAAGAAACAGATAACAGAACCACACACAGACACTCAGGTGTTGGAACATTTTAAAGATGAAGCATTTAAAATAACTTTAAATATATTTTCAAAGTTATGTAAAAAGATAGACAAATATAGGAAAACATGACTAATGCAATAGAAAAATGAAAGCCTATTTTTATTTTATTTATTTATTTATTTTTTGAAAGCCTATTTTTAAAAAGGAAATGGAAAAATTTGAATTAAAGTATATGGTATCAGAAATGAAGCATTCCTTATATAAGTTTGCCAGCAGACTAGGCACATCAGTGAACTCAAAGACATGCAAGTAAATTTATAATTCATACGACCCAGGAATTATAGTCTTGGGCATTTAGCCCAGAGAGATAAATGCTTATGTTTACACAAAAGCCTATACATACATAGCTTTATTGGTAACAGCTAAAAACTGGCCACAGGACTGGAAAAGGTCAGTTTTCACTCCAGTCTCAAAGAAAGGCAATGCCAAACAATGCTCAAACTACCGCACAATTGCACTCATCGCACACGCTAGTAAAGTAATGCTCAAAATTCTCCAAGCCAGGCTTCAGCAATACGTGAACCGTGAACTTCCTGATGTTCAAGCTGGTTTTAGAAAAGGCAGAGGAACCAGAGATCAAATTGCCAACATCCGCTGGATCATCGAAAAAGCAAGGAGTTCCAGAAAAACATCTGTTTCTGCTTCATTGACTATGCCAAAGCCTTTGAATGTGTAGATCACAATAAACTGTGGAAAATTCTGAGAGAGATGGGAATATCAGACCACCTGACCTGCCTCTTGAGAAACCTGTATGCAGGTCAGGAAGCAATAGTTAGAACTGGACATGGAACAACAGACTGGTTCCAAATAGGAAAAGGAGCATGTCGAGACTGTATATTGTCACCC
Source organism: Capra hircus (assembly GCF_001704415.2). NCBI lineage: Eukaryota > Metazoa > Chordata > Mammalia > Artiodactyla > Bovidae > Capra > Capra hircus. The sequence continues at coordinate 53,727,262 of NC_030829.1, forward strand.
TGCTTATTTAACTTATATGCAGAGTACATCATGAGAAACACTGGGCTGGAAGAAGCACAAGCTGAAATCAAGATTGCCAGGAGAAATAGCAGTAACCTCGGATGTGCAGATGGCACCACCCTTATGGCAGAAAGTGAAGAGGAACTAAAAAGCCTCTTGATGAAAGTGAAAGAGGAGAGTGAAAAAGTTGGCTTAAAGCTCAACATTCAGAAAACGAAGATCGTGGCATCTAGTCCCATTACTTCATGGGAAATAGATAGGGAAACGGTGGAAACAGTGTCAGACTTTACTTTTGGGGGCTCCCAAATCACTGCAGATGGTGACTGCAGTCATGAAATTAAAAGACGCTTACTCCTTGGAAGGAAAGTTATGACCAACCTAGATAGCATATTCAAAAGCAGAGACATTACTTTGTCAACAAAGGTTGGTCTGGTCAAGGCTATGGTTTTTCCAATGGTCATGTGAGAGCTGGACTGTGAAGAAAGCTGAGCACCGAAGAATTGATGCTTTTGAACTGTGGTGTTGGAGAAGACTCTTGAGAGTCCATTGGACTGCAAAGAGATCCAACCAATCCATCCTAAAGGAGATCAGTCCTGGGTGTTCACTGGAAGGACTGATGCTGAAGCGGAAACTCCAATACTTTGGCCACCTAATGTGAAGAGTTGACTCACTGGAAAAGACCCTGATGCTGGGAGGGATTGGGGGCAGGAGGAGAAGGGGACAACAGAGGATGAGATGGCTGGATGGCATCACCGACTCGATGGACGTGAGTTTGAGTGAACTCATCACCGGGAGTCGGTGATGGAAAGGGAGGCCTGGCGTGCTGCGATTCATGGGGTTGCAAAGAGTCAGACACAACTGAGCGTCTGAACTGAACTGAATTGAAAAACTGTAAACAACTCAGATGTCTTAAAGATAGTATGTACACACCATGGAATGCATCTCAGTAATAAAAATGAACAGACTACTGATAAATGCAAAAACTTGGATGACGTTCAAGGGCATTGTGCTGCGCAAAAAGAAAAAAAAAAGCCAGTCCTAGAGGTTACATACCATATGATTCCATTTATGTAACATTCTTGAAAAGACAAAATTGTAGACATGGAGAACAGATTAGTTATTGTCAGGGGCTAGGGATTGGGTGATGATGTGGTAGGGGGTAGAGTGGTTATAAAAAGGCAACCGAGGAATCCTTATGCTCATTGTTCCGTATCTTGATCACGGTGGGGGACACACAATAAACCTACCCTTGTGACCAAACTGCACTCGACCAAACACATGCACACACACATACCAGTCCAACAAGTAAAACTGAGGAACTCTGAATAAGATCAGTGGATTCTATTAATATTATTATCCTGGTTGTGACATTTTACTGTAGTTCTGTAAGATGTTATCACTGGGGGAATGGTACAAGATCTGTTTGCATTATTTCTTACAAATGCATGCAATTTGATCTTTTTAAAAAAGAAGGAAAAGGAAAAAGAACAGAACAGAGTACCAGAAGACTGTGAGAAAACATCAATGATCTAACATAAATGTAAGTGATATATCAGAAAGGGAGGGGAGTAACAAAAAGTGGGGCAGAAGAACTAAAGATTTAACAGTAGAGAGTTTTCCAAAATTGTTGAATGCTGTCTCACAGAGGCACGAATCTCATGAACCCAAGCAGGGTAAAAACAAAGAAAACCGTATCCAGGGAGTGGGTATCCTCAGGGGAAATACCCTAGTCAAACCACTGAAATACAGAGTCAAAGAGAAAACCTTAAAAGTAGCCAAAGGAAATAACATATCTTCAATGGAATAACTAAAAGAATGACGGCTAAAGTTCATCGGGAACAGTGAAAGCCAGAAATCAACAGAATGGCATCTAAAACGTTGAAAGACATTTGTCACCAAGATATCCATATCCAGTGAAAGTAGTGGGAGAACATTTTTTTTTTTTTTCACATAAACAAAGGCTGACAAAACTTGACAGAATGTACTGCCAGCAGAAGCACTATAAGAAACACCAAAGGAAATTCTTTAGGGCAATGGGAAATCAGATCGAAAGTCAGATCTGCAGGAAGAATCAAGAACACACAAAATGGTAGGTATTTGGGTAAATAAAAAAGAGAATTTTTAGTAACCAATTTATGTGGGATTTATAACAAAATAATTTGACAGAAGGACAGGAGAGGATAGTTCTGTAAGAGTTCAGTCTGTCCACTGTCAAGTGATATAACGTTAACTCAAGGAAGATGATTATCGGTTAAGCTTGCACGTTGCAATTTAAGATACCCACGAAAAATAACAGAAGGAGTTATAATAAATACATTATCTATTAAATACTCACGACAACTAGGCAGAATGGGCATTACCACACAATTTCACAGGTAAATAAACTGAGGCTTGGAGAGGCGAAGGCTTTGCCTGCAGGCGCCAGATTGAAAACAGATGCACCAGAACTCAACCCAAGTTTTCAGACCTCTCAAACCCAATGTCCCTCATCATTCTGAGGTTCAACAAGCTTTCTCAGTGCAGGACCAGACTATGAATATTTTAGGCTTTATGGGCCACAGAGTCTCTGTCACAACTACGGAACTCTGCAAAAACAACCACAGAAAATTCATATATGGCAGTGTTGTGATAAAATTTTATTATAAAAACAGGTGGAGGGCCAGATTTGGTCCATGGGTCACTGTTTCTCAGCCTTGTGCTACTGTCCAGAGGTTTTTGTTTTTTCTTTTTTGTGGCTCTGGCCCAGAGAGGATCATTGTGACCGACAGTCCGAGCCCAGGGCCACCAGCATAGCGACAGGCTCCTTTTGATCTGTGGTTGTCACCTGTCTCTCCTGCCTGGCTCCCGTGGGCCCCACCCCGCCTTACAATAAGTAGAAACCTTAGTTCCTTCTCATTCCGGGGAAACATCCAGTGAAAACCTACTGCATCACATTTTGCTCCCTCACCCTTGTCAACCTTAAAATAAAGCCACAGTGCTCCCTCCAGCAGCAGCTCACTGCCTTCTCACTGTCTCCACGTGGCCTTTGCTTGAAGCTCCCTCTCCTGAGGGCCTCCAGTCCTTGGGTCAGCCCAGCTCTTGACAAGCAAGACTTTCAAACACACACACACACACACTGTATTTGCAAGAAGCTCATGTGCTCCAATAAAACCGCGTGACTTACCTTTATTGATTCTGTGGCAGCCCAGGCAACAAGTCTTAACTGAGAGGCGGAGCAGGAAACCATCCAACTGCTGTCATTTTGTTCCCTTGGCAGAGAAATCCCAGGACTGTCATTTAGGGCGCTCAGCAGTTTCCAGTTTACAAAATATCCACAGACTATTTTCAGATTTCCCTTCCAGGACACCCACCCCACCCACTAGCTGGCATCACTGTGTCCATTTTGTAATTAAGGAAATTAAAACCTCTGCTGGGTTAACAAAGTGCTCAAGGTCACTGAGCCCACTTAGGACCAGAATCATTCATGCAAATATTTACTGAGCACCTACTGTGTGCCTGATGGTGTTCTGGGCCTGAGACACAACAGAGAGAAAAACAACTGTAAGCAAATAAAATAAGGCTGCAAGAGTACCTGCCTTCACAAAGCTGACTTTCTGGAGGGAGAGACACATGATAAGATAAATATGCAAACTGTGTGGTTATTAGCTGGGGAGCAGGGCATACTGGGGGTGGAGTGGTGTTTTGTATAGAATGGTCTGGGAGGACCTCACAGATTGGGGACCAAAGTGGGTGAGAGAACCAGAGATCTGGGGAAGAGCCTTCTTGGCAGAGGGACTCCAAGTCTCAGCTTGTGAGGCAGGCGTGTGCCCAGTGTGGCTGGGGAACAGCAAAGAAGCCAGGGTTTCTGGAGCTGAGTGAGCTGGGGGCAGCGTGGAGACGTGGGGCTGGGAGTGCGTGGACCCATCCTGCAGAGATCTTGTCCTGTTCACTCCAGGTTCGCTATGTTGAGCACCGCGGGGCATGGCTCGGCTCATCACAGGCTGACGGCAGCCGGTGGGGCTGCCGTAGCGGATGTCAGGGAGCTGGACCGTGTGGGGGACCCGGTGCTCCATCTTCACCTGGAATCTGTCCCTGAGCTCGTTCCTGTGGGGAGCAGCCTCCGACTCACATTCCTGGCTCTTGAGCTGAAAGATCGGCATGCAGATAAAAACAAGATGGGATCTGGAAGTGAAGAGCCACCCCCCCAACCCCCACGCCTTGTCTCTGCCTCTCCCTGACCCCCAAGGTCATCCTCTGGGAGGCTCGCATTTGTCATCACCCCAGTCTGGCTCCAGTCCAAACCTCTGACCCCTGCCTCGGTCCAGCGCTGTGCCTCAGCTTGCCTGCCCCACCTGTGACCACGGAGCTCTCAGGGCCAGGACCTGAGTTAGCAGGGACTCCAGCCATGCTGAGCTCTAGGGTCCTCCATCTCACCCGCCACTTGCCAGGTTCAATCTCTGCACAAAGTCAGTGCTCAACACACAGGAGAGCCCTGACTTATTACTATGCTTCCATCAATACAGATGATTCTCACCACAGGTGGGTACTGCCAGAGGAGGGGTCCCTGCAGTTGGACAGCTCTGGTGATGGGGTCACCTGAGCACAGGTGAGGATGGGGGCCTCCCTGTGTAACTGTCTACCCTGGCCCCAGCCTCTGGCCCTGCCCTGCCTGGCAGCAATGACTTGGATTAATCCTCAAGACAAAATTGCCCTCCCCACAATGCCCCCAGTCACCTGTGAGGCTAGTCCTCTGGCAAAAATAATGACCAGTTATTACTCCCCAAAAAGGCTTTGGGCTTGGGTGTGCGTGTTGCATGCTGGCATGTATGGTGGGGGGTGTGTAGTATGCGCTATAACGCGTGTGTGATGTATAATGTGGTATATTCGCAATGTGTGAGGGGTGTGTATGTGTGTGTTGAGGTGTGTGTGTATGTGGTAAGTATGTGTTCTCTATGATCTGTGTGTCTGTTGGGGGGTGCGTATAAGAGTGTACAGTGTGTGTGTTTATGTGTGAAGAATATGTGTGTGGGAGGTGTATGTGTGTGTGTATTGAGGTGGTGTGTGTATGTGGTATGTGTGAGGAGTACTGTGTGGGGTGTGTGTGTGAGGTGGGGTGTGTGTGTTTATGTTGAGGTAGTGTGTGTGAAGAGTATGTGTGTGGGGGTGTGTGTTGTGGTGGTGTGTGTGTGGTGTGTGTGAGGAGTGTGTGTGTGGGGTGTGTGTGTTGTGGTGGGGGGTGTGTGGTGTGTGTGTGTGTGTGAGGTGGGGTGTATGTGTGGTATGTGTGTGGTGTGTGTGTATGTGGAGTGTGTGTGAGGTGGGGTGTGTATGTATATGGGGTGTGTATGTATGTTGAGGTGGTGTGTGTGTGAGGTGCGGTGTGTGTATTGAGGTGGGGTGTGTGTGAGGTGGGGTGTGCGTGTATGTTGAGGTGTGTGTGTGAGGTGGGGTGTGTGTGTGTGAGGTGGGGTGTGTGTTTATGTTGAGGTGGGGTGTGTGTGTGTGAGGTGGTGTGTGTGTGTACATGGGGTGTGTGTGAGGTGGTATGTGTGTGTGGGGGTGTGTGTGTGAGATGCTGTATGTGTGTACGTGGGGTGTGTGAGGTGGGGGGTGTGTGTATATTGAGGTGGTGTGTGTGTGTGAGGTGGTGTATGTGAAAAGTATGTGGGTGTGTGTGTGTGAGGTGGTGTGTGTGTCTGTGAGGTGGGGTGTGTGTATTGAGATGGTGTGTGTGTGAGGTGGGGAGTGTGTGTGTGAGGTGGGGTGTGTGTGTGTGAGGTGGGGAGTGTGTGTGTGAGGTGGGGTGTGTGTGTGTGAGGTGGGGTGTGTGTGAGGTGGTGTGTGTGTGAGGTGGTGGGTGTGTGTACATGGGGTGTGTGTGACATGGTGTGTGTGTGTGAGGTAGTGTGTATATGTTGAGGTGGTATGTGTGTGTGTGAGGTGGTGTGTTTGTGTGTGTGTGGGGTGTGTGAGGTGGTGTGTGTATATTGAGGTGGTGTTTGTGTGTGAGGTGGTATGTGTGTTGAGGTGGTGTGTGTGTGTGAGGTGGGGTGTGTATATTGAGGTGGTGTGTGTGTTGAGGTGGTGTATGTGTGTGAGGTGGGGTGTGTATGTTGAGGCGGTGTGTGTGTGAGGTGGGGTGTGTGTGTCGAGGTGGTGTGTTTGCGTGAGGTGGGGTGTGTGTGTGAGGTGGGGTGTGTGTGTGAGGTGGGGTGTGTGTGTGTTGAGGTGGGGTGTGTGTGTGAGGTGCGGTGTGTGCGTGAGGTGGGGTGTGTGTGTTGAGGTGGGGTGTGTGTGAGGTGGGGTGTGTGTGTGAGGTGCGGTGTGTGCGTGAGGTGGGGTGTGTGTGTTGAGGTGGGGTGTGTGTTGAGGTGGGGTGTGTGTGACATGGGGTGTGTGTGTGTGTGTGTGTTGAGGTGGTGTGTGAGGTGCAGTGTGTGTGTGAGGTGGGGTGTGTGTGGGTGGGGTGTGTGTGAGATGTGGTGTGTGTGTGAGGTGGGGTGTGTGTGGGTGGGGTGTGTGTGGGGTGGGGTGTGTGTGTGTCGGTGGGCTGTGTGTGTGAGGGGGTGTGTGTGTGTGAGATGCGGTGTGTGTGTGAGGTGGGGTGTGTGTGTTGAGGTGGGGTGTGTGTTGAGGTGGGGTGTGTGTGACGTGGGGTGTGTGTGGGGGTGTGTGTGTGTTGAGGTGGTGTGTGTGTGTGAGGTGCAGTGTGTGTGTGAGGTGGGGTGTGTGTGGGTGGGGTGTGTGTGTGAGGTGGGGTGTGTGTGTTGAGGTGGGGTGTGTGTGAGGTGGGGTGTGTGTGTTGAGGTGGGGTGTGTGTGAGGTGGGGTGTGTGTGTTGAGGTGGGGTGTGTGTTGAGGTGGGGTGTGTGTGACGTGGGGTGTGTGTGTGTTGAGGTGGTGTGTGTGTGTGAGGTGCAGTGTGTGTGTGAGGTGGGGTGTGTGGGTGGGGTGTGTGAGATGTGGTGTGTGTGTGAGGTGGGGTGTGTGTGGGTGGGGTGTGTGTGTGTCGGTGGGCTGTGTGTGTGAGGGGGTGTGTGTGTGTGAGATGCGGTGTGTGTGTGAGGTGGGGTGTGTGTGGGTGGGGTGTGTGTGTGTCGGTGGGCTGTGGGTGTGAGGGGGTGTGTGTGTGTGAGATGCGGTGTGTGTGTGAGGTGGGGTGTGTGTGTTGAGGTGGGGTGTGTGTGGGTGGGGTGTGTGTGTGAGGTGGTGTGTGTGTGTACATGGGGTGTGTGTGAGGTGGGGGGGGGTACAAGTTTCCAGGACCAAAGCACAAATTTCTACCCTGAAGAAACAGCCCTGACCCTTCAGAAAAAGGAATCTGAAGAATTTCCCAGGTTTCCGGCAGGGCAAGGGGAAACCTGCTTTCTTCTACCTTTTAATTAAAATGCCCCACCCCCTCCAAAACATCAAAATGCTCCAAACCGTCTCCATTAATCAACGTGTGAACGTCACGGAGGAAGGAGACTGGGGAGAACTGGAGACCAATAAGCAGAACTCTGGAGTAAAAGTCGGCCGTTTATAAAGCGGCACAAAGCAGATCTGTGATTTCATACATTTCTGGAGCGAGGCCTGGAGTCCAGGACAGAGGGCAGGGCGGCACCGTCAGGCTGGGAGGTGATGAATAAGTTATTTCAGAGCCACAGCCTGCAGCTTTCACAGATTCAGAAGGCACACGGTCCTTGCTCCAGGCAGGGGGTGCCTATAAATCCCTGTGTCAGCAGAAGGCTGAGAGATTCAGAAGATAAGACAGACACTGATAACCAAGAGTCTGAAAACAGAAAAGATGGTTCAGGTGGTGCAGGCAGGTGGCTGCCCACCGAAGATCTGGGTTCCCTTCCCTCATGCAGACTTGTTGCTGGGGGAGGTGGCTGCCCATATTTCCCAGTAGGCAGAAGAGATGCATGCCACTTTAGATTCTGCCCCCAGAAACCTCCTTATGAAACTCCAGCTCTCTCTGCCTATATCTGAGGGCTGGGTATCAATGTTCAGCCCTGAGAGCCAAGAGGTGAAGACAGAGGAGTCTCCTTCAGCATCCCCCTCCCCATCAAGCTGGAAAGGAACAGAGCGCCTCCCCTGCTGCCTTCTCCAGAGGGTTGGACTTACAGGGATGAGAACTGAAGTCTGCCGGGTGAGCCCACCATGGTTTAGGGGTTCATCTGCTACAGTTTCCCTGGTGGCTCAGATGGTAAAGAATCTGTCTGCAATGCAGGAGACCCAGGTTTGATCCCTGGGTTGGGTAGAACCCCTGGAGAAGGGAATGGCAACCCGCTCCAGTATCCTTGCCTGGAGAATCCCATGCAGAGGAGCCTGGTGGGCTACAGTCCACGGGATCGCAAAAGCCAGACACAACTGAGTGACTAATGCTGCTGTAATAGTTACATCAACAATTAACTGACAATTTAAAAAGAATATTGCTAAAGATGGCTGGTAGACAAGAAATTAGCAGATTGGGACTCCACTGGTGGTCCAGTGGCTTGGGGCTCTGAGTTCCGGATGCAGGGGGCTGGGGTTCCATCCCTGGTCAGGGCACTAGTTCCTGAGTGCTGCAGCTGAGACCCGGCTCAGCCAAATAAATAAAATATCTTTTAAAAAGATACTAGCAGACTACCAAGTTGTTAGAACATAATTAAGGGGTTGCAGTGCAGGTAAGAACAATGTAACTGGTAACTGAGCTCTACTGCACTCACTAAAAGGGGAACTGACTCCTAAGATGGTAATTTTTGAAGGAGTTGAATACTGGCCAAAGCTTGTTATGCTCTTTCCAATACACCATATTGCTCTCCTGGTCCATACGGTTTCTAAGGGCGGGATCCCTGTGTTTTATCTTGGCAGTCTCAAGTGCTAATCGGTGAAATCACAGTGCTATACTTCAAAAGTCTCTCAGACCTAGTTAAAAACTAGATAAGGTGTTCTGAAAATAATATGACACGTATGCTTTAGGAAAAATTTAAAGCAATAGGTAGGTCAGTGGTAAAGAATCTGCCCACCAATGCAGGAGACTGGGTTTCGACCCCCTGGGTTGGGAAGATTCCCTCGAAGAGGAAACGGCAACACGTTCCAGGATTCTTGCCCGGGAAATCCCATGGACAGAGAAGCCTGGTGGACTATAGTCCATGGGGTTGCAATGAGTTGGACACAACTGAGAACGTATGAAAAAAATGAAAAGATGTTAGTAATTGTTTAAACTCTTGCTGCTATAACAAAGTACCATAGACTGCAGGGCTGATAAATGACAGAAACGTATTCCTCACAGATCTGGAGGCTGAAGCCTGACATCAGGGTGCCAGCTTGCTGGGGTTCTGTCGAGAACCCTCTTCGGGCTGAAGACTGCTGACTTATGTCTTCACGTGGCAGGATGCAGGGAGGAAGCAAGCTCTTCTGTGACTCTAATCCCACCCACAAGGGCCGCACCCTCATGACCTCACCCAGGCACCTCCAAAGCCCCACCTGCTAGGTACCGTTACCTTTGGAAGTACAGTCTCAACATATGCATTTCAGGGGACACAAACATCCAGACCATAATAAAAATCCATTAAAGTTAATTATTACTATTATCATCAAAACTAAATTTCTAGTACTAGCAAGCTAACATGTTACCTGACAACTAACAGGCGAAGTTATAATGGAGACGGTCGATGACGTCTGGCTTTTCAGCCTACTTCCTCACGGTGGCTGCTCTGTGTCCTGCCCACAGACAGATAACCCTGGGGAGCTCACCTCACAAAGACCCACCGGCCCGGCCTGGCCCTGTTTCTCAAGAAGGGAAGGACATGCCTTTTCCCTGATGAATGACATTCCAGGCTCAGGGAACGGTGTCACCTTTGGGGTGGCCCTGCCTCCCCAGCTGACCCCAGAGTATCCACTCTATCCACTCAACACTGACCCTTCACCTCACAGGGTCTCAGGAAGAGGACTCCTGCCCAGGCCCGGTTCTCCTCCCGGTCCTGAGGGGAGCCCATGGGCATGCAGGTCCAGTGGGTGTGGCAGGCAAGTCCACCTCTGGGTGGGGCCGGGGCCAACCAGCCCTCAGCGATCCCAGAGGAGGCCTTCTGTGGTAGGAGGAAAGGATGGTCTGGGGAAGGGTGTTCTGGGATGCTGCGAGGCCAGGCAGCTCTCCCCATGCCCACGGGCCCAGGCCAGGTCTCCCCTGCTCCTGTCCTTGGGATTTTCCTCCTGGTATCCAGAGTGGAGCCAAGTTGACCGCCTGACTTCGAGGTTCCACTGATGGAGCTCAAAGGTGATGGCTCAGGACTTCCCCGGTGGTCCAGTGGTTAAGAATCTGCCTTTCAATGCAAGGGATGCGGGTTTGATCCCTGGTCGGGGAACTAAGGCCCCACATGCTACGGGGCAACTGAGCCCAAGCATCACAATGAAGATCCTGTGTATCGCAGCCAAGACCTGACATGGCCAAATAAATCTGTAACTATTAAAGGTGATGGGTCCCTGGGAGAGCTCAGGCCCGGGCTCAGAGAGAAAGTCGAGATCTGTCCCTGGGCACCAGGGAGGTGCTCACCCAGATGTCCTCGGATCAGTGAGTGTGGGCTTGGCAGGTTCTTGAGAACTAGAGAGAGAGTCAGAAATCAAGGCTGTGTTGGCAAACCCAGGAGGTTCAGGGCTGGTCTCTATCAAGGCCTGTGGGAAGCGGTGCAGCAGAGCAGGGTCGGACTCACGCCTCTGCCAACCTCTTCTGTGGTAAGGCTGCCAGAACAGGGCCGAGCACACAGCTAGCCTTCAGAAAGCGGCAAATGTTCTTACTGCTGCTGGTACGAGGGCATCTCAGGCACACCCAGTGGGGTGTTCCACACAGGCTGGCTCTTTCAGAGGCCAGACAAGACCTGGAATTCAAGAGCAGAGCTGGAGGCGCATGGAGGTGAATCATTGAATGTCGGATTCTAGGCGCCTGACTCGGGCAGGCCTGGCCGCCACCTTCCCCCAGGGCCTTGTTACCCCTGCCTCCCCTCCGTCACATGGGCAGACGTGATGGAGACCTGGCGTGAGGTCACCCATTCTGGATGATCGCTGGCCCCACCCTTGGATCCGGGGCCTCTGCCCACAGGACGGTCTTTCCCCAGCTGTTCCCCGCCCCCACTCCCTGCCAGCACCGCTCACCCACCCACTCTGGGGATTCCCTCTTGTTCACGGCTGGCCACCCCGGATTCCGATCTCCAGACTCATCCGCTTGGAGGAGAGTTTCTGGCCACCCACCCTCTGAAAAGCCAGACAGGGATCAGCCCACGAAACAGATGTTTTCTGCTTGCTCGTCTCAGAGGAAGAAATGGCGGGGGGAGGGGGTGCAGACTCTTCTCATTTGGTCTACCCTGATGTCATCCACAGTTAAGAGCATTTACTTCCAGAGCTAAATTCTGTCTGGTGGTACCACCGGGCTTTTCCAGGGGTACCCCTGAGTGGAATGAGCACAGAATGGGGTTGGAAATACTCCCATCACTCACTGTCGGGCCTCGAGCAAGCCTCGGCCTGGGTGAGTCATGGTCTTGTCATCTGCAGAAGGGGGATGACGGCTTCCGGTTTCACTTCATCACTGTCTCTAATGCAGTGGCGCTGCCTGGGGCCCCCCCAGCCCAGGGAACCAGGGCAGCCCCGAGGTAGCTCGGCTTGTCCTCACCCCATCCTGCGCTCGTCCGCGTCTCTTGTGACTCGGCGTCTGTCTGGAGCCTTTCCTTGCCCCCTAGGCCGCCTGCTTCTCAAGCTTGGACTCGCGCCCTCTCTCCTAGTGGTGGGCACCTTGAGCGCTCCCCCAGTCCTCCTCACAGGCAGGGGCGCCTAGCCCCAGCTCCCACACATGCTGGTTGCCGACGGCTCGGCTGTGCTCCTCTCCGGAAACCTACCCTGAGCCAGTGGGAGTCCCTCCATCCCAAGATGCCCAGAAAGTTACTAACTACTGCCCTCCACTCTGGGCTGGCCCACAGCCAGTGATGGACGGATCTGGGGTACAAAAGCCCAGCCTGCTTCAAGGAGCGCCTGCGGTGAGGTGAGTCAGGAGTGTCGGGCAGCATTCCACAGGGCCGCATACACACACCAGAGCTCCAGTTTAGAATTCCTGGGACAGAAAGAACAAGCTCTATTTCCTCCCAAGACACCCCACTTCTTCCCTCCCGGAAGGCAGGTTGGAGAAAGCATGAGCCGTGAACAGGAAGGCAGGACGGGGGCTGAATCCTGGCTCGAGCGGTTACCAGCGGCGGGACGTAGGTAACTCGCTGTACTTCGCTAGGCTTCGGTTTCCTTCCTTAAAGACTGTGGGCCATGATTCTCACTTTGCAGCATTGCTGTGAAGCTTGAAGAGCAGAACCCTCTGCATGGTGCTTGGTGCACACAATGACCCTGGAGGCTTGTCTGCCTCCTTCCCTTCCCTCCTGGGAGGAGAAAGACCAAGAGGGCGGCGGGAGGTGGAGGCCGGGGCAGCAGGTGCAGGAACCAAGCCCTCTGGCCTGAGTGGTGGCGCAGCAGGAATGTCATCAGCCCAGGTGCATGGCTGTATGCACTAGTAGCCTCCTAATTCCAACCTGGGCTCAGATCCGGATTCAAACCACCTAGAGATGAAAACCGAAGCCAACTTCGGATGCTCAGCTTTGGGTTTGGAGTCTATCCTGTCTGAGCACTGGCCTGCCAAGGGCCATGAGCGGCTTGCGAGGATCTCTGGTAGACTTGTTCATGTGGCCTCACATCACCAGGCCATCTGCCCCCAGAAGCCTCAGGCCATCAATCAGGGAACCCTAAGCCAAGGCAGCACAGAGGCAACAGGAACAACGGCCACTCCATGCAGTCACGAGGCGTCCCTAGAGAGCCCCAAGCTTCCAGCCAACATCAGTCTAGTACTTCCAGCAAGACGGGCAATGAGGTGAGGGGACTGGCAGACATGGTGCGTGGCACAAGGCGATTTGCAGGCCAGAGGACCGGGGTTTGGATCTGGTTCTTCCACTTACTGTGGGGCCGTGCTACAGAATCCACGTGCTGATGCAGGAGATGCAAGACACTCGGGTTCGATCCCGAGGTTGGGAAGATGCCCTGGAGAAGGAAATGGCAGCCCACTCCAGTATCCTTGCCTGGAAAATCCCATGGACAGAGGGGCCTGGCAGGCTACACTCCACCGGATTGCAAAAGAGTTGGACATGACTTGGTGACTTAACAACAGCAACAACAAAAAGCTTCTACTTATTAGCTGTGCAAACTGAGCAAATCACTGAACCTGGGTTTCTTCATATTTATGACAGACACATTCTTTCCCTCTAGGGTTTTAGTGGAAATTAAATGACATAATGCAAGGGAACTTGTTCAGTCCAGGTTTTGACCTAATCAAGGCAGTTAATAAAGGACTGAGATCATTCCCCACGCCAGCGATCAGGTTCTTCTGTTCAATTGTTCCATTACACCAACTAGCTCAGTGATACCAACGAGCTCATCTGTTTTCAAAACTTTGTTCTCCTCTTGGAGAAGAAGTTCTTGGAAGCCATGCTGTTTAGTCCAGTGGTCTTGAAGCTTTACTCAGCCACTATTCTAGCCAGATTATGTGCTAATAAAGGGATCCCTGCCCTCATCTTACTGACAGACTCAAGATCACTTAGCTTACTTTAGGAGTAAACAAGACAATGAGGCAAATGCACTTACTCCCCTCCTTGAACCAAAGGTAGATCCTCATGTTTGCTTGTAGTGAACCTGAATTTGTTGGGACATGCCATAGGATTTGGTGCACTCAGGCCAGCTCTGGGAACATCTTAAATACCTGCTCCAGAGTTCTGGCCCCTGCCTTCCCTTCCAGTCCAAGTCTTTCCTGACTTTGTTTCGCTGTGCTTTGGTCCTGGACCAAATTCATCCCAGTTAAGCTGAAGGTCAGGGAGAGAAAGGACTAGTTAGACATTATGGTTCAAATGAATCAATTAATCCAGTGGTTCTCAAACTTAGCTGGCCATTAGAATCACCTGTGGAACACCTGTGTTGCCTCCCCTTGCAGCTCAGACTGTAAAGAATCTGCCTGCAATTCAGGAGACCTGAGTTCCTGGGTTAGGAAGATCCCCTGGAGAAGGGAATGGCTACTCACTCCAGTACTCTTGCCCAGAGAATTCCATGGGCAGAAGAGCCTGGCGGGCTATGGTCCAAGGGGTCGCAAAGAGTCGGACATGACTGAACAACTAACAATCAACAATCAGTCAAGTGTGGAGATTCTATTAATAAGATCCCTGATGCCCAAGTGCACTTGAGATCAGTTATACCAGGATTTCTGGGCATGGGGACCAGGCAGAGTATTAAGCTTGAGCCAAGTGACTGAGCTGCTGTTTCTGAGTCAGTACTGTCTACCATGGTTGGTAAGTTTCCCATGCATCCCACTTTATAACAGTCCACATGGAGTCAGGCACATAGCCAGTGCTTCAGAGAATAACAGAATAACTCAGTGTGTTCCTGATTAACTCCTAGAATTGGAATATGGTGACTATTCCAGGATCACACATTTGTCCCGAAGTCATACATGACAAACATTTTATTCCATTAAAAAAAAACTCATCTGTTAACTGCTGAACTGCAGGGGACCACATTTGAGCCAACTTCAGAAAAAGGCATCAGGGAACAAATACAGATTTTCAGCATCACAACATGTCTGGATTCTCCTCCCCTCCACATATTAAACAGTACTCAGTGGATTGAGGCCAGTTCTGTTAAGAGCACCTAACCTCTGACTTCACCAAAACCCAGGATCACCCTAACACACATCACATGGGGGTCTTCCTGGCAGCCAGCTGCTGCGGCTGGAGCACAGAAGGCAACACCCGGATGGCACCAGCCCCCCACCCCCACCGGCGGTAGGCTCGTTCTTCCTTACAACAGGCTCTGGGGGGCCACACCCAGGGTGGCACTGCCATCTGGGGCGCACATGAGCAGACGCCCTGTTAGCTGTGGTGGGCTCTGAGATGGGTTCCGGCCAGGCTGGAAGCAGCTTGGTTCCACTTCACTTCCCAGCAAACGTGACACCCTGAGGGGGCAGTCGGGAGGGGCTGCTCCCCATTCAGTGCCAAGCAGTGCTTCACCCGAGGGCCTGAAGATCGGCATCAGAGCAGGCCGGGCAGGTGGGTCCAGCTGAGCCTGGGTGGAAACAGCCAGCCAGGCAGGGCTGAGGAGCCGGGGTGCAGGCCGCCAGACTAGCCCTGCTTGCCTCTTGATTCCCAGCGATTTCTCTTCGTCTTCTTTTTGGCTGTGCCAGCCATGCAGGATCTTAGTTTCCCGACTAGGGATCGAACCAGGGTCCAGAGCAGTGAAAGTCCAAACCACCAGATGGCCAGGGAATTCCTTCAAGCGACTTCTGAAGACGCCAGTGTCCATGCCGCACGTGGATATCTGGATCCAGCCTGCAGGCAGGAGACTCTCTGCCATGAGGCTGAGGCTCCATCATCGATCAACAGTGACTGCTCGAGCTGCTCCTGAGCCCCCCGACATCCTCGGTGTAGCCTCACGCTCCTCAGACCCGCTGAAGGCAGTGCAGTTTCTGGGGTCCAGAGGCGCCCAGGCTGCTAGAGAGGCTTCATGTTCAGGCTCATCTGCTTCTCTTTTCACCTTGCTGCTCCCACCCGGCCAAATCTCTGGGGGCTTCACATGGGGCTAGATGCTTCCCTCACCTGCAATGGCGGAGGTATGTGCTCCCCACCCCACTTCACTCATATTTCTCCGCTGCCCCTACCCACCCTCACCCCAGCACCAGATCACACTGCAGAGGTGCCCTGCGGATGCCAGCCCATCAGAATGCCAAGGCAGACATTCAAGACACTGGGCTTTTCCCTGAGCCGGGGCCCCAGACTCCTTCCTTCGCCCCAGACCTGGAGGAGGGGCCGCAGTGGGCCTGCAGTCACTCCTGCACCAGGAAGTTGATGAGGGCGGTGCGCGGAGAGAGGAAGGCCTTCTTGATGCTTCGCCCCTGTAAGAGCCTGACACCCAACTCGCTCTGGAGAACCAGTTCGTGGACTTTGTCCTGGTCCTGGGCGACATTCTGGGGCACGGGGACTTTGCCGCAGGCTTTGTTGTTGATCTGAGAAGGCGAAGAGAGACAACCCATGAGGAAAGCCTGGGGGTGTAGGCAGCCTGACACTCACTGCCCCTAAAGGGTGTTGTTGTCTCTGTGTGGGGAGGGGGTGTGAGAAGAGAGAAAGAAAAGGTGGCACCCAGCTACCCAGAAGAGCGAAGTGTAGTGAGATGGGTGGGATTAATGCCTGAATACCGCAGAAAGGGCAGGGGTGCCACCCCGTGTTTCCTGAATGCTGCCCTCATCACACTTTGGTGGGAATTATGTCAAAAACTCTCAGCATGAGATGGTTTAGGCTGTATTCAGGAGGAGAGGGATAACTGTGTTCCTGAAGATCACATCGAGTTCAGATCCGGCTATAGGGTGTTTCATGTGGACTAATTAATTTCTGCGGAACATGGGCAACCTCCCTTCCTGATGACTGGCTCCAGAAAGGGGCGCTCACATGTGACAACCTGGAAACAGGATTCACACCACCCTAAAAT
This sequence comes from Capra hircus, assembly GCF_001704415.2. Lineage (NCBI taxonomy): Eukaryota > Metazoa > Chordata > Mammalia > Artiodactyla > Bovidae > Capra > Capra hircus. The sequence continues at coordinate 53,743,749 of NC_030829.1, forward strand.
GGGCCAGTACAGTTCCAGATGTTCAAGCTGGATTTAGAAAAGGCAGAGGAACCAGAGATCAAATTGTCAACATCCGCTGGATCATCAAAAAAGCAAGAGAGTTCCAGAAAAACATCTACTTTTGCTTTATTGACTACGCCAAAACCTTTGACTGTGTGGATCACCACAAACTGTGGAAAATTCTGAAAGAGATGGGAATACCAGACCACCTGACCTGCCTCCTGAAAAATCTGTATGCAGGTCAAGAAGCAACAGTTAGAACTGGACATGGAACAACAGACTGGTTCCAAATAGGAAAAGGAGTATGTCAAGGCTGTATATTGTCACCCTGCTTATTTAACTTAAATGCAGAGTACATCATGAGAAATGCTGGGCTGGATGAAGCACAAGCTGGAATCAAGATGGCCGGGAGAAATATCAATAACGGATGATACCACTCTATGGCAGAAAATGAAGAAGAACTAAAGAGCCCCTTGATGAAAGTGAAAGAGGAGAGTGAAAAAGTTGGCTTAAAACTCAACATTCAGAAAACTAAGATTCTGGCATCTGGTCCCATCACTTCATGGCAAATAGATGGGGAAACAGTGGAAACAGTGACAGACTTTATATTTTTTGGCTCCAAAATCACTGCAGATGGTGACTGCAGCCACGAAATTAAAAGATGCTTGCTCCTTAGAAGAAAAGCTATGACAAACCTAGACAGCATATTGAAAAGCAGAGACATTACTTTACTAACAAAGGTCTGTCTAGTCAAAGCTAAGGTTTTTCCAGTGGTCATATATGGATGTGAGAGTTGGACTCTAAAGAAAGCTGAGCGCCAAAGAATTGATGCTTTTGAACTGTGGTGTTGGAGAAGACTCTTGAGAGTCCCTTGGACTGCAAAGAGATCCAGCCAGTTCATCCTAAAGGAAATCAGTCCTGAATATTCATTGGAAGGACTGATGCTGAAGCTACAATACTTTGGCCACCTGAGCAAAAAACTGACTCACTGGAAAAGACGCTGATGCTGGGCTAGATTGAAGGCAGTAGGAGAAGGGGACAACAGAGGATGAAATGGTTGGATGGCATCACTGACGCAATGGACATGAGTTTTGAGTAGGCTCTGGGAGTTGGTGATGGACAGGGAAGCCTGGTATGCTGTAGTCCATGGGGTCGCAAAGAGTTGGACATGACTGAGTGACTGAACTGAACAGTTCTAGATACCAGTGGCATTATTCACTGAATGCTGGTTCAATGATTTGATGTGAAGGTTAAATTTCACATCAAATATGAACTGATATTGTTGCTAAGGAAAGTGACATGTGATCCAGATGGCTTCTGAACAGCTTCCTCTGTCCCAGCGGCTCCTGTCAGAATGCTTACGTTTCTTTCCTGAATGCTCCAGTTTTTAACTTGGAAAATAAAGTCACTGTATTATGAAAAATTACCGGGAAGTACTTCTGAAGTTTCAACCAAAGCATATTATCCAGGATCCCACAGTCACCCATTTATCTTTTCAGATTTCTATAGAACTTAGTGGCATTTTTAGAGGCTGTATTGGCCTAGATCGCTGTGCTGGGCTGTGTGTGCTAAGACACTTCAGTTGTGTCCGATTCCGCGACCCCATGGAGTAAGATCTTCCTGACTTGGATGGAACCCGCGTCTCTTCCATCGCCTGCAGTGGCAGGAGGGTTCTTTACCACTAGCGCCACCTAGAGGACGGGATGGGAGGCGGGTTCTTTACTACTCGCGCCACCTAGACGACGGCATGGGAGACAAAGAGGACATCACCTCAAACAGCGGCTGCTTGCCTTTAGGAAGGTCTCCAGGTCCCTAGCTGGTGGCCTTGCTAGCTTCAGCCCTTTGGTCTTGCCACCTCCACTTCACCACTCGGCCTGGGTCCAGGCCTCTGTGTTGTCCTCTAGGACTTTTCCAACAGCTGCCTGGGGGGCCCCTGGCGGCGAGTGCTGTCCCCCTACCCCTAAGCGCCCCATCCACTGCTCACTGACAGGAGCCCCACAGTGGCTCATGACAATAAAGACACTTGTTGTCTGAGCTCTCTCTCTGTCTCTGTGCCAGGCACCGCGCTCCACAAGCCACCTGAGAGACCCTGTCTATCCCTGTCACAGGCCCATGAGGTAGGTCACTGCCATTCCATCCCCGATTCTCAGAGGGCCAAGCTGAGGGACAGGAATGTGAAGCCACAGACCAGGTCCCCACTCCAGCCAACGCTGGAGATGGGATGACCCCCGGAGCCCCTCTCTTCCCTGCCAGCCCCCAGCTGCTCCAGATGCAGTCCAGCCCTCTCTCAAGAGTGGCCCTGCCTCTCTCCAGCCCCTCCTCGGCTCCCCGTCCAGGGAGGGCTTCCCCCGCTGTGGCTTCTTCCCTCCACCAGGGAAAAGCTGCTCCTTTTTCAAAGCCAAGGTCACGTCCTCTTCCTCAGGACACTTTCCCCAACGCCCCAGCTGCCAGAGGCAGCGACGCCTATGCCAGCAGCGGTTACCATCTACAGAGCGAGCTACCAAGCCCCCCAAGGGACCAAGCCCTGTGCTGCCACTGTTTCCTCCTCGTGAGACGGGGCCTCGTCTGTGAAATGGGGAGAACAGCAGGCTGCTGGGCTGCTGTGCAGGATCAGTGAGTTAGTATCTGGAAAGTTCTAAGGGCAGAGCTGGCTTCTTAGTTGATGCTCACTGAGTGTTAGTGGGTTTTGTCATTAGTGCCTCTAGAAGCAGGTTAAGCACTCCTGGCGTGCTCCATTTAATTCTTGGCATAATCAGGTGAGGCAGACCCTGGATTTGCCTCCCATTTTCTAACCAAGGAAACTGAGGCTTAGAGAGATGAAGCATTTTGCAAAGTGAGGTGGTCCAAGTTCCAAGCTCTTATGTCTTAACTTGGAGGCTACACAAATTGTCAGTGTGCATGACAACGTGTGCCTCCCCAGACCGTTGCTCCTGGTGCCAGGCTCCACAGACATGAGGCGGTGCCTCTGGGCTCAGAGCACAGGGGTGCGGCTGAACTGAGTTGCGCTGGGTCACACGATCTGTGCTGCAGCTTCTATTTCTGGCCTTGGCACTCAGTGAGATCACGCGGAGACAGGCCAGCAGGCCTCAACATCCCGACCCCGAGGCTGTTGAGCTGGGTGTGCTTGCAGGGAGCCCTATGCATTTTAAATCTTGAATTTTTATTTCAATGAAAATCTAAGATTATTTTACCAATTATCAAAACTCAATTTCTTTTCCATGGTGGTTAATTTAAAATGGAAAGACATTTTCAGACTAGAACTTCAGCGTCTCAAGTTGGCATTTCTGGGACTTTCCTGGTTGGTCCAGTGGTTCAGACTCTGCAGGGGGAGTTGGTTTGATCCCTGGTCAAGGGAACTAAGATCTCACAGGCTGCAGGGTGTGGCCAAAGAAAAAAAACAGTTGCCCTTTCTCAGCTGAGCTTACAAGTATACAAGAGAATATACAAGTATACAAGAAGTATACGAGTCCTTAGAAGTATGTAAGAGAATTATTTCTTAGAAATGTTAATCAGATTAAAGAAATCGCCTCTCTGAGGCACAGGCTAGTTTTGAGGACTCTGGGAAGAAGCCTCGCCAGGCAGCCTCAGCTCCTCGCCCTCTGTGGGCAGGTGAGCAGGAGGGACATTGAGGGACTGGGTGCCAGGGGAGAGGGTGAGGACAAAGAGTGGCTGACAAGGAGCCAGTCTCCTGGGGGCTTCTGTCCTTCCCAACGTGGACCTGCCCGCAGGGCCCAGGGTTGGCAGACGCAGCAGCCGGGGACTGGCAGGCCTGGCCACCCCTCAGCCTCTGGGTGACTTGTTTGTGGCACGTTCCACAGTTTGCAATCATTTTGTCTCTATTTATCTTTTCCACCAGGCTTTAAGCTCCACGAGGGCAGGGACCTGGGTTATCGTATTTGGGTTTGGGTCCTAAGAGCCTGTGTTAAGGTAGAGGAGGTAACTGGATAATGACTGAGGAGTAAACAAATGTGGGTAAAGTGATGAGCTCTCTGAGCCTATGTCCTCAGCTTAAAAAAAAAAAATGAGGACAGTGATGCCTACCTTTCAGGGTGATGAGAGTTGGGATGTAAATCGGCTGGCCCACGTGTGGTTCAGACTAAAAGGTCCACCCCTTGTTTTCTTTCCCTCTTCAGCCACATCAGCATGTTGAAGAGACATTCGTCACAGTGGGTCTCAGATTAAGCAAACTAAAAGCATAAGGATAAACTAGAGCAGAATTACTTGCTCTATACTATAATCGACTACTTCTACGTACTTAAAATGATCAACTTTACCAAAAAAGAGATTTCATGTAGCCTTCCTGAAATACATTTTGCAGAGTGAGGGATTCCATGCCCACCACCTCACTATCACCCTACCCTTTCCAAAAGCCAAGAGCAGTTGAATGAAACCTAGAGAGCCTGAAACACAATGGGAATGAAGAAAGTTAGAACACCTAAGGCAGGACAGGTTGATTCTTTCCATGCTCTCAAAAGCTCGAGGGCCACCAGTTTTCTGCTCATAAGATTTTGGTATGTGGTGACCTCAAAACTGAAGGTGCTGGCAAAGTAAGACAGGCTGGAAGGTCGGGCAGAGAGTCGGGTGGGCTAGCAAGGCCTGGCGAGAAACCTCCAGACCCGGCCATGTGTGTGTGTAAGAGTATGTGTGTGTGTGTGTCAGATTCCCCCAGGTGTAGGGGGCCTCGGGAGGCACTCACCAGAACCGCCATCTGCACGACCTCGGGCTGCTGGAGGAACTGCAGGTCCACGGTGGGCCAGGCCTGAAGCAGCACGCTGGCGTCCCAGGCGTAGTGGGCACACAGCTTCTGTGGCACCAGCGCCAGGCCTGCAACAGGGAGACACGGAGGGTCACTGAGCACACACGGGCTCACAAGAGAAGGCTGTACAGCATCTGTCCCAACATGGCCTGCCCTGGAGCCAGCTGAGGCCCCAGGGGCCCCACCATGGCTTCCCACAGCCCACCAGGGGCCCCCAGTTCTTTCGGCCTTGCTCATCATCCCAGCTTATTTATTAAATATATTTTGGCCATAGGAGGCTAGTTTGGGGGAGAATGGATACAGTGTATATGTACGATTGAGTCCCTTTGCTGTTCAACTGAAACCACCACAATATTGTTAATCAGTCAAACCCCCAAAACAAAAACTTTAAAGTTTGGGGAAAAAAATTGTTTTTTGACTGCACCAAGCGGCATGTGGGATCCCAGCTCCCTGGCCAGGGATCGAACCTGCATCCCCTGCACTGGAAGCGTGGAGTCTTAACCACTGGACCGCCAGAGAACTACCATCCCAGTTTACAGGTAGCTTTCTTTTTCTTTTTTTTTCAATGATATCCAGAGCCATAAAGACGGGTGAACACACTGTTCTTAAGTGTGCATTTGGAAAAGTAAGGCTGCTGACTTCCCTCGGTCTCTGCAGTCCCGCTGGTGAAGGAATCCTTTGTGCGGATCCCAAAGTAACGAGCTGTGTTCGCTTCCTCTCTGGCCCAAGAATACTTGTGGTCTGAGAGGGCCTCCCACCCAGTCCTTTGACTCCTAATCCACTGGGCCAACATGCTGAGAACAGCAGAGTGCTCCTTCTGGACCTACTCAGAGGGAGCTCAACTTCTCAGCTAAAACTTCCTCTCGTGAGAGGCTCCCGCCACTTTCAAATTGGAAAGAGCTGTCCTTGGCTCAGGGTGGGTCCAACCCGAGGAAGCTGGGAGGAATGAAAGCCTCTCCAGTCTTGAGTTCCCCCGTGCTTCGCGCTGCAGCCCCCACGGCCGAGGAGGCTCAGCACCCCAGAGATGCTCACGGCCAGTGGTCTGCGGGTTAGGGCTTCAACCAGGGCCTCTCTAGCAGGGAGGGTTCAGCCTCTGAGCCTCTGCTGATAGGAGTACAGAAGATGCCCCCAAATGTGAAGGAAGTACACGGGGCAGGAAAACCGATGCCTGGGCAATTGTGGCTTGGCACTTCACCGCCGCCTCCTGGTCCTCCCAGAGGCAGGCCTTGAGCGAGTGGGCACGTACATGTGGCCAGTGTGCCCATGTGGGGGCGTTGCCATGGCAATGGCACAGCCCTCACACTGTGAGTGGTTTCTCCAGGGCTGGTAGAGATGGCGTGGCCCTTGCATTCCACGGCCCCCACCCCCACCTCTTATTATCAGCCTTGAGACCAGCAGATACATTTGAAGTTTGAGTCTGGGACAGAGGAAAGGAATCCCACCAATGCCAGTCCCGAACACTGGGCTGTGAGTTGATAATGTTTTATTTTCTTTGATGACAAAAGTGATGCATACTCCTTGCAGAAAATTTGTAAAAAGTCAACAAACAAACAAACAAACAAACGTTCACATGGATAGCATCTATAAAACTTTTTATTTTGAAAGAAAGATAGTAATGTAATGTATTGAATGAATATTTGTATGATATTGTATCCACAGAATCAAGCCAAACCACCACCTGGATCATGCTATAGACACAGTTTTGGATTCTCTTTTCTCCTACGTTTTAAACTAGTAATCAGCTTCATGGAAAATGATGACACACAATAGTATATATACTGTGGTCATAGTTTTGGCAAATGTTTACATAAACAGATAGAAAAGTTGAGGAAGAAAAACATCAGAATGCGGGGGGCGTTCTGCACCTGGACTTCTCTCTCTTCAGATGGCCCCTCCGCCCCATTCTCGACTCCTGCTCCTGCTGAAACCCCAGCAGCGGGCCTCAGACACCCTCACTCTGCCCTCCAGCAGCCCTTCCCTGTTTCCTGTCCTCACCTCTTTGCTCCATTCTGGGTAACTGCGCGAGATCCGTTTCTCAATTCTCTAATTTTCTTATCAGCTGTATCAGATGTGCTATTGAACTCATTCACAGTGTTTTATTTCCAAAGTTATGATTTTCAGTTCTTTTAAGTGCTGTGTTGTTTTCCTAATTTGCTGGACTTTTATAGCTTTTGTTAATCTTATCTTCAACTCATTCTTTTTTTTAACATATTAAACTTACTGTGCACTCTCTGACTGATAACACCAATGTCTGAAGTTTCTGTGGGTCTGATCCCTCTCTCCTTTTTTCTGTTGCCTCACTCATGCTGCCTTGTTTCCTGGTGAATTTTATGATTCTTGGCTGTGAGTTTGTATTGCTTGGAATTTACCACTGGAGTGTCTCTGACATGTCTAGGTTCTGGCTGAAAAAATGAGTATTTGTTTCTTCCATATGACTGCAGATCTATGATCTAGGACCACTTTAAAATAAATTATTAGAAAAAAAAAAGAAAAACAGCAGAATAGCAGCAAGGATTATCCGTGGGAGATATAAGTATAGGCAATCTTTCTGTTAAAAAAAAATTATAGATTTTTCTACATGGAATACTCATGACTTTTGTAATTTGAAAAGATATTTATGAACAGTGTTCCCACACTGTGACATCAGTTCAAGAATTTTCTCCTGGTTTCTTTTTAAGGTTTCATTTTGTTTTCCATTCATTCATAATTTATCTATCTGTAATTTATTTTGTGTATAACACGGAAAAAAACACATTCTTAAAAAAAATACACAGTTTTCCAAACTGGCTCCACTGAATAAAGCGTCTCTTCCCTATTGGTTTGTGATTTTTGTTTTACAAAATACTATTCTAGAGATGGGCTTCCCTGCTGGCTCAGACGGTAAACAATCTGCCTGCAATGCAGGAAACCTGAGTTCGATCCCAGGGTTGGGAAGATCCCCTGGAGAAGGGCAGGGAAACCCACTCCAGTATTCTTGCCGAAAGAATCCTCACGGACAGAGGAGCCTGGCGGGCTACAGTCCATGGGATCGCAGAGTCAGACACGACTGAGCGACTAATCACAGCACATTCTAGGGATGGTTGCAGAACTATTTACTGTGAAGATACTTAAAATGCCTGCGTGTGACGAGGTGACGAACGGGCCAGAATATGAATCAGCACACTGCCTCCTTCACTGAGAAAGTCCTGCTACCACAAATACGGGCGGTTTCACTGGAATGTGTGCTGAGCGACACGTGCGACGGGCCTGCTAAGCTCCTTACCTTGTCCTAAGCTCTGAGAGACCGTTCCCAGACCAGCCTCAGGTCTGTGGACTCTGAACAGCACTGGTGTCTGTTCTGCTGGCCCGCGCGGCTCAGTCCCCGTGCGGACGTTGCACACTTGCCGAGCGGCTGCGCTCTACTCTCTGGCACTCGTATTGCAACCCGGTGCTGCCAGATGACAGCCTGGGGGAAGGGAAGGCCCCTGGGGGCCTGAGAACCAAGTGGCGGCGGAGATGTACTCCTGCGCCCCGTCTGGGCCCTGTGCCCTGGGCTTCCCCTGCTTCTAACGAACCTGCTCTGTTTCCAACAGATGTGCCTCTTGGCCGAAGCAGAAAGGAGCTTCCTGCTGGTTCCTCAGAAGGGTTCCTATTGAGACTCATATCTAAATACAGGACAGAGGTCACAGAGGGAGATAATCAGCCCTTTATTTTAGCTGGCTGGGCCAGCATGGCTTGTCCTGTGACCCAGCTGCCATGGGCAGCGTTCCAGAGCCTCCGTACGGCAGTTGCACAGGATGCCTGGGAGACGAAAGGACCCTGGACACAAATGCTCTGCGCAGAAGCTGTTACAAATTCCACTTAAAAAAAAATGAGGAAGCCCAGCCTTCCTGGAGCAATCAGGATGCTTATTTATAGTGGTCGGCAGCCCCTGCCAGGGATTCCATATAGATGGGAGAGGGACCCCCACCCCCCATCCCTGCCCCCGTCCTGCTCAGCAGGGAGGAACAGAAACTCTTGACCCCAGGCTCTACGCCATGTTTTTGCCTTCCTGCTCTCTTTAGGAAACTAAAAATACTGACTATTTGCATGGCAAATACAATGCTTTCTTTACGTGACACAGGTCAGGCCGGGAGCTGGTGTTTGGGAAGCACACAGAGAAAGTCTGAACACGGGCTGGGAAGCGGCAAGGCTCTGATACACAGGCCACCAGCTGTCGCTCTCAGCCCACCCTCTTCCTGCCCCTCCCTGGAGAGCTGCTGTTGCTGACCTTCCTGTGCAAGAACCAAAGTGACCCTCTTCTCCCGCTCCGAGAGCTGGTGGGATCGCCACGCCACCATGGCACCTGGAGCGAGAGCAGGTGGTCGTGGTGTCTGTGGATGGCAGGCCTCCCCTGATGACCAGTTTCACGCCTATCTCCACTCCACCCCAATCCTCATCACACACAGGGGAGGCCTGGAGCCTGGGTCCCCACCACGGCCCATCCAGCCCAGGTACTGCCAAGGAAATGGACAGGGAGAGACGCTGCTTCACACTAGCCTTTACCCACAGGAAGTGTTCTGGCGACGCTGGCTCAGCAGTAAAGAGTCTGCCTGCCGATGCAGGAGCCACAGGTTCGATTCCTGGGTTGGGAAGAGCTCCAGGAGAAGGAGGAAATGACAACCAACTCCAATTTTCTTGCCTGGGAAATCCCATGGCCCGAGGAGCCTGGTGGGTTATAGTCCATGGAGTCAGAAAAGAGTTGGATATGACTCAGTGGCTAAACAATGACAAAATAACGTGGAAACAGCATGCATCAGTGCAGTTCAGTCGCTCAGTCGTGTCCGACTCTCTGTGACCCCATGAATCGCAGCACGCCAGGCCTCCCTGTCCATCACCAACTCCCGGAGTTCACTCACACTCACGTCCATCGAGTCAGTGATGCCATCCAGCCATCTCATCCTCTGTCGTCCCCTTCTCCTCCTGCCCCCAATCCCTCCCAGCATCAGAGTCTTTTCCAATGAGTCAACTCTTCGCATGAGGTGGCCAAAGTACTGGAGTTTCAGCTTTAGCATCAGTCCTTCCAATGAACACCCAGGACTGATCTCCTTTAGGACGGACTGGTTGGATCTCCTTGCAGTCCAAGGGACTCTCAAGAGTCTTCTCCAACACCACAGTTCAAAAGCATCAATTCTTAGGCGCTCAGCTTTCTTCACAGTCCAACTCTCACATCCATACATCACCACTGGAAAAACCATAGCCTTGACTAAACGGACCTTTGTTGGCAAAGTAACGTCTCTGCTTTTCAATATGCTGTCTAGGTTGGTCATAACTTTTCTTCCAAGGAGTAAACGTCTTTTAATTTCATGGCTGCAGTCACCATCTGCAGTGATTTTGGAGCCCCCCAAAATAGAGTCAGCCACTGCTTCCACTGTTTCCCCATCTATTTCCCATGAAGTAACAGGACCAGATGCCATGATATTCGTTTTCTGAATGTTGAGTTTTAAGCCAACTTTTTCACTCTCCTCTTTCACTTTCATCAAGAGGCTTTTTCATGTATAAAACCATTGGAACATCAGCAGATATCTTACTGTCCCTTATAAGTATCACACACACACTTCTAGATGATTTGTGGATTTGCAGGTTTGTTTTTTGGCCTTTCTGAGTGGCTTGCAGAATCTTAATTCCTCAGCCAGGGACTGAACCTGTGCCCTTTGCAGTGAAAGCTTAGAGTCCTAACCACTGGACCGCCAGGAAAGTCCCAAGATTTGCAGTTTTGTTGAAATTAATGAATACAGCCTATATGCACAGCAAAACAATACAGCTACAGTATTTTACCACCATTTTTACAAAGAAAAAAATCTGTGGTGGTAGACTATACTTCAAGATCATGAGTTACTTGAGAAACTTAAGGGAGGCAATGGGTCACTGTGCTGTGACCCTCATAATTAAGATGCTGATGGAAGACTCAGAGACAGCAAGAGGTAGAAGCAAGACGCAAAAACCAAGGTAGAAAAGTCACTGTTGAACTGTAAAAATGGCCAGAGAAACAGAAATGGGAGGTCTTATCACCACATTTTAAGTAGCTTATATTTGGCTAATTTTAAAGTAGCACACACACACCCCCACACACAAGACAAAGAGGAGAAATCACTCAAATGCCCATCAATAGATGACTGTTTAAAAACTGACAGAATATTCACTGGGTAAGACACCATGAAGCTGTTAAAAAAGAACAGGGTCAGCCTGTAAGTATTGATATAGAACTACGCTACACAACACTCAATACGGTAAGGGAGAACAATTCCACATACGCGTATGGAGCTCTGACAATTCGACTGTCAAACTCAGCAGTGGAGGTGCTTGCGGAGAACAAATGAGCGTGGGGTGAGGATGCAAGAGAACCCAGGACGCACGCTTTGTAAGAGTTGAGGGTTTTACATTATGTGTGTAGATGTAATTTTCAAGGAAAACTCTAGGATTTGCTTTGCTTTAGGGAGCCCAGAGGGGAAACCTTGTGTCCTTTGTCTGGAAACAGTGTCAGAGACTCCAAACATGCAAAATTTCCCTAACACCTTCGTGGACAGGACAATTTTCTATGATCGTAAACAAAAGATAACTGTAAATTCACATGTGGTCTCCTGACCTTCTCAGATCCACAGCGTCAGGAAGGAAAAAAAGATTTCCTCATCCTGTTAACGTGCGCACACTGCCAAGACACTGGTTCCATTTCCCACTGAAGGTCTCCACCGACTCTTTAGATGATGGGTAGAGGGCATTATTAGGCTATCAAGTACTCTGGGTTTCTCTAAAGGTTTTCTTTTATCCAGAGCCACAATGGCCATTTTGCCCGTGGACCCCGAATGGCCCTCAAAAGACAGATCTCAAATCTGCTGTCCTTTGGGGAGGATCTCTTCCATGAAAACGTGCTTTCCTGGGGAACTCTGGGAAATGGTAATTTCTGAACAACCCACCCTCACTGGCCATATTCCCACTGTAGTAACTGTGCGGTTAACTAAGATGCAGCTGGGAAGTCAGCTGTATGAAAGCTGTTTTCATTTATTTATGCGGCTGCGCTGGGTCTCAGTTGCAGCATGCAGGATTTTCTGTTGCTGCTGTTGCAGCACGCGGGTTCTTTAGTTGAGGCATGTGAACTCTTCGTTACATCATGCGGGATCCAGTTCCCTGACCAGGGATTGAACCCGGACTCCTTGCATTGGGAGCGTGGAGTCTTACCCACTAGACCACAGGGAAGTCCTGAAAGCTATGTTTATTTAGAATAAAGTCCCAGAGCCTTGAGAGAAGAGAGACTGACAGTGTGGGACGACGGCAATCATGTCCCCTCACAACACGGTGCTTCTACTTGCAGAGGACGCACTCCTGTAACACTGGCCCTTGCCGGACGCTGGGAGAGGCCGGAAGCGGTCAGGTCCCCACCGTCTGCAGAAGGCACCAGACAAAGACCCGCGAGCTAATGGCCAGGGTGCCGGGCCTGGGGTGCGGGACTCCTCACCTGACTGTGTCACAGCCCCGCTTCCCATTCGGAGGAGCCACACACTCACACACTCACGTGCAGAGCCACTGCTTCTTTAAATGCTTGAGGGATGGCCTTTCAAGGGAATGAACACAGACTGCAATGCCCGCAGCTCGGAATGCCCTCCCCAGCTTTCCCACCAATGTCTAGAACAGAGTCTGGCACAAAATACACGCTCAATCAGTGTTCAAGGAATGACTGAATGAGACCAGTTAGGAAAACTCAGATTCAACCTAGACCCACTCCTCCTTATAACACAGCTCACAAAACCCACTGGTGTCCTATGTAGAGAAAAACACAGAGCCAAATTTGAAACGGGCTAGTTTCTATGACACAGCTTTAGTGTGTGTCCTTCAGGAGAGCCTGCCACACAACCGAAAAACACACTAGCAGGGTACTACCGCAGTGTACACCTCTGGAAAGACCTGCCGGGAGGGGACAGGACCCTGGAGACAGCAGGCCCTCCTGCCACCCTCCCAATCCTGGCCCTAAAACAGAGACTGGAGGGGCACACAAGGAGGGCGTTTCTGAAAACCCTATTTACATCAGTCCGTCCTGGGAGAAATGAATGAAGGAGGCAGTCAGATAATATGGGACTGAAATGATGCTAAGAGGGAGCGATGTATGTATTCCAGGGTGAGAGTGAACACATTTATTACAAATTAGATAAGCTTTGTTTTATAAGAAGAGAAGAGTAGGGAAGAATTAACAGTGTACCACTTAAAAGACTTAATGTGATCACCAACTCTAAATGAAAGAGGCGTCTTTCCTGTCTACGGAGATAATGAAAGGGTGTACAAGCTAATGCAATATGGCAGCAGCCTGGCAGGGCCTAATACCACCCTCCCTTTGGGGCATTCTGTCTATTCAGCAAAGAACGGGCGGGTGTTCTTGTCCTGTGTGGTGTGTTCCAAAGCACAGAAGCAACTCAATTCACTTGGTGAAGGCAGTGAAACCCTCATTTCCGAACCTGACGAGGCACACTGAGGAAAAGCTGGTTTCTCCTAGGAGAATAATTGCAAAATTCTAAATGAAACACTAGCAGATAGAATTTATAGAACGTTGAAGGTTTACTACCCCATGGACAAGGTAAATTAATCCCTCAATAGCCTATTACGCAATCCATTAATTGGACATAAGTCATATCATCAGGGCAAAGGGGAAAATTAAAAGCAAAGGCTATAAAACCTCAACAACTGAAGAATGGACGTTAAGTAAAATCTACCTCCCTTTCCTAAGGTGAGTTCTGGTAAACAAGGCTAGAGGGCCGCTTCCTTAGCATGACAGGGAATATCTACCCTAACCAGCAGTCAGCAGCAAGCCTCACAGGGAAACATGTTCCACTGAAATCTGGAAATGAGAGAAGACTGGCTGCCACCAGTATTCTTTAACATAACACGTGGTTTTCTAAGCAGTATATTAAAGAAAGTAAACAGACACAAGAGCATAACTGTTGGAAAGGAGAAAACTTAGGCTTACTTGTTGGTCACAGACTCCTAGAAAATCCAAGAGGATTCTACCCCTAAATGAAGGAAGAGTGATTGATAGGGAATCTGGTTCAGTTCAGTTCAGTCGCTTAGTCGTGTCTGACTCTTTGCGACCCCATGAATCGCAGCATGCCAGGCCTCCCTGTCCATCACCATCTCCCGGAGTTCACTCAGACTCACGTCCATTGAGTCCGTGATGCCATCCAGCCATCTCATCCTCGGTCGTCCCGTTCTCCTCCTGCCCTCAATCCCTCTCAGTATCTGAGTCTTTTCCAATGAGTCAGCTCTTCGCATGAGGTGGCCAAAGTACTGGAGCTTCAGCTTTAGCATCATTCCTTCCAAGGAAATCCCAGGGTTGATCTCCTTCAGAATGGACTGGTTGGATCTCCTTGCAGTCCAAGGGACTCTCAAGAGTCTTTTCCAACACCACAGTTCAAAAGCATCAATTCTTCGGCGCTCAGCCTTCTTCACAGTCCAACTCTCACATCCATACATGACTCTTGGAAAAACGATAGCCTTGACTAGACGGACCTTTGTTGGCAAAGTAATGTCTCTGCTTTTGAATCTGGTTACAAGTGAGTAAATAATTACTAAAATCATATGCCAGCTATTACAGTCAAAAATTATAAGAGAGAGAAAAGATTCCAGCTAGAATAAAAAAAATAAAATGAGCTATGGCAAGATGTTGGGAAAGACTGAAGGCAGGAGGAGAAGGGGATGACAGAGGATAAGATGGTTGGATGATATCACTGACTCAATGGACACGAGTTTGAGCAAGCTCCAGGAGTTGGTGATGGACAGGGAGGCCTGGCATGCTGCCATTCATGGGGCTGCAAATAGTTGGACCTGACTGAGCGACCGAACTGAACTGATGACGAGATGGAATATTTGAAAATAATCTCAAGAAATGTGTGGGATCCATATGAAGAAAATTACCAAACTTGACTGGGGGGGTGAGGGAAATCTTGAGTAAGTGGAGAGACAGACCGTGTTCTGGGATGGAAGCTTCGATGTGGTAAAGATGTGAAGCTTTCCCAGGTTACTTCCAGGCTTAAGAAAATTTCAGTCAAATATCTCAAGGAGATTTTGGGAGAACTTAACAAAATTATACTTGAGTTCTACTGAGAAGAATAAACAGGTGAGAAGAGCTAAAATAACGATGAAAAAGAAATGAATACTACTTCTCAGAAACTCCCAGATAAAAGCATAGTGTAAGCACAGCATCCCTAGGCTGCTGCCTCCTGCAAGCGCCTTTAAAACATCCTCAGAAGTCAGAGGGAACCTCTGAATACAGGGTCTGGAGAACCGGGCCCAGCACAGCCATCACGTCCTCCTGCACTGCCCCTTCTCACTTGGCTCGCATTTCCACAGAGAGGTCCCCAGGGCCGATGCCACACACTGGGCCCCACGGCTGAGGACACGAGTCCCGAATCAGGCTCAACACGCGGCTGAAGCACACGCTGGTCGGTAGTAACAGGTCAAGTGAGGCCTCCGCCACCTACCTGCCCAGAGCTCCGAGGTTACGTGAGGGGCCATGGGGGCGGCCATCACCATCAGGGCACACAGAGCATCCTCGAACTCGGGGCTGTGGAGAGCAACTCTCTGCGAAGCTTGCTGGGGGAGAGAAGAGAACAGCGGCGTAACACACCGAGGCACGCAAGATGGGC
This sequence comes from Capra hircus, assembly GCF_001704415.2. Lineage (NCBI taxonomy): Eukaryota > Metazoa > Chordata > Mammalia > Artiodactyla > Bovidae > Capra > Capra hircus. Next base: position 53,759,151 of record NC_030829.1, read on the forward strand.
CTGGGTAAGACAGGCCACGGAGGTCCCTGAAGTCCAGAGACAAGCAGGCGGGAAGAGACTCTCTTCACATCACTTTTGTTCTAGGCAAAGAACTTTCCCTGGTGAATCACAGTATTAAAAACAGCTGGAGCAGCAACAGCAGTTGTATTATTGTTCCATTTAATTTTTTTCTGGCTGTGCCGCACAACTTGCAGGGTCTTAGTTTCCTTGTGAGGGACTGAACCTGACATGAGGCCCTCTGCCGTGGAAACACGGGGCCCTAACCACGGGACCGCCAGGAAAGCCCCGAGCAGATATATCACTGTTGACTGAGCATTTAACCGCGTCCTTGAGCTGATGCTACCTGGTTTGGGTCTCCCCACCCTTTGAGCACAGTATTGTTAGCCCATTTGACAGATGAAGCAGCTAAGGGCTACGACAGAGGTAGAGCCCTGGACACATAGTCAAGTGAGAGTTGGAGCCTAGATTAGAATGCAGGTCAGTCCTGATTCCTAACCACTGTGCTAGGTCCTGTATGTGCAGGACCAGCAGGAAGTGCAGAGACTTGCTCAAAGGTTCTGCACTGTGAAACTCCCAGGACTGGGGTCCTCCTGCCCCTCTCAAGGATCTCAGGGGTCCTCCTATTCTTTGCCAGTTCTTGCAAATACTCAGCGTCTTCCTGAGGTGAGGCTGATCAGTTAACCTAGTCACACCCGTTCACCTGCTGCACACCAAACTTTGGAAATAAAACGTCCAGAAAGGCATGGTCTCTGCCCTCTGGGAGCGGCAGGCTACCTCACCACGTGACTGGAAGCCACAACCCCCTTGGCCAGGAGCAAATGGGCACAGACTGGCCACTTACCGAGAGGGCACTGCTGAGTCCCATCAGCTGAGAAATCGCAGAGTTCAGCGAGAAGTCCTCTGTGAAATGGGCAGTCACCTATTGGTAAAAGCAGAATCGTTCACTTTGTTCAAAGTTCTGTTAGGCTTCCACACACATACACAAAAACTGAATTATCCAAAAAATGTGGAATTAAGTGCATGCCATAAAAGATACTTATAACTGTTTTCACTATCTCAAATAGTCACTATAATGCTTTATCAGCACAAAGGATTTTAAAGTCAAAGTCAGTGTTGTTTCTGCCACTCAAGACTGCTCCTCTTCCTCTATAGCTGCGACAGGGTTGGTTTCCCACAGCAGGTGCCTAAGAAAACACTGATAATTACCTGAAATGGAGGCGGGACCCACCTGATGGCCAAACAGCAAACAGGAGATGGGATAAAGGACGTCACTTCCCCACGGTCGCATGACCTTAATTCACATTGAAGATTACTGGTATATGGGGATAAGGTGAGTCTTACATTTTCAAATATAGAGTCAACTGTTAAGTCACTTCAGTCGTGTCTGACTCTGTGCAACCCCACAGACGGCAGCCCATCAGGCTCCCTCGTGCCTGGGATTCTCCAGGCAAGAACACTGGAGTGGGTTGCCATTTCCTTCTCCAGTGCATGAAAGTGAAAAGTGAAAGTGAAGTCACTCAGTCCTGTCCGACTCTTAGCGACCCCATGGACTGCAGCCCACCAGGCTCCTCCGTCCATGGGATTTTCCAGGCAAGAGTACTGGAGTGGGGTGCCATCGCCTTCTCCAGTAGAGTCAACACAAGAACACAAATACTACTTGTCAGCTTTTTCTTATTGGCATGCTTTTCAATTTTGACCATGGGTAAGGATACAGAAAACGAACACATCCTTAAGATGTCAAGAGTTTCCAGCTTGTTGAAATAACCCAATTCTATTATCTGACAGAAGAGAAGAATTTGCCAAATTCAAAGAGAAAGTATGCGATAAGCAGACAATCATTCAAGCAGCACTCAGATGGCTAAAGTCAATTCCATGAGCTCTGTTTCTCTACAGCATGGTATAGAGGATGGAAATGAAGCTGAAGAAGTGTCACTAAATGGGACCATGCTGGAGCCGGGGCCACTGCAGTCCACTCAAACCAGAGGAAAAGCTCAGCTCCTTCAGTGTCCTCCATTACCAGAGTCCAGAGAAGTGACCTCGGCTGCCTTTCTAAGTTTGAATCAGCACATCTTAAAAAAAAAGAAAACATTCAGGCTAAGGGGAATTTGGGGTATCTGGTGCCCATTCAAAAGTGGCTTCAGACTTCCTAAGTGCTTTCTTTCAAAGACATATGACATTTCTCCACAAAGTTCTTAAAAAGGTGAATGTCATGGTATTACAGCAGACTTCCAGATGAACAATTTACAGGGATGTTATCAATGAAGAATCTTTAAAAATGATTTAGACAATAATATGCTATTCTCTAAGAAGATAAGCCATTAATTTATTTGCAAAATTCATTCCAGAATAACTTACACAAATACTGTGTAACAAAGTTTGAGTGGAAAAGTCTCCACTATGCTGAGTATCAGGGAACTCTCTGCTCGGTCCTCATGGGCTGTGTGACCTTCACAGGGCATTTAACCGTTCTGTGCCTCAGTTCTGCCCGCAGAAGCAATGATGAGGAGGCTAAAGATGAGGCCAGTAAAGAACAGAGTCTTTTCAACCCCTTTCAACACTAAAACTCTGTTTCTGTTTTTATAATATATATAGTGTGTCATCAGTATGACATTAAGTTTGAGTCTCTATCTGAAAATGAAAGTGTTAATTGCTCGGTCATGTCCAACTCTTTGCAACCCCATGGACTATAGCCACCAGGCTTCTCTGTTCATGGGATTCTTCAGGCAAGAATACTGGAGTGGGTAGCCATTCCCTTCTTCAGGGGCTCTTCCTGACCCAGGGATCGAACCTGGGTCTCCTGCATTGCAGGCAGATTCTTTACTGTCTGAGCCACCAGGAAAGCCCCAGGATGAGTTAAATATGGAAACATGGAGAGTGGGCAGCCTCCTCAGATCATCACTAGGGGGAGCTGTTTCCCAAGAGCGTCTCTTGCCCTTAGGGCGTGTGCACCGTTTTGCCTCCGTGGGGAAACACCCGAAGCCGCAGGATCCAATACTCAAGGGAAGCGGGGCCACCATAATGAGACAGGAGGAAGACCCAGTGTGGCCACCCCCCAGGGCAGGCAGGCCACACAGACCACGAGAGCTCAGTCACAGAATCAACCAGTGTCCCGGGAAGGGTTCTGACCTGAGAGATGACCGAGTTCTTGTACTCCCACAGCCTCCTGGCCTCGGCTTTCTCCTTGTCGCTCAACAGCTGAGGCCTGGGCGCCTGCCCAGACGTCCTGGCCTCGATAAACCGAGTCACCAAGGACCACAGACGCTGCTGCCATCTCAGCACCCCGGGGAGCGCGTCGGCTGCGTGTGAGTTAGCGAACGAGAGAGAGAGACACGTGAGGATGTCTGGTCTGGTCACACCCAAGCGACAAAGCGCCTGTGAAGGAGGAGATGCTTAACAGGATCTCCCCGAGGGCAGGGAGAAGGGTCCTCCCTGGCTGCCAGGGCCTGGAACTCAGAGCAGGACTGACTCAGTCATTTCTTCTTAGGCCCCCAGATATTCTGAGCACAGGACGCCGGGGCTTACTCAAAGCGTTCCCAGCAACTGTCACCAGCCCAAAAGGGGCTTAGAAGTTTGGGCCAGGATGTGCAGGAGGGCATCGCCTCCTTGGTTAAGAAAGCCTGCTGTGCTGTGACGAAAACGTCCTCGGAACCAGCAGTGTGCGTGGAGACAGGGCTGACTTACACGGTGCAGGCTGACCTCTCCCGTGGGCAGGCAGTACACAGAGGCAGCGCTGGCCCCCAGGCTGCGTTCAGAGCCACACTGCCACGCAGCCTGAGGATTTTAACACAAGCCCGGTCCTCGCCAGCTTCCTGTTTCACGTATTCCAGCATGCGCGCATGCTCAGTCGCTCAGTCATGTGTGACTCTTTGCGACCCTGTGGACGGCAGCCCTCCAGGCTCCCCTCTCCATGGGATTCTCCAGGCAAGAATACTGGTGTGGGTTGCCATTTCCTCCTCCAAAGGATCTTGCTAACCCAGTGTTAGATCTAAACAACTCTGGAGGGAGGAATCCCCACGCCCCCCAACCCCGCCCCAACACCCCGACCATGGGGCTTTGCAGGCTGCTGTGGGTGACTGCAGAGGTCACAGGCAACGTCAGGGCCAGGCCCCACGTGGGGTTCTCCGGCCTAGTAAAGGGCAATGACACCATTCCAGGAAAAAACCTTTCAGGTTACACCAAGAGGGGACTGACCTCCGTGGACCGCAGTGGGCCCAGGCGTGCCACAAAAACCAGCCTGGCTCGAGGACATGTTCCCAAAGTGGGATCCTCGCAGAAGCTGCCGGAGAACAGCCAGTCTATGCTGAAGGCAGGCTCCCAGCCCCACCCTGGGGGCGGGGTCAGCAGGGCTGCAGTGGCGACCGGGGGTCTGCAGCCACAGCGCGCGCTCTCGGTGGTCTGGGCTCATTACGTCTGACCATGAGGGCCCAGGAATGGCACAGGATGTCGGGCAAACTGCTACCTGCTCCACAGGTGGGACCCCTGGGCCCTTCCCTGGACTCCCTGGGCGCGGAGGCGGGTCACGGAGGCGGCAGGCTGGGAGGAGAGGCTGACTTACTCTTCACATCCCACAAGATATCCTTCTCTGGAGGGGCGGCGAAGAGGATGTAGAGCCGGACGGTGTCGATGCCGTACTGCTCCACCACGTCCTCGGGCTCCACGCCGTTATGCTTGGATTTGCTCATCTTCTCCCAGCTCACCTCGAGCTTCTCCCCCGTGTTTGCGTGAACAGGATCGGAACCTGCACACCAGAGGGACGCGTCGGTAGGAGGGGATGCCCAGCCGGTTCTATCACAGTGTATCCAATCCGGAAACACTGAGGGAGCCGTTCAACGTGTCCACTTGAAGAATCCCACTAATTCACTTAGTGTGACGTGTTCTCTCCCTTTAGACATCGTAACCGTGTTTTGGTTTTCAAATAAACGAGGCCCACCTCCCACCACAAATCTGCCTCTAATGAACAGGTAGTGCACTTGCCAGCTTTTTCTCAGCCACAAAACAAGACAAAGCAATGCCCTCTTTTTAAAATGTAAATCACTTATATACAAAAAGGACAGGAAAAAAGGGTAAGGAGGACTGCATACTGCTTTCTTCTTTATGGACTCGGGGCCTCCTCTGGCAGCTGGCAGCTGACCCTCTAGGGTCTCGGGGCAGCAGAACATGTTTGAGGTCATTTCACCCGGAGGGACGTCCCCGTCCGTGTGAAGTCACCAGAAGGTGAGCTCCCCCCATGAGCGGGGTCCACATGTGGGGTCAGCTCGCTGGGCTCACGCTACACATGGGTCCTGCTGTGGAGCTGTTCCTTCTCTCCTCCCCGCTCCACACTCTCCATCTGGATGGTGCTCACGGAGGAGGCCTTCCCTGGCCGTGTGTGGATGAGGTGGCCTTGCAGCCAAGCTCCAGCGGCTGGGACCAGGAAGGACACCTGACAAGGTTAAGTCTCCTTCTCTGCATTGGAACTGAGAGAGGGCGCTGGAGCCAGGGTTGGCACTGTTGGGCACTGGAGCCAGGGTTGGTGCTGTTGGGCACTGGAGCTGGGGGTCCCAAGGAGGTGAGGCAGGAGGTGGCCTTGCATCTGCCCAAGGTCACTCTGCACACTGCAACTAGGGAGGGCGGGATCCAAGCCTGGCAGGGGAAGGAGAACGGAGCAGAGCAGGGAGCGGAACTAGAGGCTGGAGAGTGGCAGAGGAGGCAGCAGCGGCCTCGGCGTCCTACACGCTGCCCCTCCCTGCAGCTGGGTTTGGGCGAAGGCCCTATGTCCTTGGGTGAAACCCGCCTTTGCGTGGATTTCTGTTCCTCCTAGCTAAATATTCCTTGGCTCCAAGAACAACCAGATGAGCCATTCTTACCTGTGAAATCTACTTCCTCTCGCCGTAGATACTGTCCAGACGGTAGGCGGAATGTCTGCCCCTTGATGAGGCCTTGGGCCAGCAGTTTATGAAAAGGCTCTCTGAGGAAAGAAAACAGGAGAAGAAAACGGGTGGGGCGGGGACTGGAAGCATCCAGAGAGAGCGGTACAAACCTAACCAGCTGACGAGTACAGAGAACTGCTCTTTGTGAAAACTGGCTGACCGCTTGTCGACTCAACTTGCACAAATGGCTCCTTACACATAAACGCTAAGAAAACTAGGTCAAATCAGCGGAGATTTCCAACGTGGTGAAGTGCCATGAGCACCAGGCCTCACAGCTGGAAGTCCTGGATTGGAATCTCTGTGCTGCTTCTCAATGAGCCAAGTCAAGTCACTTCTTTACTCTGAGCATCAGTCTGCTCATTGGTAAAACAGGGATTACAAAAACCTGCCTCAAAGGGTTGTTGGGAGGATTAAATGAAACAACTGCATGAAACTACTTGTAAATTTTAAAGGTATGTACAAAGGTCAGTTGGGCTTCCCTGGTGGTTCAGCGGTAAAGAATCCACCTGAAGTGCAGCAGATCCAGGTTTGACCCCTGGGTCGGGGAGATCCCCTGGAAGAGGGCCTGGCAACCCACTCCAGTGTTCTTGCCTGGAGAATCCCAGAGGAGCCTAGCAGGCTAGAGCCCATAGGGTTGGAAGGAGTCAGACACGACTGAAGCGAGTGAGCGCACGCACACGCACAGACGTCAGTCATGCTGAGCCCGGAGTAATGAAAAGTGCCAGGTGATACAGAGAGCTCTACGCTGGGGTTTTATTCATGAAGATAATCCATTCCTTAACTTTCATACAGTGCCTGCTTCAATTCTTTTTAATATTTTAAAATCATGCAAATTATACATGGCTATGACTTCCCTGGTGGCTCAGATGGTAAAGTGTCTGTCTACAGTGCGAGAGACCCGGGTTCAATCCCTGGGTTGGGAAGATCCCCTGGAGAAGGAAATGGCAATCCACTCCAGTCTATTGCCTGGAAAATCCCATGGACAGAGGAGCCTGGAAGGCTACAGTCCATGGGGTCGCAAAGAGTCGGACACGACTGAGCGACTTCACTTCACTATACCGTTTTTGTTCAAATTCAAACCCCTCTCCCCCTGTCTTCCCAGGCCTACTGCCCTCTGTTGAGGCAGTGACTGTGAGTCCACACAGAGCTACTTCCTTTTCTCTTTTGGTTGCACAGCCTGGCATGCAGGATCTTAGTTCCTCAACCAGGGATTGAACCCAGGCCCTGCCAGTGAAAGCACCGAGTCTAACCACTGGACCAGCAGGGAATTTCCCAGATTTTATTTCATTTTCAGCATCTATTCAGTACTTTATATGGGTGGATTATAATTTATTTATAGTACTTATTTTTTTTTTAAAAAAGGCAGTGTTAGTCACACCCTTACTGGCTGAATAGTGAACTGAAGACATTTTCTCCTAAGAGGACAAGCAGAGGTTTGACCCTCGAACTGAAATTATTTCAGATTTGAAACTGCTGTGCAGTTTTGAAGCACGCAAGAAAGAGCTACTCCCCACTCAATTTGTGGAGACCTCTGCTGAGAGCACCTGTCCATATCTCACTCTTATAAAGCACAGGGAGGAACATTTGAGTGAGGAGACAGATTGACATTCTCTGCCAACATCACCCCCAGCACAGCTCATCTATCAACATAAGAACCCTCGGGGGCTTCAAGCTCACTTACACGGAGCGGCTTCTTAGAGGCTCAAAGACCCAACAGATAGCCTCATCAACTCAACGGACATGGATCTGAGCAAATTCCAGGAGATAGTGAAGGACAAGGAAGCCTGGCATGCTGCAGTCCATGGGTCACAAGAAGGTGGACACGACTTTAGTGATCAAACAAATAACTCAAAGACCCAATAACCTCAAAGAGGCCAAGCAGAGCACAAACCCAGCTCTAGTGATGGAGGCACAGGGTGCTGGCTTTGTTAATTAACAGAAGCTCATTTCACATGCGAGGCTAATACAGACGAACCCTGGTACAGAGAAAGAAGGCCTCTGGACAGGGCCCTGATTTGTACACGGTGCAGCCCGTCACAGCAGCTGTGTGCACAGACGCTGTTTAAAGGAAATTCTCCAGTGGACTCAGAGGGATGGAGTGGAACAACGGGGATGACTGAAAATGAGGTGAAGGGCAGCTAGAAGAAAAGGACCCCTGGTCTCTGTGTTTTAAAATCCTGTTAGGAGCATGTGTATGTATGTGTGTGTGCACATGTGAGTTTGGTGGCGGGTGTGTATGTGTGTGTGTGTGTGGGATATCTGCCAAGGTGTAAAACACCCAATATAATTAACATTAAATGGAAATTAGTCAAGTTACTCAGTGTCACAGGGCCTGTCCACCATGGGAGCGTGTTAATTTGGAAGACGTACATGCAGAAAAATAGTCACCCCATTGTTCTGGCTCCAAAAGCTATCTTAATAATACACTCTTTGAGTCACAAAACTGCCTTCCTTCCACCTTGCAGACATTCCACCAGCAATGGCACCACTGGCAGAATGACATCCTTCTGTACCACGTCCCAGGAAGATTCCCAGACAATGTGAGTGACATGAAAAAGAAGCACCTTTAAGGGGGAGCAATGGTGTCTGTGGTCCCCATTTCTCAGGAGCACAGGCACAGAACCGCGAGGAACCTGGTGTCCTTGGGCCACACGAGCTGTATCCAGGGCAGGTTGGGGTTTGGATGCCCAAGACCCCAGATCTGCATTTTCCTCAGGAAGCTCAAGGGCCTCTGCCTACAGACAGAGTGTGCAGCTCTCTGCCGCCAGCCAGTCTGCCCTCTGGGCCTCTCCCTCCACACCTACATGCCGCTGGTCCTAGAGAGGTCCCAGGGACACCTGGCTGTCCCCAGAACCGGCCACGCTCCCTAGGACTCGGCAGGAATGCCCATCTCGGCCTGAGTTCCTGGGGTAACCTGGACCTGGCCTTCACCACTGAGCACAGGCACCCCCTTCTCTGGTGGGCGTCCCTGTCCCCTGCAGGCAGCTCTGGACTCTCCTTCGGGTCCTGCCATGTCCAGCACGCTCGGCCATGAAGAGCACGCCCAGGCTGTGTACTGATTACAACATAAATACCCGTCTACCGCCGCCCTGCCCCTGTCGTGACAAGGACTATTGTCTTGTCCTTTCATCTGTCTCAGCGCTTAGCACTGTTTCAATGGACAACAGGCCCTTTAAACATGCTCGAAACACGGATGGTGGGTGAAAAAATACAAATGAACAGACAGACGGACGGCGGGACGGAGGGAGGGAGACGTGGATGTTTGGGGCTGCCAGCTCTTGAAGCCATCTGTGCCTTCCATCCAATCTGGGGTGGCACCTGGATTTTAACCTCATTACACAAAAGACACAACACAGTTTTAAAACAGGAGGAGAAAATCATATGGTTACTTTTTACTGGGCAGACGAAGACAGTGGCTACAGAGCAAACTGAACGAGTGTCCTACGTGTGAGGGCGGCCTCCCCACTCCTGGTGGGGCCGTCCCTGGGCATCAGTGGGCTCGACGGGGCCGACGTTTGCACACCCCCCGGGCTGCACATTTTTGAGCACTAGCTCATCTTTTAGGAATCTTCCTCAAATAACTTTACATGCTGCCGCCTCACACACAGAGGCACACTGCAGCTTTCTTCCTGCTGGGCTCAGTGGCAGGAGGGTGAACTCGCTGTCACCGTCTTAGGCTCTAGTGTCCCTGCGCACCAGTTTTTGCTGTTTTTCCTCTCCTTTCTCACTCTTGGTACATGGCTTTAGTCACTCTTAATAGAAATAAAAAATATGTCCTTGGGATGGAAGAAGGGAGGCATGATTTGGATCCCAAAGGTAAAGGTTATCAGTAGGATGATCAAAATCTGTAGCTTTAAGCTTCCAGAAGGGGCAGGGGCAGAAACAAGGAGCTTGGGCTTAAATTCTTGCCGGTTATTAAGTGGTGCAATGCTGCTCTCTTCTGGGGATGGGCAGAATTACAACCTGCTGGAATTTTTCTTGTTTTTTTTTTCCGAACTAGGGGCAGTACTAAAGAAGGTTCAAATACCATACAGTCGTGCTCATTTCACATACTAATAAGGTTATACTCAAAATCCTTCAAGCTAGGCTTCAGCAGTTGGTGAATGGAGAGCTTCCAGATGCACAAACTGGGTTTAGAAAAGGCAGAGGAATCAGAGATCAAGTTGCCAACATTCGCTGGGTCAAAGGGAAAGCAAGGGAATTCCAGAAAAACATCTACTTCTGTTTCATTGATTATGTTAAAGCCTTTGACTGTGTGAACCATAACAAATGTGAGAAACTCTTAAAGATGGTAATATCAAGACCATCTTACCTGTCTCCTAAGAAACCTGTATGCTTGTCAGGAAGCAAGTTAGAACCCTGTATGGAACAACGGACTAGTTCAAGATTGAGAAAGGAGTACGGCAAGGCTGTTTATTGTTACCCTGTTTATTTAACTTATATGCAGAGCACATCATGCGAAATGCTGAGCTGGATGAGTTACAAGCTGGAATCAAGATTGCCAGGAGAAATATAAGCAACCTCAGATATGTAGACAATACCACTCTAATGGCAGAAAGCAAAGAGGAACTAAAGAGCCTCTTGATGAGGGTGAAAGAGGAGAATGAAAAAACCGGCTTAAAACTCAATATTAAAAACACTAAGATCATGGCATCCTGTCCCATCTCTTCATGGCAAATAGAAGGGGAAAGGGTGGAAGCAGAGACAGGTTTCCTCTTCTTGGGCTCGGAAATCCCTGCGGATGGTGACTGCAGCCGTGGAATTAGAAGGTGACTGCTCCTTGGAAGGAAAGCTATGACAAACACAGACCATGTATTAAAAAGCAAAGACATAATTTTGCTGACAAAGGTCCATATAGTTGAAGCTACAGTTGTTCCAGAAGTCATGTATGGATGTGAGAGTTGGACCATAAAGAAGGCTGAGCACCGAAGAATTGAGGCTTTTGAACTGTGGTGCTACAGAAGACTCTTGAGAGTCCCTTGGACTGCAAGGAGATCAGACCAGTCAATCCTAAAGGAAATCAACCCTGAATACTCACTGGAAGGACTGATGCTGAAGCAGAAACTCCAATCATTTGGCAACCTGACCACTATGAAGAGCTGACTCACTGGAAGAGACCCTGAGATTGAGAGCAGAAGGAGAAGAGGGCGTCAGAGGATGAGATGGTTGGATGGTATCACTGATTCAACAGACACGAACTTGGGCAAACTCCGGAAGCTGGCGAGGGACGGGAAGGGTGGCATGCTGCAATCCGTGGGGTCGCAAAGAGTTGGACACGACTTGGCAACTGAGCAACAGTAACAACGCTAGCTGCGCTGCTCGGCTTCACATTGCGTGGCCTCTCTTGTTGCTGAGCGCAGGCCCTAGGGGGCGCGGGCTGCAGCAGTGGCAGCACGGGGGCTCAGCAGCTGTGGCCAAGGGCTTAGTTGCTCCGCAACATGTGGGATCTTCTCGGATCAGGGATCACACCCATGTCTCCTGCACTGGCAGGGGGATTCTTTACCACTGAGCCACCAGCAAAGCAAGCCCCTTTATTTTTAATTGGAGGATAACTGTTTTACAATATTGTGTTGGTTTCTGCCGTGCAACGTGAATCAGCCATAAGTTTACATATATGCCTTCCCTCTTGAGTCTCCCTCCCACCCCTGGACCCCCATCTCAACCCTCAAGCTGTGGGACTCTGACCCTAACTCCAGCCTTTCTGCCTAAGGCTACACGCTTCTCTGGCCTCATCTTTTGTAACTCTCTCTCTTTTTTAAAAGTGAACTTCTAAATGAAGCAAAGCGCACATACTGAAAAGCTTGTAACTCCTGCTGGTAAAACTTGAGGAATCTTCACAAGATAAACACACCAGCGTAACCAGTACCCAGGTCAACGATCAGAATGTGACCCACCTCCTGGAGTCCCCCTCCTCCCCTTCCCAGGCACCATCTCCCCACCACAGGCACCAGCCGCCTGGCTGCTAACACCGTGGATCAATTTTGCCTGTTTTGAAACCACTTCTACCCCTTTCAGAATGAGGGAATCTCACGGGAGTACCCACACCGGAGGCCTTTCCCAGAAAGGCAGGCGATCCCTCTCAGACAGCAGAGCACCCAAAACAAGGCCTGCCAGTTAAATAAGTCTGAATTTCCGAAAGTTAGCAACAACGCGCCTTGATGGTTGAGCCTCGCGCGGGCTGCCTTCCCCTGGGATTGAAGTACTGCAGTGGTGGCCAGAAGAGCCATCTAGGGCAGAGATGGCAAGACTGCCCTGGGGCCCCTGCCCCCATCACGGACCCATGGCTGCACGTCCTGGTGGACTCGGGCTAAGCCTCAGGATTCTTGGAACCACGTGCTCAGAAATCAGAGTTACCCTATGACACCTATCATTTGTTTATTCTGCAGCTATTTACTGAGTGCTGACAACACGTCAGGCATTTAGGGCAAGGCCAGCCTGCCTGCTGTCACTGAGCCAGACAGATGCCTGCCCACCCTCAAGGCTGGCAGGGGGGAGCAGAAAGTCCAGTCGGAGCTGAAGACCGACTCCTGCCACACCAAGTCCAAATTGCTCACTCGGCCATGGAGGACTCCCGTCCCTCCTTCCGCTTCCTTTCCTCTTTATTACATGCACTGCCCACAGGCGCTTCCGGGTCCTCACTAACGGTTCCCTGAAGTGCCATGAAAACTGCCCATTCGTCAGGACTCTACCCCTCCTTCCAGACTCCACTCAAACGCCAAATCCACTAGGAAGGCGTCTCAGGCCCTCCTGGGCAAAATTAGTTGCTCTTTCTTCGGTGTGTCCGGTGTGGCTCCTAAAACTGCACCCGGCAGGTAGTAAATGCTGCTGTGCACTCACGTGCGTTGCTTTGCTGCCTGCCTTCCCTGGGAGTGGGGAGTAGGAGGAGCCTTGAAGACCCCTCCGGCACCCAGTTCATCACAGATGCTCCGTTAAGGCAGCTGGTTTGAGCTACGTCGAGTTTGTTTCCACGAATGAATAAACAAATCTGCCAGCAGCAGAGAAGGGGACAGTGTGGAGGGGACAAGAGATGAGGGAAGAAAGGGGATGAAAGGCGGGCACGGGATGCTACTGCTTCCAAGTAGGGGCAGGCCCTTTTTGCGGAGAGAGGCATGCTCAAAGATTTCAGACTCTGTCCGCTTGAAGCCCCTGGGAAGATCAGCAGGGAACGAGCGTGGAAGGGGGAAGGGGCCCCCCAGTTCCTGGAATCCTGCTCAGTCCCCAGTGAGTCTCCCTCCACTCTTCCAGGGCCTCAGGGCTCTGGGAAGCCGGTTCTCATTCCATCCACCCTTAGGTGGAGTTCAGCTCTGAATGAGGAGTCATGTTTGTATCTGAGCGACAACTCGGTACAGACCCCTCTTGCACTTAATCAAAAAGCTTACAGGAAAGTGGGTGGCCCAAGACACGCTCATAAATCACCAGCAAGGAGGAGGCGTGGAGTGTGATACAGGGAAGCAGGTGGCGTGGGCATGGCGGCCAAGGGGGGTCCTGCTGGAGCAGCCGTCACACCGCACGGCCAAGCTCATGACTCAGATCCACAGTAGCGTAATTCGTGTACTTCCCATCTGTACATTCATCCACCAAAAGGTACCTGGGCACAAAACTGTATACGCAACCGAGATAGTCACGTGTCATAACGGCTCTGTATAGCAGGGAGCTTTATGATAAGAAAGTGAAAAGTCTGCCACTCCAAGCCACCAACAAATCCCTTCGGATTCCAAAGCCATCGAAGATGGAGGCGTTATGCAGGGCCTCTGCCTTGGGGAAGGCCTGGATGGGTTTCACGTTCATGAATACAAATTAGTGTTCTTTTCCTTGAGTCAGATTTCCTCTTACTCCTTCAGTACCACCCTGAGGGTTGGATTACTTTCATATGCACCGAAGCACGGCTCTATGCAAGTAGAATGATGAAAAGTGATGGAATCGTCAAGTGTTTCCTTGACAGTCTGGACTGCACTAACTCAGAAATTACAACTAACACCTGCTGGTCATGGAAAGACACCTTTGTCCAAAGAAGGAGAGAAGGAAGGAAGGGAGGGTGGGTGTGAGGAAGGGAGGGAGGGAGAAAGGTTACTAATCATTAGGGTTAACAAGGAATTTCAGAACACAGGCAGGCTATTTTATTAAGCATCCTTACAAAAATCACTGCATATAGGAATGTATTAATCACGACGTGGCTAAAAGAATCTCAGGATTCATCAGAGCCCTAACCAGTCACTGCAGGTGACATTGCCTTACTTATGAAACCCTGGATAACCTGCTCCCCTCTCTCCTGCCTGGTCAGTTGGCTGCTATGTAGATCTGGAAAGAAGAAAGCAGAAAGCTGCAGATCTCTGAAAACAGTTTCTAATTGGGACTTCTCAGACTAACTTCACCTTGCTCTTCGTCCCTGCCCTGCGTCCAGGGCCATCATGCTCACATAATTGGCCTGTTTCTAAGCGTCGAGACGTGGCTGGTCTGAAAGTATCACTGTTTCCATTTCCTAGCAGCTAGCCAGGGGCCTGGAAAGAAGTCTTATTAATACCATGAGACTCAGGTAAAGTCTTTCTTTTTTCCCTTACCTTTTCCCACTAGGTCCATTTCTGGTGCGATTAGAAAAAGCTCCCTGGACTGAGGACGGAGGCCTGCTGAGCTCACAGTGGTCAGTAGCTGGCTGTCAGCAGGGGGAACTGCAGCTTCTGACGCCACCCCGCCCTTTGATGACTACAAACTGCAGACAGAACATCAGTTCTGGGAATTTAGGGTCCCTCTGGGTTGTATGAGCAGCTGAGGCTGATGCTGACTCCCCGCCACCCCCCTACTCCCCCATGCTCACAAATCACATTTCACGCCCAGCATACTTCCCTGCTTCAGAATATAAACTGTAAATGACTTCGCTTTATTTTCTGCTATAGAGTCACACAGTCATTGGGAAAAAAACATCTGGGGAAAAAACCATTAAGAAATAATAAAATCATCAATAAGCTCATCATCCAGAGAGAACTAGTGTTAACATGCTGACATAATTTTTTTTCTAGTCTTTTCTCTTGCTTTGTGTGTGTATTGGTGTGTGTACATGTAAAGACAGAGAATCAAATTGTATCTACAAATTTCTGCCTTGTTTTTTTCACTTCTCATTACTTCAGACGTATTTCTCCTTGGTGTTCAACATCCTTTGTAATATATATATAAAGAGTTGTATGAAGTCCTCCATAGAGATGGAGTATACTTTGCCCTTTCTCGGCATTTTGGGGCATTTAGGTTTGGGGTAATACTTGAAGTAATACTTATATGAACATTCTTGTGTATAAGTTTGTGTTTTAGGATAGATTTCTAGAAGTGTAATTAGTGTGCTCAAAACTATTTTTTTAAGGCACTATTTTATGACTATTTTTAAAGCACTTTCTCTATACTGCTAAAATGCTTTTCACAAAGATTGTTCCCAACTGTAGTGCATGACAGACCCGCTCTCACTGGGATGCTGTATGGAAAACGCTTATTTTGTGTTCTTTTTGCTGCCAACAAGATAAACATTTTAGAGTATGTTTACTGATCACTTGCATTTCTTCTTTTGCAGATTTCCTGTTGACATAACTTCCAGCTTAATCACCAACCTGATGTTTCAGACACACAATAAAGGCACCAGCTGTCCCATGGGCTGGCACTTCTAATCCAGAGGCCAGTTTCTTCTTATAAATGCTAAAGAGCCCTTCTGGAAATTCAAACTGCAGACCTAAGTGTGCAAGTGATGAAAGAAAGGGCCTGGGCTCTTCCAGGAAATAGGAAGATTATTAGAGCCACATAAACCGTTGCTTTTGTATTTGAAGACATTTAACCAGAATCAGAGAGTGAAAAGGGTACTCAGAGGTGACTGAATCCCTAATCTATGAGGCCAGGGAGAACCACAGGGGTCAGAACTCTCATCTGCAGCACCAATCACAGGACCAAGTGAGCATGAAACAGGTTTCAGGACTCCCAGTCCAGACCTACTACCTGAGACAGCGGCCAAGCGACTGAGAAATGAAAAGGGGACAACTGACATCCCAAGTCCCTCCTGATATGACAGTGCTAACCAAAAGGCACACAGAAATAGACAAGGAATTCCAATGTATTCACATTTTAGGAAAAGGAGCTAATAAATAAGGAGAAACACACATGTGATTGACAGGTCTCAAAATTTCACCCTAGACCAGCTTGATAAAGTTGTCTGGGGGCTTTAAAATAAATGCTAATTGGAGAGTTCTGAATTACTCATCACAGAAAGTGGATGATTTTCATTTCATCTGAGGCCAACTGGTTTACCAAAACACCTCCGCTAAAGAGCTGATGCTCAGAAATATTTTCAGACGCTTCTGTGGAACAGGAGCAGTGCTGACAAGTGTGCTGAGAAACAGAGATAAGATGACTTTCTGCATCTTCTTCAGAAAGGTCAGCCTTCTGAGGGCTTAAAATGACTCTCCTCTTTTAGGGGGAGTATGAAGGCATGGAATAAAATCGAACCATCTTGGGAAGAATTTTAAAAACATATATTGCATAGGTATATTTCTATTTATACCATGTAGTTGGCCCTTAAAGTTGATGGTAAGGCAAATTCCAGGTGGACCTCAGGCTTTGCAGATTCTCGAAAGGTAATTAATAGAAACAAGTCACATCCAAAACAGTGTTTTAAAATTATGTCAGAATGCTACAAATCTTTTTCTGCTTGACTATGATTTTAAAACGACACAAACAAGTCGGAAAAGTAGCCAGGTCCTGTCCTACATCTTAAATCAGTTCAGCCATTGGGGAATTTATTGACTCATTCATTCCTGCTACAAATACTGGTTCCAAGGCTGAGAAATGTGCCCTGCTGCTAAGAAGCCAGAGATAATTTGTGGTCTTTGTTTCTAGACCTACATGCGTGCGTGCGCGCTCAGCCGTGTCCGACTCTTTGCAACCTCATGGACTGTAGCCCACCAGGCTCCTCTGTCTATGGGATTTCCCAGGCAAGAGTACTGGAGGGGGCTGCCATTTCCTACTGCAGAGGATCTTCCCAAACCAGGGATCAAACACATATCTCTTGAATCTGCTGCACTGCCAGGCTGATTTTTTTTTCCCCACTGAGCCACCTGGGAAGCCCTAAACCGACATGAGAAGGAATTATTTTTCAGGTTGTACTTGATGTTTGAGCTTAGCCTTTCTCTATCCAACTTCCCCTATCCCAAGGAGAACACTCCCTTTGAAGAACACACATTTTACTCTGTTTATATCAGAGAGACTGTGATAGTTAACAGGACACAGGTTCCATCCTCCAGGGTAGTCTATTTCTAGTGAGGTGAAGAAGTTTCCACAAAGAAGAAATGCAAGGCAGAATGGCAAACGCTATACTCTAAGCTACAAACATTGTAACTACAGTCAGCCCTCTTTATCTGTGGGTTCCACACTTGTGGATTCAACAAACCATCGATCCAAAAAAAAAAATTCCAGAAACTTCCAAAAAGCAAATCTTGAATTTGGTGTACCCAGGCAATTTACATAGCATTTACACTGTATTAGGCATTATAAAATTATCTAGAGATGACGTAAAGCATTCAGGAGAGTGTAAGTTACATACAAATACTACACCATTTTGTATGAGGGATTTCAGCATCCACTGATTTTGGTATCAGTGGGGGTCCTGGAACTAATCCCTAATGGACACCAAGGGATGGACTGTAATTTATCAATACTTCCCTGAGGATTAATGCTGTTAATGTGTTTAGTGGCCTTCTGATGCAGATGGGTTAATTTTTACACATGAAGTTCTCTGGGACTAATGAGAATTATTTTAAGCATTTAATTTATATCCTAAATTAGCTTTCAGTAGACTTAATCCATGTGTGTATGAACAGAATGTGGGAACAGATCTGAGGACGGGGTAAAAAGGGAGGGAGCTTTCAAAGCACTTCATTTTAATGAAATTGGATTTTAGAGGTTCTGAAAGTGACTTAAGGTGACTGCTAAAATAAATTATAATATATCCATATGACAGGATACTATGCGTAAATTGTAAATGCTGATGTAGAGAGACCACCAAGATATATTATAAAATAAAAAAGCAAAAGACTATATATATATAATAAATGAAACACTTAAAAATGAGTATATCAATAGATATAAAATATTTTTCTGGAAGCAATCAAGAAAAACTGTTAACAGTTGAGAAGGGTAGAAGGTAGGCTGCAGGGAGGAAGATTTCAATGTTCACTTTCTATGCAGTGAAATTTAAAAATTTTAATTTTAGACATGTATTACTTTTTCATTATTTACTATTTTAATTGTTAACATCAATTAACTGGACAGAGAGATGACCAGATATATTTTCCCCTTTTCGTCTCTTCAATTAAAAAACATTCTAAAAGGTTGTTGTATGAAAAAAACAAAGCACAGAAACAACTGAAAAAAAAAAAAATCTCAGGAATGGTGCTCCAGGCAGAGTAGCAGACAAAAGAACCTGAGTTATTGTCCTGATGAAAAACAAGTGAAAAAGCCAGATCAGACATAAAAAACACATTGTTTTAAGTGTGCTATTGAGTTGGCAAACTAAGAAACAAGGTTGAAATAAATCTATTTTTAGGTAAATAAGAACTAACAGTTGGTCCATTACTTAAAAAAAAAAAAGAGACTCTAAAGTATTAATATATATTTCAGATAAAAGGGAAATGATTTCAGATGTTCAATTCAGAGATGCAAGAAGGAAGAGTGAGAAAAGATTAATACGTATGTGGATCCAATGCAATTTCAGTTGAATGCCCAACAGATAACCTCTGTGGAATCTGACAAGCAGCATCTGAAATTTATATGGAAGAACAAAAGTCTAAATATATTAATAGTCAAGTTACTCCTAAAGAAAAAGGACAAAGTAGGAGGACTGCCCTTACTAGATATTGAGACTTGTATACTTAAACAATGCCAGTAATTAACTATTAATGGCACAGAAAAAAGCAAATAGACCAATGGACAAAAGAAAACAAAGACCCTATAAATAGGCTCTTGCATATTCACAAAAACTTGATTTATGATGGAAAGGGCACTGCAGATCAGTGGGGAAAATGATGGATTATTCCATTAAAGGTATTGAGATACTAAAAGCAGTCTCTATAAAGGAAAAGATTATTAAAATTTACTACATTAAATTAAGAGTTTCTGCTCATCAAAAGACACCATAAAAATAAGACAAGCCAAGAACCGGAAAGAAATACTGCAATACACACAGCATCCAGAATATTTACAGAATTCCTACAATCGATAAAAGACAGCCCAGAAGAAATAAGGGCAAGACACACAAACGGGGATTTAACGGCAGTGGAGACACAGAGGCTCATAAACAGAATGAAAACACGCTAAGCTGCATTAAGTCTTTAAATTCAAATTTAACTCACAAAGTCATCCATTATATGACCACAAGTTTGATAAAAGTCTTACACTTGGATAATACAGTCAGCCCTCTCTCTTTTACGATCCATGGTGGGTTGAATCCAAGCATGTGGAACCCATGGATATCAAGGGCCGACCATGGCAACTGAGCATCTGCAGATTTGGTACCCTCAGCAGGTCCCAGAACCTGCCCTCCACGAAGATGCAGGGTTGGCAGATGCCTGTTGTAGTGGTGAGGATGTCAAGTCATCAACAGGATGCTCACCTCTGGTAGTGCCAGTGTAGGTTTATATCGTCAATCTGAAAAACAGCCTGGCTTTCTTACTGAAGTTGATCATGTGAGTAATCCTACAATTCAGCAGTCCCACTCCAGGCACATTATCTTAGAGAACTGCTCATGTGTGTATGTCAGGAAACATACGTGGATACTCCTAGCAGTTTTGTTCATAACTGCACAAAACAGCCCAAGGACGTTAATGGTACGGACATGAACTGAACTCTGTATTAGAAACTCTATTCCAGGTAATGTAATACCAGATGGCAGTAACACAGAAATGCAACTACTCTCTGCAGCAAGATGGATGAAATTCCAAAAATGCTGAGCAAAGGAAGCAAGAGAGAACATGTGAAAAATGATTCTATTTATACAAAGTTCAAAGACAGAAACAACACATATATCTTAAAATATTCACCACTGCCAATTATTAAAGAAACGCAAATCAAACTAAACTGAGGTAGCACCTCACACCAGCCAGAATGGCTATCATCAGAAGCCTACACACAGGACTTCCCTGATGGTCCTGCGGTAAAGAGCCCGCCTGCCATTGCAGGAGACAGAGGCTTGATCCCTGGCCTGGGAAGATTCCACATGCCTTGGGGCAACTAAGCCCCTGCTCCAGAGCCCTCGAGCTACGACTACTGAATCCTGTGCACTCAAGAGTCCACTTTCCGAAATAAGAGAAGCCACCTCAGTGAGGAACCCAGACACTGCAACTAGAGAGTAGCCCCCGCTTGCCACAGCGAGAGAAAGCTCACACAGCAACGAAGACCCAGCACTGCCGTAAGTAAATAAATAAAATTTTAAAGGCCTACAAATAACAAATGTTGGGTGCAGAGAAAAGGTAACCCTCCTACACTGCTGGTGGGAATGTAAACCACTATGGAGACCGTAATTTGAAAAGATACACACACACCCATGCTCACTGCAGACTATTTACGTTAGCCAAGACACAGAAGGAACGTAAATGCCCATCAGCAGAGGAAGGTGTAAAGAAGATGTCATACAAATATACGATGGAATATGACTCGGTCACAAGATAGAATGAAACAATGCCACTTTCAGCAACATGGATGGACCTAGAGATTATCATACTAAGCGTAGTAAATTGGACAGAGAAAGACAAATATATATCACTTATAGGTGGTATCTAAAAAGATGATACAAATGAACTTATTTACAAACAGAAATAGAGTCACAAAGGTAGAAAACAAACTTACGGTTATCAAAGTGGAAAGGTTGAGGGGAGGGATAAATTAGGAGCTTGGGACTAACATATACACAATAATATATATAAAATAAATAATCAACAAGGACCTGTAGTATAGCACAGGGATCTCTACTCGATACTCTGCAATAACCTATGTGGGAAACGAATCTGCAAAAGATGGTTTTACATAAATAGATATATCTATGTACATAAGAAACTGAATCACTTTGCTGTACACCTGACACTAACACAAGACTGTAAATCAACTGTGCCTCAATGTAAAACATAAATTAAGTCAAAATACATCAAGAAGCAACAAATTTAAGAAAAGCAAGAAAATGCATAATTCAAGATTCAGAAATGGCATTGTGAGGGGAGAGGCAGAGGTGTAGGAATGGGGATGATCTGATTGGAGAGGGCATCCGGGGTATTCTGAGGGGCCTGTAAGACTGTTTCCGAATGTGACAAGGGGGTGCATGGATGGTCATTTTATTTTTAAAATTGTATAATTTTATAATTGTACAATACATTAAATATACATATTATACACATTATATATATGCACACACATACACACACATATTACGAGGTATTTCATGGGAAAGAAGCCCCCACACACATCTTTCTGAACACCACAGGGAACAGATTACAGACCAACAGGGAATGAATTTCTCAATGGATTTTTCCCTAGCTTTTAATCCATTATGCACTTTTATCAGAGTGATATATTGAGGCAGGATTCAGTCAAGCTTGGAAAGAGCTGACATCGAAGGACCTGATGATAAACATGACCTCACATGAGAAGCTATAAAAAGCCATGTAACATGATGAAAGCTCTCCGCTGCCTCCCAGGTGAAAATTCTCCGTTAGCAGAGATTTAACTCCATCTAACACAGAAGAGCTGAAGGGAAGATCCTATGTGAGCAGGCAAACAGCACAGGCTGGGACTGACTCAACAACACAGGTGCTCTTCCAATGGTCAAGGCTGACAGTGACCTCTAAAGCATACTTGAAAAATAAGAGTTCTTCTGCTACACATATATTCACCTTGCTCCAGAAGAACTGACACCTGCTTTCAGCTGCTATTCAAGAAACCGAATTCTTTTGCAAAGCAGTGTAAATGCTTACCTGTGTTTGACCATTTTTTGATCGTGGCAAAAATGACTGAAGAATCTTGCATAGAACAAGTGCATGACAGCGTGCTCTTTCCCTCCAATGTACAAATCCACAGGCATCCAGTAATCTGCCAAGGCTGTGCTGAATGGGCTGGGAGGAAGAGAAATGGTCATTTATTTAAAAAAAAAAAAAAAAAAAAAAACCCCTACTTTGTTACAACTGCATAAATTAGACAGACATTATAATTTGCATATTCCCTGAAATAAATTATGTGAAAGAAAAACAGTGATTTTTTATTTTAAAATATAATGAGAAGCTTACATAAGAGAGGAGAAAAATGTCAGAGCAATATTAATTTATGAAATTTACAAGAACTGTTTTAGAAGCCATTGCTGACATATTTTAACAAATGTGATTTTCACACAGAATGAGGACAAAAGGAATATATACCAGCAATAAAGGTATTTCTGTACAAGGCATATATTTGACTGTGGTTTTATTTTAATTTTTATTACCATAGACAATAAGATTTTTGAGTTCTTGCCAACAGAGGGCAACATGGCACTTAAAATGGAGACTCTCACACAGATACTAGACCTTCATTCTAAAACAGGAATCGTGTCTTAAAAGTAGCCTCAAAATGCAGATGGTCAGCAAGAGCCTGTATATGCCTCTCAAAATGCCCTGAGCATACGTAGAGTAATTAAAATAGCCCAACTCTCTCTCACCCAACAGGTATATTTTTGTCAATGGAGGTCCTAAAAGAAAAGTTTCCTCACCAGAAGCATCATTCTCAATCCTAATGGATGCCGGGGAGGAAAAGGTCACTCCCTCTGCTTCCTGGCTGGGTTCTTGTCGGGTGCGGGGTTGGTGGGGGGTGGGAGGGAGAAACAGTGCTGGCTGGGGACAGATCTCTTCATCCCCAAGGTAAGGCCCTCTCTTGAGGTCATCCAGTGAGGCAAACCCTGGCCTGTGGAGGATCTGCGCGCCATGGTTTCTCGTATTTGTGAATTCTCCTCCCCACACCTCAAGTACGTTTTTCCCCCAGCGTGGACCTTCACTCCAGCTCGGGCTGGAAGCAGGAGCCCGGGGCTCGGCAGGTGGGCCTGGCCAAAGACCATGTGTCTGCATCTTAATACAGCTTGGCTTTCTCTCCTGCAGCTACAATGTCAGAATTCTGGCAAAATTCTAAATAATGTTTCTGTGTGAAAAACGGCTCCCCGGAGAAATGTGACTGCTCACGCAGGCGACAGAAAAGCAAGGGAAGTCAAGGATGGTGCTTGAAAGTAAGCCTGAAGTAAACAGGAGTGAGACAATGAAAGCAGCTATAGCTGGGATCCATGATCTATCCTGGAAACCACCCAGTGAGACCACAAGGCAGCATGGAAATGCACGGCAGCATTTTATGAGGGAAATGATGTGGTGGGTGGGATTCCAAACCGGGGGCTGTGAAGGTCTCAGGATGTGTCTCACCACTCAGGGGCCCCTCATTAAGCCGGAGTCTCTGTCATCTCTAGGAAGGTTTTCCCTTGAAGCTCTGAGAGGTGGAGAGTCTGATTTCCCCTGCACTGTAAGGCTGCTCTTCCTAAATTATTGTTGCCGTTGTTGAGTCACTAAGTCTTTCCGACTCCTTGCAATCCCATGGATTGTAGCATGCCAAGCTTTCCTGTTTTTCACTGTCTCCCGGAGTTTATCCAAGTTCATGTCCATTGAATCGGTGATGCCATCCAACCATCTCATCCTCTGCTGCCCTCTTCTCTTCCTGACCTCAATCTTTCCCAGCATCAGGGTCTTTTCCAATGAGCTGGCTCTTCGCATCAGGTGGCCAAAGTATCAGAGCTTCAGCTCCAGCATCAGTCCTTCCAATGAATATTACAGGTTGATTTCCTTTAGGATTGACTGGTCTGCTCTCCTTGCTGTCCAAGGGACTTTCAAGAGTCTTCTCCAACACCACAGTTCAAAAGCATCAATTCTTCAGCACTCAGCCTTCTTTCTGGTCCAACTCTCACAACCATACGTGAAATGGAAGGCAATAAAAGCTCCTTTGAAAAGGAAGACCCAGAAGAGGGGCCTCTCTGTGGGTTGGCCGGGGTTGCCTGGTTGGTCCCAGCCACAGCAATCCCTCTGTGTTCTTTCTGCCTCTGCCAGCTGCTGTTCACTCTGGCTCCTGCTCATTTCTGCACAGCCTCCACGTGAATCACGGAATAGCAGGACGGGGGCAGGCAGGAGCGGCCGTCTCCCTGGAAATACATTATCTCCCAACCAGCGAAGAAAACGGGGGCATTTTTGTACCTGGCCTACAGGGTTTCAGTATAATGGTTCTCCCGTGGACAAGAGCGAGTTGGCAAGGTCTTTGAAGCACAGTGTCTGTGGTTTCCTGTGGTCTGCACCGGTTTCCTTTTGTTCTCATTTTCTTCTCTACCCATCTACCTACTGCTCTCTTTCCCTTATTTATTTTTGTCAAAGAAGCACATGCACATCGCTGGAAAAAACAGTCCTGAAAGGTTTATAATGTAGAACAGTGGTGTCCAGCCCCGTTCCTTCACTACCCTCCCCCCCACCTCCCACCTGTCACTTCACCACTTTTAAACCTTTCAGATTAGCCACTTTTAAACCTTTCAGATGTTTTTTTTTTTTTTTCCTGGCAATTATTTAAAAATATGTTTATATGCTTTGTTCATTTATCAGCTTTGGAAATTGTCTAGTGACCGTATGTGCTAAGAGGTCATTGCTCTCAGCTCGCTGACCCTCTACCTTCTACCCTCCCTGTACACTTGCATCTTTATTTTCATTTACGTTAATAACTTTACATATTTATGATTGCAGGGCCAATGAGGGTATTACAAAAGCCCTTCCTTTTACTCTTTTTCATTTTTGCTATACCTGGGATTTACTTGGCTCTGAAGAACTAACTTAATAATTGAACACATTCACTACAGGAGTGTGAGTTGACCCATGGGTTCCAGCTCTTTCATCTCTGGACCCACCGGGTGTTGATGGCAGCCTGTGCCCTCCTGGGAGGAGTGGACCAGAGCAGGCATTGCCTCCTGACGTGGGACTCTCAGCGTCTCCCATCCTGCCTGCTCAAGAATTTTCAAGCTCTGCTGGGGTCTGAGGCTCTTCAACCGAATCCTTCTGCCTTCGTCCTTTTCTTTCATCGGCGTCAGACCTATATCCCAGTCCAGGGCTTGCCTACCGACTCCTGCTCCCTCCCCTCTTTACTCCCCAGAAGCACCTGCCCCCATAAATCTCTTGCCCATTGAATTCTATCTTGATGTTTGCTTCATGGAAGCCCCAGACCAACACATGCTCATGAATTCAGCAGGGCTTTCTGTACCTCTGAGTATTCTGAGGGTCAGTGTATCTGAAGTAGTACCAAGCAGAATCCACAAAGGTATCCATCGTATCTGTCTCTCTTGTAGCTGCTCCTTTGCACCTAAGAAGGAAAGAAGGTGCATTGATTGGTTTCTTCTTAAGTATTAGTGCATTTTCCACCAGCTTTTCAGAAAACTATAACAATTAGTACGAATTCAAAATGTCACAAGAACAATGCCACATCATGAAAAGAACAATTCACGGTATGGGCTCTCTTTGTACTGCAGAGTACACAATGCTTTAAAGAAACTTAAAAATGTAAATCTCCGACAGTTAAAAGCCCTATTCTCTACTTCTCTGAGTTGAACATGGTAGAATACCCAACAGGAGCCTCATCTCTTTACGCACTCACTTCTCTCTTAGGCAGGTCACGGCTGTCTCCAGCCAATGCCTGCTCCTCTCGGATGCTCATGGGGTACGTCAATTTATGAAGAGAAGTTGAAAACCAAATGTAGTGAGATACTGCGCTGAAAAAGGAACCTGGCTTTTTAATTTTTTTCCTATCTCTATCTCTTGGGTGAGAGGAGCAGATATCCTCAGGGGGTGACCTCAGGAAGATAAGTCACCATGGAGACTCAAAGGCAGAAGTGCGCTGGAACGACTCGTAACAGTTTGTGAGGATTGACTCTTGAGATCTCTTCCCAACAGTGGGACGAGGGGTCGTCTGAAGTTAGCCCTTGGAGGAAGTACCTGTACCAGAGAAATGGGCCAACACTACAAATCAGAAGGCCCCCTCCAGTGATCTATTTAGCACACACTCACCAACACACCACTGTCTAAAGGAAGGCTCCTTACAGAAGGTGAAGATAGGCCCACAGTTCAAGACAGTGAACGGAGGAAGATGCGTGGTATGTGAAAGGTTGAAAAGAAAAAGCAGTGCTCATCCTAGGGATGTGATACGTAGAGAGGACTGAGGTTCCATAAGGGCCCAACTACCAAGCCGATTTTGAAACGTGTCAGTAGAATGATGGCCCAGCGGACTGGAGCCCTACGCCACCACTTCTGGGAAGGCAAGGGACAATACCCTTAGCCAAGCCTGGCCAAGGAAGGTGCTTGGCTGCCTTGAAGACCCCTCAAAGGCATGGATCAGGAGTGGATAGGGGTTGACAGCTATTGGCAGGGACCCTTTGTGGCTGTGAGAAGCCACAGCAGGAGAACACAGCTTGGACCCCAGGCTCTCCCTTCTTTTTTTTTTTTTTTTTGAATTTTATTTATTTTTTTATTTTTTAAATTTTAAAATCTTTAAGTTCCCAAACACGAACCCCCCTCCCCCCTCCCTCCCCACAACATCCCTCTGGGTCATCCCCGTGCACCAGCTCCAAGCATGCTGTATTCCTGCATCAGACATAGACTGGCGATTCTGAAGCATAGAAGTGGGACCAGCCATGCCTCCCAATGCTGCCTTCTTGGCAGGATGAGTCCTTGGTGGTGGGGGCGGGGGGGGGGTTGTTCTTGGAAAATTTGAGGAGGGGGATGATGCGCCCCAAAGAGGAAGTGATGAATCCTTTGCTAATTTAGCATGTAAGGGCTTCAGTCTGTTTTTAATTTTAAAAATTAAAGAAGGCATTTTAAAAAAATAAAAGAAGGGTTGCCTTTATGTGTTGCATATATGAAGCAGTTGGTACTGGCTTTCTGAATATTACTGGAGGAAACAGTCAGTCCCCACCTCCTGCTTATTAAATGGAAGTGGTTGAGCAGAAAACACAGGAGCCCACAGCTGGCAGGACTCTGGGCTCCCAGGGGCCTCATGCCTCTCAGTCAGGGGGCCTCCCACTGGGAACAGTGGTGGTTCCAGGGGCAGGGGCTTATCGGAGAGAACCCCAAGGGACCCCTAATCCTGTTTCCTACCACCCAGGACTGCTCTAAGAATCTGATCTCAACAGTGCATGTCTAAACAAAAGCCAGGTCTCTCAGAACACATACTATTTGGGGGAAATAATTAGAAGATAAATGTCTCTTCTTCCTCACTGTTAGGGCACGCATACAATTTAGGAAGAAAACGCAGGACTCAACTAATAGAAGGGGCTGATATCTGACCAAAACTTGCCACGTTGATTTTTTAAATGGTCACGGTGGATTTGAAGATGACCAACACCTTTCATGGCTGACACTAAAAGCTGGATTATACAGAAGAGACTACTTGGTAAGTGGGCGGTATAGACAATGATGATGGTGGCAGTGTTATTACCGTTATTAGCTTCAACATTAATAAGACTACAACTGGGTGGTGAGCACCGGGCCAAATGCTTCCCAGGCTTTATCTCATTTAATCCCCAGTAACTCGGGATGAGGTAGACACTACTGATGTTCCCACTTTGCAGATGGGTAACTAGGGTTCAGGGAGGTTGAGAAATCTGTTCAAGGTGTTGGAGCTCAGGGGTAACAAATCCACCTCTGCTGGGCTCTGGTGCCCATGGTTCTCACCTCTGGGCTGTCCCGCTTGGCCACGTGGGCTCAGCAGCTCTCAGCCCTGCATGCTCATCAGATTCATCAGGGAGCCTTGACCAAGCCCATGCCTGGGGTCTGCTCTCCAGGAATCAGTAGACAAGGCAGATCTTATCCCCATCACCAAGGCCCTGGGCTGCCACAATGGGTGGGCAGAAGGCTGCCCATGTCTCCAACAGAGAAGTACTTTGTTACTGCTTATCAACAAAAAGGGTGTGCTCTCTCTCCCCTACCTGGCCCAGAGCTTCCTACATCCCTGCAAACCCCATCGCAAACCTCAAAACTGCCTGAGTGAGCGCGTGGGTGAGCTGCTGGCAGGCCAGGGAGGAATGTCGCTAACACTTCCAGCTACAGACTGCCTGCTAGGAGCCACTGTGCAGGACTCCATGTGCTCATTCTCATCTTCTGAGACCCCTTCACGGGGTTATTTTCACTCCTGATAAGGAAATCAATGCCCAGCGAGCATATGTGACTCTCACAAGACCACGTAGCTAGTGAAGAGGCCGGGCCAGGACTTGAAGCTGTGAGTGTTGCCTCGCCAGCCTGAGCCGTGCACTCACACTACTGTTCTGTCCCTCAGCCGTGTCTGACTCTGCGACCCCGTGGACTGCAGCACATCAGGCTTCCTTGTCCTTCACTACCTCCCAGAGTTTGCTCAAACTCGTGTTCATTGAGTCAATGATGCCATCCAACTAGGTGGTTACCTAATTACTGACCTAGAAGTGGTAGTAAGAGGACTAAGTTATTTCAAAACTTTAAAACAACCCCATCATGATCTACAAGGCAGAGAAAAATGGCTTTTCCATACAAGGATGAAGGGAAATACTACACTTTGGTATCTGTTATTTACTTTTTAATCAGTTGGAATGGCATCCTAAAAAAATCCCAATGGGAGGGACTTCCCTAGAGGTCCAGTGATTAAGACTTCGCCTTCCAATGCAGTGGGGGGAGGTTTCGCTCCCTAGTCAGGAGCCAAGACTCCAACATGTCTCAGGGCCAAAAAATCAAAAAACCAAAGCAGAAGCTATACTGTAAAAAATTCAATACAGATTTTAAAAATGATCCACATCAAAAGATCTTAAAAAAAAAAAATGGGAGACACGCCAGTGAATTGACAGAAAACATAATCCTACTTCCAAAATGAGAATTAAGGAGATATGACATGTTTCAGGATATTAAAGAATGAGACCCCTGAGTACACTTGTCCTCGCAGCTACTATTCTGCTGCTTGTGATAAATCTCCACTGTTATCATAGTCACTCTATGGGAAAACCGCAAGGCATTTCCTCTTTTCTCTGAGAAGCTCTTGGGAATATATAATGAAGGAAAGTAGTCTTTTCCAAAGCTATGATGAAAATGTGTAGCTTTTCATCAGCTGGATCAGCTGTTTCAGGGAACAACGTGAATTGATATTGCTGCCTCCACCAGCCCAGAGGAGAGGAGAGGGCACCCATCACAGGGCTGGGCTCCAGATTCCAACCTCCTCTTTCTAAGGTTGCAAAAGACCCATGTTATTCTTTCCAACCAAGCGGAAGTCCGAGAGGAGAGTTAGCAGAAGGAGGGACGGGGGAGTCTGGCACTCCAGCAGGGGCTGTGCCAGGCAGGGTTGCGGCCGAGAGGTGTGGCTCCTTACCTAGGGCAGGAGCAGTTTACCCACTCGGAAGCCGACGCCAGTGGGGAGCCTCCCTTGCCGGTGAAAGAGGTGATGCTGGGCAAGGTCACGGGCAAGTCCTCCAAAGGCACGGGCACGGGCCCGCAGGCCGGACAGTGCACCATTGGGATGGGCGTGCCCCAGTACCGCTGCCTGGAGACCAGCCAGTCCTTCAGTCTATCGCTCGTCACGTCACCGCCCACTCTCTCCCTCCGGGCTTTCTGAGTCAGGGCTAGAAACGCATCCTGCCGCTTCATTCCTGTGAACTGAGAGGGGAAGGAGAGCGGTCAGAATGAGCTGCCACCCTGAGGCCACCACCCTGGACTGCCACTGTCTGGAAAGAAGCATCTGGGGAGAAGAGAGAGCTCTAAAAGGTAAAGCCAATTTTGGTCAACTGCCTCAAGGAACCAGTTTCCCTGGAGGAGGTCATTTTTCTCAAGCAGAAGATTCCCAAAATAAGGTATTAGCTATTCCGACAACGATACTGTTCAGGGATCAGGTTCAACTTGGAGTCAAGAAGCTTTTAGATCCTGAGAAAGAACATCATTTTGGACTTCCCTGGTGGTCCAGTGGCTAAGGCTCCATGCTCCCAATACAGGGGAACTGGGTTCAGCCTCTGGTCAGGGAATGAGATCCCATGCATCGCAACTAAGAGTTCACAAGCTGCAATTAAGATCCTGTGCGGCCAAAATAAATAAATGGAAGTAAATAATAACAGTAATAAAAGAACATTATTTTGGTTTCACAGATTTAGAAACGAGGCTGCGAGACTGTTAGGTGCGGGGATGAATGCAGCGGTAAATGGTAGGCTGTAACTTGCATCGAAAGGAAAATGCATCATGAAGCTCATGTGAAGACCGTGAGTTTAGAAGTAAATTCTTAGGCCCCACCAACCTCTGCAGAGCCGCTCAGTCTCTCCGTCCCATCTGGCATCGTTTCAATGACTTCGGAGTAGGACAGGCCCAGGGTTTGGGCCAAGGCGGAGTCCTCTAAGCTGGTGCTGGGAATTCCTGTTCAAGGCGAAGAAACACAAAATGACTTCTTTGCAAATGCCCAAATCACAAAAGGACTGCCAGCACTGACACTCAGCATTAGCTTTTGAAGGGAGACTCTGTCTTTTTCAGTCAGAGAAATTATCAAATCACATCACATTCACTGAGAAAAGGGAGAACAGTCTTGGGGAAACTCACCACCCTGACACAACGGTGTTCCATATGGACACTGCTTTTGGTTAAGTCTTATTCCTTTGTTTACTTTCTTTAAAAACAATTACTTGTAATTCTAAAATATACAATTTTGGGTGCTTTTGTCACTTGAACAGTGAATCACAAGCACCTGGGGAAGCCTGGTCTTTGAATTCCTTCAGTGACACAGGACAGTGGGGTGCTCTTGATCAGCAGGGCTGACTCCGCTGGCGTCTCCCAGCCCCCCAGAAACATCCACTCGGGCAGGAAGTGGGAAGCTGGCAACTGTGTTTCTCCATACTGCGCTTTGTTCCCAGAGGCAACAGTACATTCTGAATAGACATTTAGTCTTCAACCCACATACACCCTTGAGGAGATAGAGCTTAGTGTAAGGAAATCGCTCATTCAGAGGATCAGGGCCTGCTGTTTCAGCTTCAGCTCTTCAGAAAAACAGGCTTTTCAGCTGTCAGTTCTATAGGCCAGGGTTTCTCCACCTGGGCCCTATTTGACATTTTGAAGTTGGTTGTGGGGCTGTTCTGTGCAGTGTAGGAATTGAAGAGCTTCCCTGGTCTCTACCAACAGAAATGTTACTACAGTTGCCAAACGTCAGTTGATGCCCAAATCACCCCTGGTTGAGAACTCATGTTGTAGAGTCAGCTGTCAAAACTGCTGACATCCTTGTGGACACAGCACGCCACACGGCAACTGAGAGAGAGAAAACTAAGGGTCATACACACGTCAGATCGCCACGAACAAGGAACGCTGCCCTACAAGGGTGATTTAATGTTTGGGGTGTGGGTTCTAAACCTCCTTGGAAAGATAGAAAATGCCACGGTATGACGGAAAGCTCTGTGGTGTTTGTTTCAGCTGAGATTATTGACAAAAAGCATCTAGTGAAGCAAATAAACTGTCAGAGTGGACTTGAAAGACCCTGAAGGGTGAGGACAGATGGCAAGCAATGGAGATTGCTGACAAGTGGTCATGGACGAGGAGGGGGGAAAGTCATTTACTCCATTCCTGTGGGGTCTGGGCTAACTCAGGGCAATCTTCACATGGAGACGTGATCACAGGTTTACGTGACCGCATAAAGCTCGTGCTGGGCCACCGTGCTGCTCACGTGGGGCTCAGCAGAATGCAAACCATTTGTAACATGCCGGTAAGATGGTGAAAACCCTACTTCATCTCGTTGACTTTCGTTTCTGTTATTCTTGGAGGGCAACAGACAATGACTTAGAAAATGTTAACTATGGAAGTATGCAAAATGAAGATAAGAGGAAAAATGATTTTCCACGCACACCCAAGAAAATCAGATTCCTCTTTTTCTTTTCCCTTTTCCTTCAGAACTCTCAATATTGTGCCAGTACTTTGACTCAAAATACCAAATGGGGCGGGGGGGTGGGGGTGGGTGGGCGGGGAAAGCCACATCAGCGAGAGGTTCCTTTACTGTTCAACTTGGCTGGCTGTGTTAATGAGTTTTACTAATTATAAGATGCACTAAAGTAGTAGAAGGAATTGTGTCCCTTAAGCAACATCTTTTCTAGGTTAAACTGTCAGATAAGAATGACGTGAACGGCTAAATATCTGTTTTCTGGGTTGGTGTTTCTTCAAATCACTTTGTCAAAAAAGGATCTGAGGACCATGAGGAAAAACGTGGTTTCGATAAGCAACGCTATTTCTTCTGTGTGCTAGGAGATAGAGAGTGTGGCAGTAACTTTCTCTGCAGCTTCCAGCACACTGGTGAATCTTCTCTGCAGGTTCCTGCACACTGGTGACTGGCTGGAATCTACAGTAGGGAAGTTGTGAAAGAGAGATGCTCGGGGCCCCTGCAGGGCAGGTCTTGGATGGGATACGATTAGGTTCCACCCCCTGGTTCAACCCCAGACTTCCTGTTAGGTGAGGATAGTTTAGAACACTCATCAATGAGTAAGGCCACCAACCACGTACAACTTACAGCCCTGACAATGCCTTCAATTCTACTGCTGTTTCACAATCGCTTTCTTGCACGGCTTAAGTTCACCCCCTCCACTAAGTCTTCCCCCA
Organism: Capra hircus; assembly: GCF_001704415.2. NCBI lineage: Eukaryota > Metazoa > Chordata > Mammalia > Artiodactyla > Bovidae > Capra > Capra hircus. Next base: position 53,791,729 of record NC_030829.1, read on the forward strand.
AAAGTTAGCCCACATCAATCACGTGTGCTTTGAACCCCCATCTCAGAAGCTGCTGCTGCTTCTATGAGTTCTGAAATGGGATTCTTATCTGAGTAGTACTGTTCCCCACATTGTATAGGCAAGTCTCACCAACTAGTTCCACTGGCAAAATCTATGGGCCAAACATTTTTGATTATTCTCAGTAGCAAGTAGCAAGATGCGATATACTCAGTGTGTTTTCAAAACGTAATGCTTTAAATAAGAGACAATGAAATGAAGGGACCCTCCTTTTTACAGAGGCAAAACAGATCACGGAATATACAGCCAGCTCTTCTAGGCTAGTATTTTGATCTTAAGCCTGCTAAAGACATTCTTCTGATTACATTTTACTAGCTACTTACCTATTTTTGCATCTAGAGAGCCCTCCAAGTCAGCTTTGGCCAAGATGACGACCGGGACTTCCTGCTGGGTGAGCATGTTCACGGCTGTCACGGGTGTCAGGCAATCTGAAAATGAGGGTGAACAATGGTGGAGGCCCATCAGCTGGGGCTCTAACACCCTCTGCATCTCAGAGGAGACAAGTGAGAAAAAGAAGCTTTAGAACCTCTGTGTTTTGTGCTAATTATTATAGAATTTGTTCTTTGAAGGTATTAACAGATAATTCACACTAGTGGAGAATCAAAAGATTAAACAAATATATGAACATATTCATTCGTGCTCCTCACCAAAGAAGTGAAAATGGCACTTTTGCTTTCCAGAAGGTGGAGGAAAGATGTTCCTACCACCTCCCTTATCCTTTTGAAAAGTACCTCATGTATACAGAAGAAAGAGAAAACCAACTATCTATCTACGGTGAAACTAAAAGATATCTGGAATTTTAAACCATAACACTCAAAGATGGAAGTGGACAGGAAAGGAGAGGACGACTGAGCAGAGATCCGATTTTCACACATACAAACACAAAACCACTCCTTCCCATGACCCATTTCTTTTTTTTTTTTTTTTTTTTGGATTTAGTCGATTTTATTTACAGCTTGTTTTTTTTGTTTTTTTTTTTTTTACATTTCAAAGCATTACACAATTACAGTTTCTCATTTTCTGACCTGCAAACAGATAACCTTAAACGGAAATATTTTTTTTAAAATTATCAAACTAGGTACATCCAGAATGCAACAATTACATATATGACAATTAATTCACAAAGTGTAATTTACCAGGACATATCCTAAGAATTTAGGAACAGCCAGTCAGTCAGGAGAAATCTGACCAAATTTAGCAATCAACTATTTACATATCCAAAGACAAACCTATCTGAACTCCCAAACCAGAAGTTTGAAAGTTTTTGTTAAGTCCCCACTGGACAAGAGAGAGGGCGCGATGATTCAGACCTAGCCAGCCTTGACAGTCTTAATCCTCAGGACTGGGCTGCTTCCCCAGCCATGACCCATTTCTAAGGAGATACCAGAGGCTATGGTCCAGCAACGAGTGAACGTGAAGTCGCTTAATCATGTCCGACTCTTTGCGACCCCAGGGACTGTAACTTATTAGGCTCCTCCAACCATGGGATTTTCCAGGCAAATGCTGGAGTGGGCTGCCATTTCCTTCTCCAGGGGATCGTCCTGACCCAAGGATCGAACCTGGGTCTCCTGCATTGCAGGCAGATGCTTTACCATCTGAGCCACCAGGGAAGCCCCGTGAAAGGAAGGGGTAAATCAAGAAAGAGGCAGACACGGAACCCAGGAAACAAACAGGGAATCCAGCAAAGAGAAGAGGGCAGGGGCATCTGCAGAGCAGAGGCAGACAGAACCCCCAGGACGGCAGATGCCGGGAGAAGGACCAGGTGACATGTGAACAGGACAGAAAGCCCTAGGAAGCATCGTCAGGGGAAAAAGGGGACGGGCAGATTATCTGACAGACCGGAATATGTAGAAAACTGGAAAGGAGTTTTAAAGAGCTTCTTGGAGGGCGTGGGAAGACAATCAGAAATTCAAAGAACACAAAACAAATGAAAAAAAAAAGAGAGAGAACATCATGAACTTCAGGAAAAACAGAAAGTTATATAAAAGGGAAAATGTAATCAGAGTATATTTGGCTCAGATGACCAATATTTATGTGGTCATAACAAAACACTTAATTTGGAATTATCCAAACAGAAGATAATTGTCCAAACAGACCACAAATCTCTGGTCTATAGCAGAGAAACGGCTCAGGCACAGGCTGCCAGCTGACCCCGTCTCTGTCTTGCCCTCTGATTCAGCAGCAGAGTGTTTGGCTGAACACATGGCTGCATAGCTGATGGCAGCGCTGCTCAGCCCCCCTCCACCAGGTACGGCCAGGGCATGCGTGCAGAAGAGCATGAGGACACGCTCGCAAAGGGAAGGAGCGGCCCTTCTTCCCCCACCCCTTCTCACCACAATGCAGATGACATGCAGGATACTCTAGAACACACAGATAAGGGCGACATCCTAGAGGGGCCAGGCAGGACAGGAGAGCGAGCCTCGGCCCGACCACCTCACAAAGCAGACTTGTCATACCCACTCTTTGCTTCATGTGTGCAAGAAACACAGTTCTTTTCACTCAGTAGTTTTCTAGGACTCTGTCAAGCCACCACACTTACATCTTAGGTAACATGTTCCCCAAATCATTAAAAGAGGTTGGGTGAGGAGGCTACAGTCATTGTTGTTGTTAGTACCCTCTGAAATTTCATGTAATATACATATGGTACTTAGATTTTTAAAGACACAAATTAATTTTTATGAAGAGAGATGGAAAGTGATCTTGAAGTATTACTTTTTACTTGCTACGTTGGGAAAACTTTTAGAAGGGTACCATCAAGGCTTCCCTGGTGGCTCAGTGGTAAAGAATTTGCCTGACAGTATAGGAGATGCAGGTCTGAGAAGGTCCCACACACTGCGGAGCCACTAAGCCCGTGCGCCACAACTGCGGAGCCTGAGCTCTAGGGCCCAGGAGCTATGAGCACTGAGCCCTCGAGCCGCAGCTACAGGGGTGTGCTCGAGAGTCCGTGCTCGGCAACAAGAGAAGCCACCGCAACCGAAAGCCCTCGTAGCAATGAAGACTCAGCACAGCCGAAAGACAGACGAATAAAATAGAATCAGAAGGGCATCGGCACTGTGAAGTCGTGCTGGAATTCGTAGGTCATTTGGATAAGACACTCTAAACTGATTTAGCCCTTTCAGAAACCAATACAAGCAACATGTGAAAAGAACCAAAAAACGGTTCATAAACTTTGACCAAAAAAAAAAAAATCACACTCTTGGGGATGTTTTCTTTCTTTCTTTTTTCTTTTGGTTGGGGGGGGGGGGGAGCTGTTTTCTAAGGAATTAATTCTACAGAGGCAAAGAACTGTCTCCCTAATAGCCCAAACATGAAAAAGGCCAAATATTCAACATGATAGGGAAGATTTAGAATATTATGGTACATTGAGTTGATAGAATATTATGCATGGATTAAAGACAAGCCTGCCTAAAAACTAAGAAATATTTTCTGATATCATATTAAGCCAAAAATGAAAAAGCAAACGCCAGGAGCAGTCTCATTTTTACGATGAGTGTGTGTGGGAACATGAGTTTAAAAGATGTGTGACCACATGCAAAAGAATAAATTAAACTTCATTTAAAAATGGATTAAAGACCTAAATGTAAGATCTAAAACTATAAAAGTCTTAGAAGAAAACACAATCTTTGTGATCTTTGACTAGGCAATGGCATCTTAGATACGCCACCGAAAGCAAAAACAATAGAAGAAACAAGTATTAATAGATAAATGGGACTTCACCAAAATTTAAAACTTCCAAGCTTCAAAGGACACCATCAAGAAAGTGAAAAGAATAGTCACAGAACTAGAGAACATTTATGTAATCATATATCTGATAAGAAACTTGTATCTAGTATAAAGAACTATCAAAATTGAAGACTAAAAAGACAACTCAATTAAAAATTGAGCAGACGCTCTGAATAGATATTCCTCTACAGAAGATATGTAAATGGCCAATAAGCCATTTCGAAGCCACAGTGAGATAATGCTTCACATCCATCAGCATGACCATAACAAAGAAGACAGTGACAAGTGCTGGCAAAAATGTGGAGAAACTGGATCCCTTCGCATTGCTTCTGGGGATGTAAAATAGAGCACCTGCCTTGAGAAAGTCTGACGGTTCCTCAACCAGTTAAATACAGAGTTACTATTAACATGAGACCCAACAACTCAATTCTTAGATGCATACATGAAGAAATGAAAGTGTATATCCGCACAAGAATCTGTACCAAAGGTACGTAGCAGCTGGCTAGACAGTGGAGACCAAAATGTCTATCAGCTGATGAATGATAAATAAAATGTGGAATATATAATGAAGTATTACTCTGAAATAAAAAGGAATGAAGTACCAACACGTGCTACAACACTGGATGACCTTGAAAACACTACACTAAGTGAAAGACGCCAGTCACGAAAGAGCAAGTACCATGTGAGTCCATTTACACGAAATGTCCAGAACAGGCAAATCTATGGAGAAAGAAAGTAGGTTAGTGCTTTCCTGGGGCTGGGGAAATAGGAGGTATTGAGCATGATTGCTAGAGGGTATGGGATTTCTTTGGGTGGGGGGGTGGTAGTGATGAAAATGTCCTAAAATTGACAGCGGTGATGGTTGTACAACTCTGCGGATATACAAAAAAACCATTAAATTGTACACTTCGAATAGATGAATTTTACGGTATGTGAAATATATATCAATAAAGTCATTATCAGAAAAATGTGAAAAAAAGTAAAGTATGGATTAAAGGGTTGGACTTTTTTCATTTTCCGACATAAAAGTCTATTGTGACTGTTTCTCAATTAGGAAAAAAGTTAATATTTGAATTTACATATGAGCAGATTTGTAATGAATGCCCTACAGCAATGTGCCTGCTGTACCCAGTCACAACCTATTTCTCAGAAAGAACGAAAGTTAAGATTTGAAGTTCTTGGTCAGGATTGGCGTTCTCCACATTTCTCATGAGCCGTGTGCCGGCAACGGAAGGCAGGAAGCCAGGGCGAAATCCCAAGTAACTGAAGCAGTTCATACAGGGGTTAAATCACAGCTAAACGCCTTAGAAAACTCAAAGGATCACTAACTTAACAGCCAGTAATTACAAAGGAAACATTCTAGGCAAGAAGCTGCCCTCTCTCTCACGAACCCCACTGCAAACAAGGCAGGTCTTTCATGCCCCTTGGAAAAACAGACCAGAGACTTTTGTTTGGTGCTTAGCAGAACGGTGCTGCCTGCAACTAGGTCCCCGGATCTCTGGAAACAGGGCCCCGTGGTCAAGTAAGTGTGAGCAGAGTCGCCGGACGTTCCCCTGCAGACAGTCACAATCAGTCAGTACAGAGAAGACGCTGACAAGTCTGGAAGCAAAGAAACCTATTTACTTCTGCTTTATGCCAGGTTACCTGAGCTCAGAAGCTTTCCTCCACACAGCATCTATTAACACCTGCTGAACTGAAAGGATGCTAGCAGGGACAGCCATGTTGAAGAACAAACTGTTACCCACAGGATTCTGTTCCCTGCCCTTTGTTCCACTCTCACGCTGATTCTGTGGAGACAGGGCAAGGCAATAGGGAGCCATAAATTATTTGATGTTTGGGGGCCTCTCTCTAATGTGTCAACGACAGGGTTCCTAAGCCACTTATTACCGAGACCTTATTTACCCTTTCGGCAAAAAATGCATTGTGTAGATCATCGGTGACTCAGAGCTGAAATGCATGGTTCCAAAGCCCCAGGGTTTGCATATTTTAATATCAGGAGTGTAAGAAAAAGACTCCAGGAAAAAACAGAACAGCATCTAGAACTCTGACAATATTTCCCCTATTGATGCTTTCTATGGTTTCTAGTTCCTATCAAGCCACAGCTTACGTAACACGACTTAAGTCAGACGTAGTCAACTGAGAAGAGGAGATAACGTCAGTGATTATGGAAATATACTCGATTTCAAGATCTATACAGAGAGGGGCATTACTTTCTGTTCTCTTAAAAGAATCTGTGCCAATTACAGGATGTTGAGCAAAAACAGTACATTTAGTCAAAAACATGAGCAACACAGTCGGCCAGGCCAAAAATCAGGGAGATGTCCGAGGAGTCTTCGAAATAAATAATTGGGAGAGCTGTCCTCGCCCCTCCATCCTGATGGCTGCTGTTTCAGGGTCTTCACCACCTCTCACCTCCCTACCAGGGAAGCCAGCTCTCCTGCCTCCACTCTTAACACTCAAGCGCCACCCTGTCCATACTCCTCCTCCTCAGAGCCCCTCAGGGCTCCTTCTGTACCCACCAGGCCCCCACACCACCTTGCCTGACAGCCCCATCACCTGCGCTGCTGAGAAAACTGAGCTTCCTTCAGTCACAGGATGGATCTGGGATCAGAACCTTGGTCATCTTGTGCCAAGTCAGAAGCCCACATGCAGACACCAACTCAGCAACCGTAGGAACTCGAGTGTGATAATTTAAGCTCGTGCAAGTGACAAATTCTATCACAACTGGGTGCTACCATGACTTGAAGTGGTCACTGCTTTAATAGTTATTTATCCTGAAAACCAGATATTTGAGGGAAAACCAAGGCACCTGTCTGAACGGAGCCAGTTGGCAATGGTAAATGACACTAGAGATAAGATGCTCAGGTTTAAAATGTGACCTTAGAGGCCAAAGGAGGAGTGAATCCATATCCATGCAGCAGTTTCAATTCACCTTCGGGAAAACCGCGTTACACTCAAGCGCTGTACTGGCCATGAACGACTGAGGCCACAGGTCAATATCCAGAGACCTGACGTGCAAATTAATCTAGAGACTTCGAATAAATTGGCATCTGCAAAAAGAATATTTCCACTATGAAAATTAGAATCAGAAAATTTAGAGCCAAGAGGAGCATTCCGTTTGGATTTATTTCAGAAATTACTAAAGAGGGGAGAACCAAGCAAATAAGCCATTCAGCGCCAAAAGGAAACCAACCAGGCCAAGTCAGATGTGCTGATACCAACATGACCGTGAAAACTGGCCCATGCTAAAATAGCCTCTTAATTTCTTACATGTGAAAATGTTTTGGGTTCATATCGTACCTTTCACGGCAGGAACTCTATCTTTTATAACTTATTAGCTAGTTAATCCCCTACTGCTATTACTTCATTTTAATTTATGTCCCCAACTTACGCATGGAGGGGGAATCGAAGGTCAGATTCACATTTTTTAGTTTTTCAATTTTAGATATTATTCCACTGCCGTAGCTCTCAAGAAATCTCAAAATGTTCATGAGAGTAAAAATGATGAGTTTTCCCTTTAAACCACTGAAAAGAATCCAATTTTTCTTTTGAATAAATGAAAAATAAAACTGAGAGAGCTATACTGGACTTCAGAAGCACACACTGAAATCTTAAAAGAGTCTTTTCTTTATTTCAATATACAACAAAAGAGATGAAACCAAGTGATATGTGTCCTGGGCGAGCGAATTACGTATGCATCTGGGTCTCCTCTGCTGCAGCCTCCCAGAAGGCAAGACTGTGAGTGGCCACCTACCCATCCCTGAGTGCTCAGCACACAGCCAGCTCTCAGTAAGTATTAACTGATCTGAGCAATTATAAATCTTAAGCAGAGAGAAGCTGGGGCAACACTGTTTATCCTTCCAATCTGATCAGGGAGTCTTTCCTCCTGGCTATTTTATGCATTCCAATTATTTTTTTAAAAAACACAAAACTATACTACCATTCAAAAATTTTTATTAATCTACTAACTTAAACAGAGCTGCAATAATTCAGACTGTGTGCCTTGGGTTGAAGTTTATATAGTCTATGAAAAGTGAAGTGGGCTGAGATTTTTACAGAAATATTTACATTTCTCCTGAGACCTACTTATAATTTACAGGGGGGTTCCTTTCGCCTGCCCAGGATCCATACCCATTCCTGTGGTGAGAGCCCGAGTTTTACAGAGCTATCCCTTCCTCACGGATGACAGTCCTGGGGGCCGAGCAAGGAATAAGGTACCTGGCCTTCGGCCAACACAGAGGCCAGGGGTCCCCAGCTGTACCAGTCGGACACATTTCTCTGCAGGACAGATCTCACAGCAAGTGCCCCAAGTGTTGATGGCAAGCTGAGAGCAGATTCCCTCAGTCAGTGGTATTAAGACATTATTCATTCTTCCTGCCCCAACTCCCGTGGCTCCCTGTGCCAAGTCTTCCTCCAGGCTGGTTCTTCCCCACAGTTTTCCAGTATGTTCCCCTTTCCTCCGGGTGAGCCAGGGATGGACTCTGTGGCTCGCAGCCCTGGACTTCAGACTAATGCACAGGTGCTTCTCACCCTCACTGACCAACACTTGCTATGCCAATTTGAGGTTAGCCTGATTCTCATTAAAGACCAGGACCCTGCTGGTCTGCTCAGATCACTCTGTGAATTCTTAAGAGACACTAAAATCAAGTTATTGAAAATGTTTCCTCTGTTTCTCACTGGCTTCCTTCCTGTCCCTGTCAGTATAGTTTATTTGATGATGAGACTACAAATTAAGCACAAGATTCTATTCTTATCAGAAAAGAGCTTTGAATCTAGATTATACTTAAAGGGAAAGAGTTGAACTTTCAAACAAAAACTTAAAGAAGCGGAGAAACTCCTGACTCAAAGTAACATGTTCAAGTCTCTTTCTGATCCTCATGTTTTAAAATCACGCCAAGGAGAGGAACAGATCACACAGGATGACATGTGTGAAAGGACCGTGAACTCTGTGAAATGTAACGCCCCTGTCTTAACCTTAACTTGCCGGCTCACCTTGGCCAGGGACGAGGGCCTTCCGAAAGGTCTCCTTCAAAGGGCTGTGCCCGTGCAAGAGCCTGTGGCTGGGAGAGATGGCCACGTGGGAGGCGCCATAAACGGCCTCGGGGGTGGCTGTGTAGGCGCTCAGCTTTTCTCCTGTGACTTGCCCATCAACCTGACAAGAGGCAGAGTCGTTTCATTTCTCAGTCCCCACTCTGGGCTGCCGTGCTCCCCAGCCCACATCCCCTGTTCCCACCCCTCCTCAATCCCAGGCAGCGGGGACAGCAGCGGCAGGCACGTGGGGGCCTGAGATGGTCCCAGGCAGGGGCAGACAGCGGGAGAGAGAAGAGGGCCGCAGTTCCTCTTTCAGGAGGGCTCCCCAGGGCCTAACTCCAGGCCTACTTGGGGGTCCCCATCGAAGGACGTCAGAGCATGCCCAGAAAGAGGCTTTCCCCAGTTCCTGGCTCCTCTGTCCATGAATCAATAATAACTGTCAGTTATTTGTCTTGGGAAAGGTGCTATACTTTCCTCCAGGATTTACGTGATGAATCCAGGCACCTACTTTTCTAAAAAGAGGTCTAAAGAGGCAGAAGGGGGCTTGTGAGCATGAACTGCGGCAGATGCTCCTGCTCAGTCACCTTTAACGTGAAGTCCAGATGGCAGCCCACACAGTCCCCAATCCAGTGGGCCTGCATGCCTTTTATCCCGTACCATTCCGGAAGGTCTGCCAGCGCGTCCTGCATGGCCTGTAGGAATGAAAGGAGAGCGGAGAAGTAGAAACTACAGACTGCTTAAGACAAAGCAAGTGACTGGGGGCTCGCTAAGGTGGGAGAACGGGGGACACTGAGACTCAGGAATTCACCCTTTTCTCCTTCACTGGCCAATCAGAGGGGCCCAGCAAAGGTGACACAGATGGGCCCATCATGACTCAACTTCACGAAATGGCCTTCACCCACTTCTCTATTCTCAGTGAGCCAAGGTTTCAGAGAAAGAAGAAAGTTAACAAGAAGAGGATGAGACGGTTGGATGGCATCACCGACTCAATGGACATGAAATTGAGCAAGCTCCGGGAGATGGTGAAGGACAGGGAAGCCTGGTGTGTTGCAGTCCAGGGGTAGAAAGAGTCAAACACCACTTAACAACTGAACAACAACACACCTATCTTTGACGGATGTGGTCGGGGCATTCTCCTCCCCAGTCTAGAACCTAAACAAAAGAAGCACATGTTTATGAATTTTTAAACTCTAAGATAAGCCATGGCTGTTCTTTAGCTCAGCTACAGAATATATAGAGCATTATAAGTTTATTGTAAAAATAAAAATTAGCATAACAGAAATCATCACATTCATGTGTGTAACATTTGCTATTAGAGGCGCACATTTTATTGATATTTGTCTAATTTTAATCCCTGTGTGTGTGCACGCGCACTAAGTCACTCAGTCGTGTCTGGCTCTTTGCGACCTCATGAAATGTAGCGTGCCAGGCTCCTCTGTCCATGGGGATTCTCCAGGCAAGAATACTGGAGTGGATTGCCATGCCTTCATCCGGGGGATTTTCCCAATCCAGGGATGGAGCCCGCGTCTCTTGCACTGGCAGGCGGGGTTCTTTGCCACTAGCGCCACCTACAGGAAAAGATGAGCCAGGACTAAAACCCAGACTGGCTGTTCAGTCTCGAAGTCGTGTCGGGTTCTTTGCCACCCCATGCATCACGCCATGCTTCCCTGTCCTTCATTATCTCCCAGAGTTTGCTCAAACTCATGTCCATTGAGTTGATGATGTCATCCAACCATCTCATCGTCTGTCATCTCCTTCTCCTCCTGCCTTCAACCTTTCCCAGCATCTGAGTCTTTTCCAGTGAGTCAGCTCTTCCATCAAAAGTACGGAAGCTTCAGCTTCAGCATCAGTTCTTCCAAAGAATATTCAGTTGCTTTCCTTTAGGAATGACTGGTTGGATCGCCTTGCTGTCCAAGGAACTCTCAAGACTCTTCTTCATCACCACAGTTTGAAAGCATCAGTTCTTCAGTGTTCAGCCTTCTTCATGGTCCAACTCTCACATCTGTATATGACTACTGGAAAAACCATAGCTTTGACTAGATGGACCTTTGTGAGCAAAGTGATGTCTCTGCTTTTTAATATGCTGTCTAGGTTTGTCACAGCTTTTCTTCCAAGGAGCAAGTGTCTTTTAATTTCATGGCTGCAGTCACCATCTGCAGTGATTTTGGAATCCCCAGAAAATAAAGTCTGTCATTGCTTCCATTTTTTCCCCATCTATTTGCCATGATGTGATGGAACCAGATGCCATGATCTTCACTTTTTGAATGTTGAGTTTTAAGCCAGATTTTTCACTCTCCTCTTTCACCTTCATGAAGAGGCTCTTTAGTTCCTCTTCACTTTCTGCCATTAGGGTGGTATCATATGCATATCTGAGGTTATTGATATTTCTCTGGTAATCTTGATTCCATCTTGTGGTTAATCCAACCTGGCATTTTGCATGATGTATTTTACATATAAGTTAAATAAGCAGGATGACAATATACAGCCTTGACGTACTCCTTTCCCAATTTGGAACCAGTCCATTGTTCCATGTTCAGTTCTAACTGTTGCTTCTTGACCTGCATACAGGTCTCTCAGGAGGCAGGTAAGGTAGTCTGGTAGTCCCATCTCTTGAAGAATTCCTCAGTTTGTTGTGATCCTCCCAGAATTACTAACTGGATTCTTTCACTTACAGTGCAGAGACTCTTACTCAATCATCTGATAAACAATACAGAGCATCTCCTGAATTTGTTATCTATCTATCCATCCATTCTCATTTATTTGGGAGAGTCTGCAAGCTTCAGGATTCAGAAATTTATTTTGAGACATAAACTGTGTATTATGGACACCTGCAGGCTGAATTAGTTTATTCCCCAGAATGTATTAATTCCTCACCCCTAAAGGACCTCATCCAGGCAATGGAGGCTTCAGTTCAGTTCAGTTCAGTTGCTCAGTCGTGTCCAACTCTTTGTGACCCCATGGACCATAGCACACCAGGCCTCCCTGTCCATCACTAACTCCCGGAGTTTGGGCATACACAAAAGCAGGACTGCCAGAGTCCCTAACATCAATTTTATTTTCTATTGCTTCTTCAATGAGAAATTTTAATACTGTTTCAACAGTGAACTGTATGTAGAAATAGTATTTTCTTCTCTATTGTTGAGTACTCATAAAACGCAACTAAACTTCGTGCTTAGCCAGAGGCTAGGATAATACGTTAACAGAATGAATGGAAGGTGGTAATAACTAGGATTTGTGAGAAGATTCTGGGTAATATTTTCTAGCAAAACACACAATAACCTGTATTCTATCATCTCAATCTTCTGGACTCGGTCGAAGAGTACCCCTCGCTTGCCGCAAGTAGGGAAAGCCTGTGTGCAGCCACAAAGACCCACCGCAGTCAACAAATAAAATTATAAATCATTTTTAAAAAATCACCCATAGTGAAGGCTGTAAGGCAGAATAAGATCGTGACTCACTGAAGAAACATTAAATTATATACATCTGTAATTTGTATGTACTGAGTTACATACAAATTCCTTAGAAACTATCACGTACATGAAGGTGCGTTTGAACACATTTAGCTAAGGAGAACACTTACTGATTAAAAGAGCCTATTCCCACACTCTTTCAGATAAACCATAGTTTCTCCATATTTTCCCTTCCTGGCTGACATAAGTGGAACGTGAATTTGCAGAGCTACATATGCCTGAACAGTTTAAGAAAGCTACAAAAAAAAATATTAGAAACACAGTTTCTGTTACTGACACCACAGACTTGAAAACCTGAACAACTAATTTTTGCATAACCCAGAGGTTAATGGGATTTCTGGGATCTGATCTTTGATATATCATTCTAAAGATGCATGAGGGATAAAAATGAGTCAGTTGGTAAGAACTGCAATGTAAACTTCATCTAAAATAAGGCTTTCCTAGAAATTCTTTCAAAAGAAATCAGCTGCCATGGAAATTAGAGGATGGTGTGCAGTATCTCAATTATGAGTGAATCATGTACCAAAGATTCCGTGTTCCCATCCACTTCAACTAGAATATGGCCATTGAGCTCCTTTATAGAAGACGTTGTGTTTGGTGGAATAAGACGTTGTGTTTGGTGGAAGACGTTGTGCCAGGTGGGACTTTCCTGGTGGTCCAGTGGTTAAGATTCATGCTCCCAATACAGGCGGCCATGGTTCGATCCCCGGATGGGAAACTGCTAAGATCCAGCATCCCGCATCCTGCACAGTGCAGGCAAAAAACAAAAATGAAAAAGGTGCCAGGAAGTCCAGGGGGCACAGGGACGTGTGGAAATGCGCCAGGATCAGTATTCAATCAGCAAAACCCAGGAAACTATGGGCCAAACAGCCCAGTCCTTCACCGATAAGCTGTGAGAAAGAGAAAGGGATAAAGAGGGAAACCTACAGATTAAAACACTCAGCACACATTATCAAATTTAAAAGACGAGGGTAGGAATAAGCTGTATTATCCAGGGAGGCACATTTAGGTGATAAGCTATAGAGAAAGGTAAGGATGTGACTATTCTCAAAGTCAGGATAGCGCCGACTGTGGGGGTCTGGGGGGCTGTTACATTGAGATGAGGCATGTAGAGGGCTTGCAGAGTGCTGGCAAGATCCACTATCTTGACCTACAAGGGCAGCTGCTTTAAACTAATTCAGTAAACTACATATTTGTTTTATATGGTTATCTGTGTTTCATTTTATAATAAAAATGTAAAAGTAAAACAAAGACTTTCTCCTAAGGTTGGTATTACACAGGTCACAACTCTTCTCTCATGCTGCTCCCAGAGAGTGCGGCACAGGGAAACATCAGCCTGCAAGCTCAGTAATGCAAGGACAGACTCTGGTTTTTCTATAAACCCCACAAGGGGCCTGGCCTAGAGCCTGGGACTGTGAACTTGAACTGGGCAAATGCTCATTAAATTCCCATTTAACTCTCTCCACTCCAGGGGGAGATTCAGAGAGCAGGACTATGTTCTAGAACCAGATCCCCAGGCCTCTAGGGAGGGATGTAGTAACCTTAGTAGATCGCTTCCTATGCAGCAGGCACTTTGACGTATGGGAGCTCATTTAAATCTTTACCATGGTCAAGGAGTGTTATCAAGGAGTATTATCTCCACCTCACAGATGAGAAAACAAGCCTGAGGAATTTCCTCTAAGTCAGCCCACAAGTACCGGGCGGAACTGTGGCAGCGCATCAGCAGCGACGGGCGGCTGACCCCAAGTCCACACACTTTCCTGCAGCTCAGCCTGCTCTCTAGCAGAGCTCCTTAAATCCAGCTTTCCCGCCTGTGTATTTCAGATAGTTTCGACTTATCATTCTCTAAGTTAAAAGAGGCACTTCTTGGAGATCTGCCTGCTTCTGTTAGCCTATTTATATTTGTATCTTTTTCCTGGAAAATAGGGCTGGGGTTGTGATCAAAGCTCCCTTTCTTAAGATGAGGACCCAGAGGCTCCCAGAGGTCTAACAATCTGCACAACATCACTGAGCTCCCTTGAGCGAGGCCAAAAACTCATTCCTTAAGCCTCATTTAACTACGACTCACCTTCCTCAGAAACCTGCTCCCCAACTGCACGATGAACTTGTATTGTTTAAGCTGCCCAGCATCTGAAGTCTCTCCTTTCTGGGGAGGGTAGGGAGGGGAATCACAAGATGGGTGAGCGGCAGGGCCCCATCACCAACCGACTATGGAAGCGGAAAGGGGGTGTTCTTCCCACCCTACTCTTCTCCCCTGTTGAAGTTAAACAAACAGTGCAACCCATCATGGGCTCAGCACAGTCAGAACACTGAGGGGGGACCCAGAGGCACAGGGTCAACTGGTTTAAATGCCACACCACAACTGAGAGACAGCGCAGACTTCAGACAGACCATTCCTGGGACAAGATCTCAGCTGCGCTCTTGTCCTCGCTGACTCCTGCCCAGGCCTGTGTCTCCAGCTTCCCATCCAGCTATGAGGACCCTGATCCTCTTCTGATCAATTCTCTTTTGGCTTCAGTTAACCAGAGTAACTTCAGGTTGCTTCAACCAAGTTTCCTAACTGATAATGGACTTTAAAAGTTTCAACCTCTTTTTCAAAAGAAGTACTTATTTATTTGGCTGTGCTGGGTCTCAGCTGTGGCACATGGCATCTTCAAGTCCTTCTTGCAGTATGTGGGATGTTCATAGTGGCAAGTGGGATCTAGCTCTCTGACCAGGGATCGAACCTGGGACCCCTGCCCTGGAAGCACGGAGCCTTAGCCACTGGACCACTAGGGAAGTCCCTCAACATCTTGATGTATGCTAGCTAAAACTGTACTGTCTTGATATCATTGTAGCAAAAGTGTTAAAATCGTGAATATATTAATTATATATTAATATTAGAATAATAAGACATAATGTTTATAAACTATTAAAAAGCCTTCTGATACAATTGTATATTCTAGAAAACTTTCCAATTTATGCAGCATTTAAGGGATCTTAAATGTCAGCAAGCATGTAACTAGGACTTTATGAACTCCAAATGACCCGTGGCTTTTCCTTTCCAAGGATCATCGAGATTCCATTTAACTTTCAAGCAAACCTACATGTGATCTCAGGAGATCTGATGTTCTTCCATCAGATAAAATCCATGTGACATGATCTGACAGTTGGCTCCATCTCCCACCCCATCCTTTCCTGCCACAGACAATTCGGAGCTCACAGGGTCCATTTCTGACACCCTTCCTGGCCCCTCCCTTCCCCTGCAGTACTGAGCCGCAGTTTATAAACTTTCTCCTGGTGTTTTTTTTCCCAGATTGAACTGTCAAGGCTAGAATACATCCTATGGAAGTGCTTTTGCTTAAAATATTCACAGCTCGATGAGGACAAAAGATTCAAATAGAATGGAATGTGAATGTTTTGATATGCTAATTGTGGCAGGGAAAAATCTACGCCTGCTTAAATCCCTACCAAATCTATGAATATTTTTAAAAATCAAAAGAAATGAAGAAAAAGAAAAGAAAAGAAACCACCCTCTGGAGAACAACTGAACAAGCCCTTTTTAGTCCCCGCTGTAAAATAAAGTCATTATTCAAGACTGATTTTTTGAGGAACAGGCCTCCAGAAAGCACCTGCCCAACGGCCTTCAACAAGCGCCCGTCAGCTCAGGCCAGGGCCCCATCAAATCTCCACCACAACGGGAACGGCCTGCTGAGCATTTGCGGTTGTTCAACGCAAAGAACTGGTTTTACCTGCTTCTTTGGCGTGTTTGTTCAGAGTATATCCCTTCTGTGGTGTTTTGCAATTACGGTGACAGGGGACAGCATTCGTATCAAGTCTTTCCATTTGCCACTGGGCCATGCCTCCCCTCCCCACCTTGGCCAACCTAAATTTCCCTGGTGGCTCAGATGGTAAAGAATCTGCCTGCAATGCAGGGGACCTGGGTTTGATCCCTGGGTTGGGAAAATCCCCTGGAGAAGGAAACAGCAACCCACTCCAGGATTCTTGCCTGGACAATTCCATGGACAGAGGAGGCCTTCAAACAGTTGGACATGACTGAGAGACTAACACATTTTTTTTTTTAACTGGTTCCTAGAATCCAAAACTTGGGAAAATAGCAGGCTTTGAGACTCTTTACTAAAGTGCTACGAAATCCTTTTCCATATAAAATCTGAGGGACCCCAATATCTAAGAGTTGAAGGCTGAACCATTAGGAGGTTCCCTGCTATCTCCTCTTTCCCCTCTCCCTCCACTTGCCAGGCTTGCACACAACTTGGAAACCATTCATTTATTCATCTCCCTTCACTTAATTCATGAAAAAGTGGCTCACTTGACCAAGTCAACAGCAGATCCCAAATAATGAATGACCCAAATCTGACTGTTCTGGGACCATCACACTCAAGTTTTCAGGCAACTGCCTGTAAATTTAAAAAAAGAGAGAGACAGCTTCTTTCATATGCAAAACCTAGAAATGAACAATGTGAATGAGCACTTCACTTAATTTTTGCAAATAATTATTGTATTTAATACTCAGTTGAAGTCTAACTGTAAAGTTTCTCTGTGGTTATTCTTTAGCATATAGAGAAGTACTTCTATGTATGCTATGTGTAGAAGTAGTATGGTTTACAAGGGGCTTTATAATCATTTAACTAGGATAAGTCTGAAAAGACAGCCACTAGTGCTTCACAACACGTGAATGAAGATGCTTTCAGAAGCTGAGAAAGCACTGTACAGTGTGAGCCCAAGTTTAAGAGCATGGACCACCAGCAGAGGCACTGAAGTACATGCCCAACGGAAAAGGCTTTAGTCACAAGAAAACAGAATCAGGAATAAGAAAGAGGAAGACCAAAAACGCAATGCTGGGGGTAAGAACAGGATTAGCTATAGCATGACTAATCTGATTTTTCCTTCAAAGAGGCAGGAGTAAATCCATACTTCCCAAGAGAAGACAGGATGTGAGCTAAAGCATGAAGAACAAAGTACATCAAAACCATGAACAAAAATTCTAGAAGACATGCTTTAAACACATGACACATTTTAAAGACCTTGTTTAAAAAAAAAAAAAAAAAAAAGGCTGGGCTTCCCTGGTGTAAAGAATCTGCCTGCCAATGCAGCAGAAGCAAGTTCGAACCCTGGGTTGGGAAGACCCCCGGAGGAGGACATGGCAACCCACTCCGGTATTCTTGCTTGGAAAATCCCAAGGACAGAGAAGCACGGAGGGCTATAGTACGTGGGATTGCAAAGAGCTGGACAGGATTTAGTGACTACCCAACAACAACAACAAAAAGTTTAGGAAAACTGAGAAATACAGACCTTTTAAAACAAGTGGGTTTACTAGCCAGTAAGGGGAAAGTTAAGACACGACAACCATGAGAGCTGGATACAGATGTGAAAGGGGATTTAACGGTACTTAATTTAAATGGACATTTTAAAAGAGCTTAACACTCAGCCTTCTTCTGAATCAGTCTGATTTGATTAGCAATTATTTTTGAATTATAATTTGTCTATTTTTTTTCTAAAGCTTATTATTGTTACCAAGATTTCTTTATTCTTTTTGTCTTTGGAATCATTTCAGTGCAGCTACTTGAAAGATACAGTACATATTTGAGTTGTAATAAAGAAAAGTCAATTCTGAAGCCAGTAAGATGTTTAAAAAACCTAGGTGTTCCCTCTGGAACATTCTAGAGGAGTCAACTCTTTCACTTGCAAGTCTCGCGCTTCTGCTGTGGCTCTGGCACGAAGTTATGCCAAAAGTCCCCCAAATGTCTCACTCATTAAAAAGGTCATTAAAAAGCCCTGGCATCACATTTATCTTGTTTACCTCCCTCTGATGGTCCTCCTTCAACCTTTCTTCTGCATTTCTAGCAAAATCCATCTGCTACAGCATCTCAGTGAAAGCCATTCACTTACGAATACAGTTGTGCTATCCAAGGGTCTCAATTCCAGTGAAGGTACTGTTAACCCAGAAAGGAAACCATCAGGTCTAAGCAAAGTATCGTGTTTATTGCTC
Organism: Capra hircus; assembly: GCF_001704415.2. Lineage (NCBI taxonomy): Eukaryota > Metazoa > Chordata > Mammalia > Artiodactyla > Bovidae > Capra > Capra hircus. The sequence goes on from NC_030829.1 coordinate 53,809,999, forward strand.
ACTCGTGTCCAACCTGGACTGTAGCCCCTACAGGCTCCTCCGTCCATGGGATTCTCCAGGCAAGAATACTGGGGTGGGTTGCCATTCCCTTCTCCAGGGGATCTTCCCAACCCAGGGATCGAATCAAGGCCTCCTGCACTTGTAGGCAGATTCATTACCACTGAGCTACTGGAGAAGGCACCCTGTAAATGATGGATGACTTGCCGACAAGATGTGGCTCACGGGACTGCAGGGGCAAGAGGAAGAGGCATCCAGCAGCCCATGCTTACGTCCAGTGTGTATCTCAGCCGTGCGAAAAGGAGGAAGAGACCAAGTGCTACTACACAGTCTCTGAACAGCTGCACAGAAGGAAGTGCTCCCTGGGTGTCATCGCCAGGGGTCGTCCTGTGTACCCGCTCAGTGGGAGAGGATGTGATGAAGGAAACCAGGAAGCTGTGGTGCAGCCAGACTGACCAATCTCCTCTTACTCACGTATCAGCTCAGGCAATGCATCAGCCTTGGTTAATGTTTCTGTTCTCCTCTGACTCAAGTAACCCACTTTTTTGCTATTTGCTAACCAACAGCGAAAATGATTTAAATTCTACTGACTTCTAAGGGATGGTGACTACAGGTTCTGAAATGTCACCACCAGGCTCCTCATAGTGCAGATGATGGAGAACAAACTCTCTCAAGGACAAAGCCACCTGTCTCATGACGCAGCTTCTGATTCCCAGAGGCTGCTCACGTCACTTCACTACCCCTGGCTCCACAGGATAAAAGAGAGGCTGGGCTTCCCAGGTTGCCTCAGTGGTAAAGAATCCTCCTGCTAATGCAGGAGACTCAAGAGACACGGGTTTGATCTCTGGGTCAGGAAGATCCTCTGGAAGAGGAAATGGTAACCCACTCCAGTAGTCTTGCCTAGAAACTTCCATAGACAGAGGAACCTGGTGGGCTCCAGTCTGGGGGGTGGTCAGAAAGAGTCGGACACCACTGAGTGACGAAGTACACACACAACTGTACCCCTCAGGAGGAGGAAGAAATTAAATCACTGTCCTGCAAACAGAGTATGGAACTCAGCCCAACCTGTGGCATGAGGCTACCTTTGCCTGAAAAGGTGGTTTCGTTCCAGGAAAGGGGAGTCTTGGGAGCAAGGCTAAAAGCTTTTATTGGTCTGATTAAGACAAACAAAATGGGGACAGACGTCTCAGGGGACATCCTGCAAGTCTGCCTGTTACCTTAAAACTTGTAGGAACATAAAACTATCCTTTTCCAAGACACTCAGGTCTAGAGATTTGGTGTAGATCAGTGCCGACCTAACCCTGCTATCAGGCTGCTTTGCATTTTCACAATTTTCAAAATAACAATAAGCATTATGGGGAGTTTAGAAAAGACAGAAAAGGATGGAGAAAAGATAACCGTTACCCCAAATCAACTTCAGCATCCAGGGAGATCACTCTTAATCTTGGCTCTACATCCTTCCATCCTGATTAATCCTGTCTTCTACTGATTCTGAGATGCATGTTTTCCCCACAAATCCTGAAATATGGGCAGGCCTTACAATCAATGGTATCTTTGATTGACAGCATTTTTTATTCTAGGTGGAGCATAAACTTTAAAACCAATCGTGTGTTAGAACTGATAAAATGCAGTGTGAGTGTATGTAGTTGTGCATGTTCTTACATAAGTAAAATCATGCTGTTTCTATACTGTTTTTAAACAATGAGAGTTTTTGCATTTTAACACCGCTCACAACTCATTATAGCTCTGCTGCTGCTAAGTCACTTCAGTTGCGTCCAACTGTGTGTGACCCCATAGACCGCCCTTCACCAGGCTCCTCTGTCCTTGGGAGTCTCCAGGCAAGAACACTGGAGTGGGTTGCCATTTCCTCCTCCAATGCATGCACACAAGCTCAGTCACTTCAGCCGTGTCCTACTTTGTGCGACCCTATGGACAGCAGCCCACCAGGCTCCTCTGTCCTTGGGATTCTCCAGGCGAGAATACTGGAGAGGGTTGCCATTTCCTTCTCCCTATTATAGCTCTAGAAAGGATTAAATTCTCTATTTTGAATAAATCTGACACTCGGAGTCAGTTACCTTGGAATAGTAAGCAAAATATAGAGAGAAATGGAAAGATACTGTGGAAAATGGCCCGTTTCTATAAGAAAATGCTTACTTTGAAAAACAGAACAGAATAATGTAATATGGATATGCAGGTATCTCCTGACTGTCACTTCCTTCATAGCAGGGGCAGCCCCTGGTCCGGTCTCACTGTTCTCCAGGCAGCTGGGTTCAGAAAGCCCTGGGGTAAGGAAAGGGTGTTAGAGAATGACATAGAACACGACACTTCTCAGATCTGAGGCCAAAACACCAATTCCATCAGGAACAGACCAGCAAACCGCAACCCACTGCACTCTCTGCTGTCTGGCCATCTGTGCCCTCTCTTGGAGCTCCTGCAACATTGCTTAACTCGCCTTCCTTCCCACAACACCCGCCCTCTGACTCTGCCCTCTGCCTGTGGTTGCTGGAGACGCCTGGTTGCTCTGGAATCAGTGCTCAAGAGCAGGCAGATCAAGCACATGCCCAGGGCCAGGGACACTCGAGCTGGGTCCTGGCTTTCCTAGGCTTGGCGGCCCCAGGTATCAAATGAGAAGTGGGCTCAGGTGGTAATTTTCCGGGACTCCTCGGTCTGGCCAGCAGCGCCCCTGGGGAGCAGGAGGATGATGTGAGCTGCTTAAAATGAAGCAACACCATATCCCTTTGTGTTTAGACATCATATTGATTTTGTAATTTCCAGCAGCAGTAAAGGCAGGCATGAGGGGATTTTTGCTGGCTTTTATGTTTTTCAGGTCAGAGCTGGGATTAGAAAGCCTAGGAGACGAGGCCTAACGTGGAGAAGCCTGTATAATGTTCTCTTGGCTTTCTTCCAATGTTAAAATTCCAATGACTGCCTAAGCTAAAAGGGTTCACTGGTGACAGCCACTAGCCCTCCAGGGATGGCCCCCAATGAGGTGCTACTCGATCTCTCCTCTTCCAATGGAGTCCAGGCTAGCACCTCAAGAACGAAGGACCCCTTTATGTTCCAAAAGGACCTGGCCAGGATGTTCAGAAAGGCTACTAGGGAAGTTTAAGAGCAAGATATAATATTTACTTTCTCTTCATTTTTTTTTTCTAATCAAATTTATAATTTATTTCATTGTCAGTATACAATAAGAAATACACTATTAAGGTTATCTGTCCCATTTTCCCCTAGTAATCATTCCTAGACAAACCTAGACAGCATATTAAAAAGCAGAGACATTACTTTGCCAACAAAGGTCTGTCTAGTCAAAGCTATGGTTTTTCTAGTAGTCATGTATGGATGTGAGAGTTGGACCATGAAGAAGGCTGAGCACTGAAGAATTGATGCTTTTGAACTGTGGTGTTGGAGAAGACTCTTGAGAGTCCCTTGGACTGCACGGAAATCAAACCAAATCAACCCTGAATATTCACTGGAAGGGCTGATGCTGAAGCTGAAGCTCCAATACTTGGCCACCTGATTCGAAGAGCCGACTCACTGGAAAAGACCCTGATGCTGCGAAAGACTGAAGGCAGGAGGAGAAGAGGGTGACAGAGGAGGAGATGGTTGGATGGCATCACCGACTCAATGGACATGAGTTTGAGCAAGCTCCGGGAGATGGTGAAGGACAGGGAAGCCTGGCATGCTGCAGTCCACGGGGCTGCAAAGAGTTGGATGTGACTGAGCGACTGAACGACAACCAATCATTTTTCCTATCTCCGAAACAAAAATAATAAAGGGAACCTTCCTGCTTGCAGAGCACGTGTGCCAAGCTGGAGACTGCGCTTCCTTCCTTCAGAAGTTCTTGTTCATTCTCGCGCAGGAGTGAGTGTGCAGGCAGGCTCTCTTCAGTGGATGGGAGGGACACGGTGCAGGCAAGAACTCAGGGGTAGGAATAAGATCAGGCCCTGGACCTGATCTCATGGTGAGGGACACTCCCGAGGCGGCAGGTAGGCACTACGTCTAGGGGAGAGGAAATCTGCCTATTCTGTCATGAAATACAGTGGTTTCTGGATCCAGAGCTGGAACCCAGCCCTGGACCAACTCTGATGAGCTCTTCCAGGCAGAAGTGATCCCTAAGGCCTGCTAAGAGTCGGCCAGAGGCCTCCCAGCAGGTCTGCTGTCACTCCCAGCTGGTATCTCAATACCAGCCCGGTCCCTTGGCTGGGGCTGTGGGTGGGGAGGGGGTGGTGACAAGTCTCTTGACTCACCCCAGGCAGCCTCCTGCTCTCCGGCAAAGTGCTGGGGCACAGTCAGCCTCAAATCACTCTCTTTCCTTTTGCCTCTGTCCCCCTCTCCCACCTGTCTGCTCCCATCCCCACCCCAGAAAGACTCCTCTGTACCCCATGGCACCAGCGAATGATCACCCTGAGGAGGGCTGAGAGGCTAGGATGGAAGGTGAAGAACAGAGTTCGGCTCATGGTGTAGGAGAGAAAAGATCCCGGAGAGGAGGTGAAACGGAGAACAGAAGGAAGTATGAGATATTATGTAAGAAGGAGCAGACTTTAACAATTAATGAGCTTTGCGAGACAGGGAGTCAAAACCAGATCCTGGGATAGGAGCAGTCTCCTGTTTTCAAAACAAATGACAGCCGGGGCCTGGAGGGGCACTCCGGCAGGAAGCCAGCTCCGAGGCTGCTCTGGGCGCCGGCGCCGGGGGATCCGGGCTGGGCGGCCCCTACTGCGCAGGCGCGGATCAACTGTTTCTTACAAGCAGGGAGAAAAGCGGCCACTCTCAGCCCCGACTGGCCACAGCGGAGCATAACGAGGGTGATCGCGGTAACAGCTTTCAAGCCACTGGGCTTACCCCTGCCCCTCACAGTACATAAACCTCAGCATTACAATCGTTAACTCTGGCCCCGGCCTGTGTCCTCACGGCTTTTTATCACAACAGCCCTGCAGAAAGGCCGACAGCTTGTGAAATGGTTCTCGCTTGTTTGTCTGGCTGCTCAGCCAACATCTCCTCGGTGCACGGGCCAACCATGTGAAGGTCCCGGTTGCACACACGGGAGGAGACATCGGGGCCAAGGATCTTTCTGGGCGGCAGGGTGGGGCGGAGGGGCTAAACCCCACTGACCAATCCCTCGGCAAAGGCTCGTGACAGCGCGTGAGGACTTGCGCGCTGCTCGGAGGAGGCGTTTCCGGGCACCACCTGTGACCCGAGTCTCTGTTCTGGGGCTGGGAGAGGACCCGAGGGCAAGAGCAGGGAGCCAGGCAACAGCCCTCTTTCCAGGAGACGGCCAAGTGCTTTCACAGGGAACTCCAGGCCTTGGGATCAGAACAAGGGTACCCCAGGGTCCCTAATCCAGAGCACAGGGGACTCTTAAGAAGCCAGGGACACCAGGGGCCTAGACACCTGTACCCGTGCACCACTGCTCCTCCAGGGCAGCCTTTCTGCTCCAGTCTCCTCCCCCACACCCCCCACCCAGAGCTCCTGTCATAGCCTTACTCCCCTCCCTCCCCTCCACACCACTCCAACCCCTGAGTTTCCCTCTTTGCAGGGGCAGACAAGGCCAGGGAGCTCTGGGAAAGGTGTCTCTACTTTACCCCCAAGTGCGGTGTGAAGCCAAGATGAGAGGCACAAAGTGGGCAGGGAAAGGGCTGGCTTATTACTGCCCACCCTCCCTGATCTCCTAAGGGCTCAGTGTTGCCCGTCTCCTTCTTGCCAGCAGGAGCTCTACTTGGAAAGACTTGTGAAGTGTGAAGTTCCCTGAACGTCTGGAAGGCAACGAAACACTCCCTTACAGACATCCTGCACGTCCCAGCTTTCACCACCATCTGGCGGTACCTCCTCTGAACACTGGGCAGACGACGGGGCTCCTCAGCTCCCCTGTGCTCTCCTGCAGTGTGACGGTGATCCCAAGGGCCGTGACCTCTCGACGGTGATCCCAAGAGCCGTGACCTCGCATGTCTGTGAAGGTCTCCTGTGCTAGTCCCTGAGCTCCCAAAGAGCAGTGCGTGCTAAGCTGCTCAGTCGTCCCCGATGCTTTGTGACCCCGTGGACTGCAGCCCGCCAGGCTCCTCTGACAATGGGATTTTTCAGGCAAGAATAGTGGAGTGGGTTGTCTTGCCTTCTCCGGGGGATCTTCCCGACCCTGGGATTGAACCCCCGTCTCCTGCACCAGCAGGCAGATTCTTTACCACAGAGCCACCTGGGAAGCCCAAGGAGCAGGGACCTCAGCTTTTCTCACCCGTATTCTTAGCACCTAGGCAAGGCACTCAATGACATCTGGGAGAGAAAGAATGAATCAGATGACCTGAGAAGTGGTACAGACTGCTGGTGAAGAAGGTAAGCACCTGGACTGGAATCCCAGTGCTGTTACTTTACGACCAGTGTGAGCCTCTGTTTCCCCATCAGTAAAATGGGGTAACAGGTGGTACCCACCCTCCAAAGAATAATGTGAACATTCAGTAAGATGAACGTGCAAGGAAAAGCCTGGGGACTGGTCAGATCTGGGGCAAGCAGGCAGGAAGTGGGAGGTGATCACAGACTTGGTTCGTATTTAAGCAGTTGCCAGGTAACTCCTGGAAACTTAAGAGAACATCAGCACCAATTAGGTGCGGGTATTGACTGAGCACCATCAGGGCATGGCCACGTCCACTTTAATGCCAAAGAGGAGCCATGTACAGTGTCCCAGCGTCTTGTCTGAGGACCTGCAGGGAGGCAGCCTCTGGGGGCTACAGGAGGCAGTGTAGAAGTCAAAACCGCAAATCCATCAGAAAGGGCCAGATGGGGAGCTGTCTCTCCACCTGTCTCGTCTTCCCATGGTCACCCTGCTGTCAGGAACCGAAGTGCTCATTCCACCAGGCTCTGAACCCCCTTTGCCTCCTGCACGTAGTCTCCACTCTGCCCTCCTCCCCTTGCTCCCGCCTCGTGGTGCTGCCCACCACAATCCTCCCACACATTCCTGCCAGGACTAATTCATGCTCGTCAGATACTCCTACTGCAAGTTTTCTTTTTTCACATAACAAGCAGCTGAAATCACTTTTAATGTTTCATAAAGCAAACAATCCTGGGGAGGACTGGATGGGGGATACATGGAGAAGCATCAAATACATCACAGAACAGCCTCGATAGAATATTTTTATATTTCAGGTGTTTTATATTTTGATTTTCACATCAGGCATCATCTTTCTAATTGGGAAGTCACGAGAATGAAAAGAGGGCTCCTCCAGCCATGCTCCCAAGCAGACCACCAGCTGTACACCATCGAGGCAGCCCTCAAGGCTGCACAGTCAGATGTACACACGGAGCTCTAAAGATAATGGCCGGGCACAGCTTGGCCATCTCAGTGCCCATTCCCTGTTCCCTTCCCCCAACCATCTTGACTCCAGAAGCTGAAAAGCTCAGGGCTGCTTTCCTGGCCTTCCTTGCCTGCGTGTAGCCACGTGACACAACAGGGGGTAACAGAACATCGGTGGAATTTGGCTGTGCACTGGGGGGAAAGGTCTTGCCTTCTGGTTACTAACATTGCCTCTGTCTTGAATGGAAACATGATGTCTGGTCTGCAGCAGCTATCTTGCAACCATGAGGTGACAGGCAGGAAGGAATGGCTGATGAGAACCAGGAAATGCCAACTCAAAGCCCTATCCTAGTTTGGTCCCAGCAACTGGGACTTCTTCTTTGGGAAGGAATCTCCCATTTATTAAGTCACCAGAACTTGGGTTTTCAGTTACTTGCAGCTAAAAGCATTACTGACTCAATATCTCATCCTTGTCTACATAGCAAGACCTCATCACTAATTCAACAGTATTGCTGTCATATGAGGTTTTAAAGTAGATGTCCTGTCTCACTTGATCTTCTTTGAAGTTTTAGACACATTTATCCAAGAATCATTTATTTCTACATCTCTACTCAAATGATTCCTTGTCACTGCAAACTCAAAAGGGTTAGGACTGTGTCTCTTCCAGGACTCCCTATCCCAGGGAGTAGCTGTATCGTTCACTTCGTGTCTAGGTCAGGGGCCTTCTTCATGACACCATCTCCTACAGGCTTTCACTCAATATCACCAAGTTCTTAGGCTCTGCCATATGAATATTTTTCTAACCTACCCATTTATTCCCACTACCATCTAAGTTATGCATGCCTGGAGCACTGCAGTAACCTCCTAACTGGTCTCTCTGCATCCTCACCCTTTCCACGGTGAATTTATGAAAACACAAAGCTGATCATGTTACTCCTTTCCTTAGAATCCTTTAATGGTTTCTGAGGACTCCCATGATAAAGTACGGATTTCTTAAGGCACTGCCTGATCTGGCCCCTAACCATTTCTTCAGGTAGTCCAGCCCTATCTTGAGCTTCTCCTCTTGGCTCTCTTAGTTTCCGCTATACCGTCATTATTTCAGTTTCTTAAACGTGTCATACACATTTCTGTTTTAGAACTACCACTTGTTTTGTTCCCTATATAGAGTGACAGGGGTTCCCTTACAGCTTTATGGCTTAATTAACCCTTACGCATCCCTCTGCAGCTCAAACAATAATTTTCCATTTCAGATGTTATACTTTTCTGTTCTAGATTTCCTTTTTTTTTTTTAATGTTTCCATTTCTCTCCAGAGATTCCCCTGTCCACTCATCTGTTCACTCCTTATGACCATCTTTTCCTTTATCTCAGGATCTACTTCTCTTGTGCTGACTCCCTTTCCCCCCCGCCCCTTTATTATAGATCACAATTTCCTGGTTCTTTGCAAATCTAGTAATTTTTTACTACATGCTGGACACTGCAGATAAAACGAACCTTTCAGCGAGTCGGAACTATGCTGTTTCCCTTTTAAGGTGTTGAGTGTTGTTCTGAAAGTTACTTTTGAAACTGTCAGGCTTATTTTTAATTAAGGTGGGTCTATTTTGATTTTGTCCTTGGTCCTAAAGAGTCATGCACATTTGTAATATATAGCCTTTCTGGGGTCTCAACTGCGTACTTTCGGCTGAACCATAACTCCAAGTCTCAGAGCACTGTGCAGCCCCCTGATAGCTCTGCTCTCCTCTTAATCCCACAGTAATCATTTTCTATTAGGCCTTATGAAGTCTTGCTTTGTGCACATGTAGCCCTCAGTCAAGCATGTGCAGTGAACACAGATATCTGCTCACCCTTAACCACTCCCACACCACCTCCTCTGCTGATTTTCAGGGCAAACCAAGTGTTGACTTCTGATGTCAGCTTTTGCAGTTAATTCTTCCCTGGAGTTCATCAAGAAGCAGGCAAGTCACCATGGTAACTAACCACTTCTGCTGAACAGTTGAAAATTCACAGCTGACAATTTAAAGAATAATGCCACTCAGGTTATTACATTTCCAATTAGAGGCAGAGGTCAAACAAAAGAGCTGATTAGGTGGCCTTTCCACCAGTGCCTATTAGAGTCATCTGACAGGTCCCTGAGGTGACCTGGCATGCCTGCTGGTGATGCAGTCTCCCCAGCTGCCAGCAGGTGGGGGCTCCCACTGCCTGGGCTGTGATAGAAAGCTATGTCCTCAGCTTTCTTCCATTCAGCCTCTCAAGACTACTAGCATGCTTAAAAGGAGCAAGGCATTATGTTAGCAAGTTCTAATGAGTAGTTTTCCAAAACCATATGCTACATTCTGGATAAATTAAAATGGGGAACATTTTCATTTAAGACATGTCTTTTGAGTGAAAGAACTAGAGGTCATATAACCATATGGCACTAGTATGGTGAATTGGAGAACTATAGTCCTAATTCAGCAGAGTTTTGTAGTGATCAGAGGTTATTTATAACTTGTGCTTATTTTACGATATAAAAAGTACAGAACTGGATCTGACCCAAAGTCCACTTCAGTCCAGTACCCCATCTGTGATGTAGCAACCCGTGGGCTACGATGGGAAGGTATAACCATCCCACGTATGGGACTATGGCACACATTGTTCAGCAGCTCTGCATGATGCCTTTACCTGTTCAGAGCCGGCTAAATTCCAGTCTTCTGCTGATACAAGGTTATCAAACTGCCACAGGAAATCCCCCTGATTTGTTCTAATCACTTTTCTCTGGAATTTCAGGAAGTGATCGCTCAATTCCATATCCTGAAACATGGTAGGCTCAAAGAATATCTTGCACAGAGTGGTTCTGGCATACCCAGAATAAGCTATTTCTCCCAGGCTATTGTTGATTTAGTAAGCAAGCCCCACCTTTCAATGGTTGGTCTTCCCTTGAATTTCTGAAAACATAAAGAGCCAGAGGCAACTTAAAGGGCACTTGGTCACACCCTCTCCTTCTGTTGATGAGGAAACTGAACTTCAGGGACTCACACTGGTTTACACTATTAATCGGAGACACGACAAGAGTTATAGAGTCCAGAGCTTTGCTTCCTGCCTCAGTTCACTTTCACCCTGGCCTTCCCGCATGAAGACCGCCATCCCCTCACTCCTTTAGGTGGTCTCCTCTGGACCCTCAGAAATGTCATTCTGTCTTTCTGGAGGTCTTACTAGAACTGCATACATGAAGATACTTTTTTCCTTTCTAGTTTTCTTGCTGATATAGCTGCAGATAAAGATGAATGTTTTTCGGCCTTTAGGGCAGTACAGTGATTTGCTGAAAGGTCAGCAAACAATGGCCTACGATGACCTCCAGGTGCTATTCTTGATTTCCAACTGAAGGACTCAAATCCATCATGCTCTATGTGAGTGACCCTGAGGTCCATGTGCTTCCTGTCTCCACACCCATGGCTCTAACAGCTCTAACTAGAGTTCACCTCCAACAGTGAGGCTAATATTCAGAAGACCTGATCAAACATAAGCCTTAGTGGGGCGCCTCCAGGCTGACACTCACCTTTGCATAAGCAGTTGTCTTAATAAACCATTGTCTGAGGTACTTCTGTTCCACCTTTGCTCCAGAACGCCATGAACAGCCGTGTTCATCCACCTGCTCATTGGCAAGCACTGTTTGGTCCACTGGGTCCCAGTTAACCAAGGCCTGTTATAATTCATGAAACAAAACGAGGCAATCTGGTGAGTATACTGAATAGGATTCATATGGAGGTCCCTCCCAGGTAAGACAGGCTACAAAGGCAGTATCTCTGCTCTGAGACTTAAGGGCATCTCCTTGGAGCATCGTTTGGCAAGGAAGCTACTGGCAAGCTGAAAAGAAAGAATGTGAACTGCCCCAGTGCTTTGACCTTCTCAGGACAGGCCTGGGAAGGGAGGCTGTATGCATGTGGCTAACTCAAGTTCAGAATCTGCTTGTATAAAAGGATAGACTTGCAGATTGGAAATTTTAGTAAATAGAAGAAAAGAAGAAAAAAAAATGATACCCAGAACTTACCAGAATTGGGTTATTTTAGGGAAAACAATAGGTTTATCTTAATAGAAATGGCCGATACTTCCTGAGTGATTACCATGTGCCAGATGCTGTACCAAATGCTTCCCTAAGGTAGGCTCTTCTAATCCTCACGACAACCTTTTGAGGTGAGAATACGACTATCCTCAAGGTGCATGGGAGGAAATTAAAGAACAGAGAGATTAAATAACTTGCTTGAGGTCACACAGTCAGTAAGTAACAGAGACAGCAGGGTAGGAACTCAGGTCTCTAGGAATTGTAAACATTTTTGTGATTAAAAAAAAAAAAACTTCTGTTTAAGGTACAACATACAGAGTAATGTGAATAAATCTTAAATGTATAGCTCGATCTATTTCCACCATCATTCATCAAGACATGGAGCATTCCCAGCACCCCAGAAAATTCTGTTCCGCCTTTTCCCCATCAACATCGGCCCCCCAAAAGGTAACAATATTCTGAGATCTTTCTCCATAAATTTCTTTGGCTGATAGAACCTATAGTCTTAACCAGGATGAAGTTTCTCTCCACAGAGTTCTAATTTGTTTTTAGTTTCATTTAAAACACCCCTGCCATTTATACTCACTCCTTTTAAAAAAGCATTTGTCTTTATTTCTTTCTTTCTTTGGCTGTGCCAGCTCTTAGCTGCCACACGTGGGACCGCTGTGGCACGCAGGATCTTTAGTTGTGGCGTGTGGGATCGAGGTCCCTGACCGGGGATACACCCAGGCCCCCAGCATAGGGACCACTAGGGAAGTCCCCTACATTCATTCCTTATGATATTTAGGTAAGACTTAGAACAAAGAGGGCAATGAGTACGGAGACGTGTTTGGGCAGTAGAACGTATATATTGTGTTTTAAAATATCAATAAACGATTCTAATATTCAACACGTTGTGTTGAATATTGCCGATTTGCCCCTCCAATCCTCTTTCCACCATGTTCTATGGTGGAAGTGGTCCCCTGTGCCCACATTAACCTGGACCCTTGCCCTCCGACTGGGTTCAACCAGTGAGAGGCCCCCAGCTCCTTCCCGCGTGGCTCATGGGCCGACCTTGCCTGCTGCTCCAGCTACCGCTCTCCCAGTTCCAGGAGTGGCTCCCCGTGTCACCCCTGCCACCCGAGGTGGGCAAAGGCTTCCTTCTGCTCCTAGTGCCAGGGGCTGGACCACCCCTTGTGGGCTTCCCCGAACTCTGCAAAGAATCCGTCTTTTCATCACGTTTTCTTCAGTGACTGCTGTCAGGTGGGCCCACTTTTCTTCTGTTGGGACCCTGACTGATCCAAAGGCATATCTAAAAATTACAGAAAAAGGAGGAATGCCGGAGAGGCTAACTGCTATGGGTTGTGATTTTACAACTAAAAAGTAATATGCTGCTGCTGCTGCTGCTGCTAAGTCACTTCAGTCGTGCCCGACTCTGTGCGACCCCATAGACGGCAGCCCACCAGGCTCCCCCGTCCCTGGGATTCTCCAGGCAAGAACACTGGAGTGGGTTGCCATTTCCTTTTCCAGTGCATGAAAGTGAAAAGTCAAAGTGAAATCGCTCAGTCGTGTCCGACTCTTCACGACGCCATGGACTGCAGCCTACCAGGCTCCTCCGTCCATGGGATTTTCCAGGCAAGAGTACTGGAGTGGAGTGCCATTGCCTTCTCCAAAAAGTCATAATACCCACTGCAAATTTTAAACATGTAAAGCATAGAGTAGGAATGGAAAAGACATGGCATAGAGTGATTTTTCTCCCCTCTTTCTACAGTCCCCCAAATCCTTGAATCCATAGACAGAGAGAGACAAAATATAGGACAAATGATTGCAGACCTAAAAACTGGAGGTGAATAAGCCAAGGGAGGCTTACTTATCTTTTATCATTGCCCCTAGTAGGGGTGAGGGGAAGGATACCACTTAAAAGATATAAAGAGAGGGCCAAGTGCTGTTCAGTAACGAGGACAGCTCCTTCAAGAGCCCCCTGTCCCCCCAAAGCCAAAACTAGCGCACAAGTAAGACAGTACAAAATGTGAAAGGGGGAACAAAAGCCCCGTATGCCTTCACCTCTGCCTCCCGTCCCCGCTGCAAGCCTCGGGTGACGCGAAGGAGCAAACACTCAACCCTGCGGATTGCAAGAACAGGACAGGACTTGATTTTCTCATCGACATTTCCCACACAGCCTGGCAGCTCTCAGACTCCAAGTTACAAAATGCAGTGAGGGAGATGTGCTCCTAAGAGGTTTACACGTTATAATAAAACCCTGCTATCAAATGAAAGACAAATAGAAGCAAAACACAAAAGCAATTTTCCCCCAGTGAAAGTCTTGATGGGGAGAGGAAAAATACAAAAGGAAATAAAGTTTCTAATCAAAGATGCGTTCAAATCAAAGGGACATGCCTGGTGGTCCAGTGGCTAAGTGTCTGTGCTCCCAATGCACTGGGGGCCTGGGTTCAGTCGCTGGTCTGCTGCAGCCAAACAAGAGTAATATAAAAAAAGATGCATCTTGTAAGTACTCAGTCTCCTTTCATCTCAGGACCATGATCCATCTCAAGCACAGTTACAGAGTTCAGAGTTGGCCTTTCTGCAGGTGGTAAACCCACAGGTGGTCAAAATTCAGGGCCTATAGGGTCCAGGGTGCACAGCATCCACGGCCTCTTGAAGGTCTGGAGCTGACTTCCAAATCTTTCTCTGGGTCTCCTTTCTTACGTTAACAGCCTCTTACCTACAGCTTCAGGCCATGGTCTGTCTTCTTTCATCTGGCATTCCTGTGTTTTCACATTTTGAACACTTACTTTGATGGATGCCCTGATTTTTAAGCAAGCACAGTCATGCTCCACAGAATACAGTTTATGGACAACTTCACTGACTGTGGTCCCTACCCTGGTTAATTACGGCCTCTATTACCTCCGAGGCCAACGCCATGCTCCTTACAGTCAACTAGTCTTATTAGCAAAATACAGCCTATCTCTATATTTTCCAATCAACTTTAATCAATACTGAAATCAGTAAAACACCTGCAGCAACACTGGACTCTACCTGATTTTGCCCACTGCTTCTCTAACACAAGTTATCCGGCAACATCACGGAATGAGCCGTCATCCTGAAGAAGAGAACCTCCCCAAGCTGATCAAGGCTTAAATGCCAAGTTAACATTTTTCCGGTCTGCGGGATTTGTGGGAAGCTTTCAGAAAGCATTTTAGAAATGCACGTTACCACACGACTCTACACAAGAAGTGACCGTGTTCGCAAACTCCAGTTTGTACAGACTGTGGTTTGTACAGATTCCAGATTGTGGACGCTGCACCGTTTTCTCCCCCTTCCCCTCCCCTTCTTGGCTGTTGAGCTCTTGGAGTCGTGGGAGACCATGGGGTCCACTGGGGATTCTCAAGGCAATTTCATTCTGATGTTTTTAAAACTTAGTTTTAATTAGAGGATAACTGCTTTTCAATGTTGTGCTGGTTTCTGCCGTACAACAACGTGAATCGGCCATAAGGATACATATATCCCCTCTCTCTTGAACCTCCTTCCCACCCCACTCCTGGCCTACCTCTCTAGGTTGTCACAGGGTACTGGGCTGAGCTCCCTGTGTCATACAGCAACTTCCCACTAGCTGTCTGTTTTAAATATGGTGATGTATAGCATTGAAGCAGCCTGATTTTGAGTTTATCAGCCCTCTTTTCTGCGACACAGACACCCTGGTGCCTACCGCCCCAGCAGGCCTCCTGTGTCAAAGCTCGTCCTTTCTCATCTCATCCTGGCCTTCCTCTGGATCCTCTCTCCGCTTGCTCCCTGGCCCTCACCCTCCTCACCGGCCGCCAGTCCTAACGGAGTACATCCTCCATCAGCATGCTTTTGGCTCCTGCCTGGCCGCAGCACCACCAGTGAGGCTCGGGCTGCTCCCCATCATTTCCCTGGCTTCTTTCTCCTCGAGCTCTCCTTCCGTATGACTGGAGACCTTTTCTGAGTATCCTGCCATGCAGCTTCGGGTTCCAAAGGCTGGTGAGGTATGCTTTAGGGTATTGATTTTCTCAAGGACTATTAGCTTTTTTCTTGACGAAAGCTCACTTAATTAAGGAACACCACATAGATCTCATTAAAGGATCTAATTCTCAAAATCGATTTTGCTCTATTCCATCCAGAATGGGCCTGAATTTGGACTCGGTCCAGAATGGGGTGGGGGGCGGGGGCGGGGGGTGGAAAGTTCCCCAGGCCGCCGCTTGTTGCTTGCACTACCTTCCAAAGACACCAGGGGGCAGACTGGGCGAGGCTGCCTGTCTGTGCCCTGCGTTTCTTTAAGTAGCTTAGGCTGGTGAACTAGCACTAGCAGCAGCTGCTGCTGAAATCAAGGGTCAAAGACAAATTCACAGATTAAGTGGCGCTCCACAGTTCCCTAGAACGTCCAAGTAGAACACGGCATTATTCTCTCCACTAGCTACATCCACGGAATTTCTCTTTTTTTAACCAGAGAGGTGATATTTAATGTTCTCCCAAAAAGAAGTCTGTATATTCAAATTTTGGCTGAAAATATTTTTGGTCCGTGAGAGCAAGAACAGATTCGCTTCTGCAATGGAAATAAACATTCTGATGGACAGTCCTTGTTAAGAACAAGAATGAGACTCCAGCTCTGCTTTGTAATGCTCTGCTAAAATACTCTCCCTAAATGTCCATTTATACTTATAGCAGAACTGAATTTAAGGATTAAGGCTATCTTTTTTTTTTTTTTTTTTTTTTTAAAGGCTATGACAATGCCATTAGAGGAAAAGTATTAATATGTGAATTATTTTTTTGGCCAAATATGCTGTACAAAGTATGCTATATGCAGTTTTTTTAAAATCAAATTAACTTTCTTATGCTAACTTCAAAGCTTCTATTTTGAAATTAACCCCAGAAATAGAAAGCTAACTATATCAGTATGTTTTATGTTTTAAAGCCAATTTGAAAATGGCTATCCAATAAAAGGAAATCTATCTGGAAAAAAATACTTTGGATTAGAGATAACTCTGGTCTTCAAACAGTGTACCAAGTGAGCATGTTTACATTCTATCTATGATTTTTTTTTTCTTAAGATCATGTCATTTAAGTGACTTAAAAGAACGCATCAAAAAAATTTAAGTCAATAACCAGCAATAAAAACAGTGTCTTTCTAAATGAATACCCATGAAACAATCTATACTGTTTTTTCTGTAATACCTTTCCATGTGAAGGTTGCCTCAGAATTAGCCAGGAGGCTTCAGGATTTTTTAACTTTTTGTTTTTCCAATTTAAATATCATAATGACCCTAGGTAACTACAGGCACCCACAGATGGGCACTTATTAAGGATGTATTCTGCGCCAGGCACCATTCCAGCCTCTCCACAAGCATTCACCAGTTTAATCCTCGCAACAAGCCTCTGAAGCGGGGAGGCTTGTGGGAGGCAGAACCACCACACCCCAAAGATGTCCATGTCCTGTGTTGCTTGCAACCGGTGTTACCTACATGGCAAAAGGATCTTTGAAGATATATGATTAATGAAGGATTTGGAGATGGGGAGATTAACTGGGATTAACCAGATGGGGCCAAAGTAATGAAAAAAAGCTCTTATAAGAGAAAGAGGAAGGCAGAAGAGTCCGAGTCTGAGTCTGAGGAGATATGACGATGGAAGCACAGTCAGAGAGATTTCAAGATGCTCTGGTTTTGAGGATGGAGAGGGGTCCAAACTCAAGGATGGGAACAGCCTCCAGAAGCTGGACAAGGCAAGGAAAGAGATTTTCCTCTAGTGCCTTCAGAAAGAAGGCAGCTCTGCTAACATCTTGATTTGTATCCCAGTGAGACCTATTTCATGGACTTCTGACCTCAGAAACTGTAAAACAATGAATCTGTGTTGTTCTAAGCGACCCAGTTTGTGGTAATTTGTTACAGCAGCAGCATCAGGAAAGGAATAGAGGCTGTTTCCATGACAGAAGGAGTCAGAGGGAAGACTGGACCAAATTCCCAGAAGGGTGGATATTAGGGGGTGGGGGGGGTGGGGGGGGGGGGGGGGGGGGGGGGGGGGGGGGTGGGGGGGGTGGGTGGGGGGGTGGGTGGGGGGGTGGGTGTGTGTGTGTGTGTGTGTGTGTGTGTGTGTGACTGATCTGGAAATCACTGGGGAGAAGAGAGCTATCTGGACCCGGGAGCACAGTTGTGCTCATGAAGTGGGGGACCCCCTGGAAATCCTTCCATCTTTAGAAAAGTTACTCAGCTCCTAAGACGGTGCTTATGACTGGCTTTGGCCCCAACCCAATATTGAAGAGGTTAAGCTTCCTACTTGGGTTTGATGTGCTTAGAACTGAAGCAGCACTAACAAAGAGTGAAGCAAGTGTCCTATGCAGGAATATTACAGTAAATATTCAATATATTCAGAGTCAGCTTAACTATACAATACACAGATACAAAAAATCAAGTGTCTCATAAAGGGCTATCACACAGCCAAAGGCTCCATGCAAGAACTGTTTACACTGCTATGTTAACATGTTACCTCTCTCATATCACATCCGCATAAAGAGTAACAAAGCAACTGAGGATAGTTAACACTGGCTAATCCAACTGATGCCGTGTACCGCTGCTTACACTCTAAAGAACAGCTTTACCTGCGTTTTACCTGCAGGACGTCCTCTGCTTTGCTGTGGCTTTTTCATGTGCTGGTAGCTTTGATTTTTGTCTGTCCTTCCGCTATTACTTGGGATACACAATGTGGCCTGTGATCTCTTAATCCCTCTGCTCGGACCCATGGGTGCTTGCAGTGTGGAGACCTGACTGGCGTACAATTCTGACCCACCTGAGCAGGGAGGCTCTTCTGGGAAGGAGTCTGCCAGGCTGCTTGGTTTGCACCGAACCTGCTGTTGAGAGTGGGAGGCTGACAATTTTCCCACCAATTCCCTTCCGACCCTTTTGCTTCTGAATATTGAATAATGCTGTTAAGAAAAATTATTCCAAACTTAGAAACAGGCAAAAGGGCTTGCTTCTTCAAGGCAAGCTGGAATTGGCTAGCAGAGCCACATCCCCCAGGGATTATCTGATTTTCTAGGGATGTTTACCTTTGTTTGACTCCTTCTTCATTATTAAGTTATTTTAATAATGGTATGGGAAAACATCCATAAGATGGTATGGAAAAACAGGAATGAATGCTTTGGCCAACCCAGTACAACTCCACTAGGGTGCCAAAGAAGAGGTTAGCCTACGGAAACCACAGAGCAACACCAGAGCTTTTTGTCTGAGCGTGACACATATGGCTCCCAGGCGATGCCAATGCAAGTGATCTCTGAGTCACAGGAAAGACTGTCCCCAGAATGAGGGTTGTGCCTGGTAGGACACTCAGCAGTTTCGATTCTATCAGCAAACACATATCACATGCCTTCGACGCTATAAATCGTCCTTCCTCGAAACCTCATTTGAACCAGTCTTAACATACAGCTGGTTCTCCTGCTAATGAACGAGCTGAATGGAATCTCTGACACACATTCATTTTATATTTGTATGGGAGTCATGTTTTTAACTTCTGAAAATTATTTTTTAACACCACAATGATACTTCCAACACAACAAGATCTGTTGCAGTCAGCACCCTGGACAGGTACTTTTGTCTCTCACCACTCCTCACCTAACCAGCTTCTGGGCATAGGAACAGCTATGGTGTGTTAATACAGTAAACTGACTCAAGAGGGTTTCAGAGAAGGCGACGGCACCCCACTCCAGTACTCTTGCCTGCAAAATCCCATGGACAGAGGAGCCTGGTAGGCTGCAGTCCATGGGGTCGCGAAGAGTCAGACACAACTGAGCGACTTCACTTTGACTTTTCACTTTCATGCATTGGAGAAGGAAATGGAAACCCACTCCAGTGTTCTTGCCTGGAGAATCCCAGGGACAGGGTAGCCTGGTGGGCTGCCATCTATGGGGTCACATAGAGTCGGACACGACTGAAGTGACTTAGTAGCAGCAGCAGCAAGAGGGTTTACAGTGGTTACAGATTAGTATGACTTGAATCTACAAAGTTCTCACTTTCAATGTATCCCAAATGTTAATGGGGACTGAATACTTAAAAAAAAAAATTAACGACATTGTATTTTAAACAACCAATATATTTAAAATATCCTCAGTTTAAAGATGAGAGTGGGTTAGGGATTGTATACTTTGTACAGAGGTTCTCAGTGTGGTTCATAAACCTCTGGAGTCCCGGAGACCACTACAAGGAGCTGGCAGGTCAAAACTATATTTGTGATAGTAATAACACAAGGGTAAAGCATTCATTCTAAGGGTAAAATAGACCAAAACATTTTAATATAACAAGGGTGCAAAAAGTTCACTGATATTTAGATTCAACATTGCAAATGACCTTTAAGAACCACCCACTTGTTGAGTTTTGGTATAGTATTAAAGGAGGACATTCATAATTATCTGAAGTGATTATAAAAATACTCCTCTTTTAGCAGGCTTTGTTTATTAGTTCTTCTGGTATTTGCCATTATAACTTTATGTAATAAAACTGTACTACTCTAAGTCTGATTACTGTCTTTAGACAATTCTGCTGACCCTCTGCCATGTAATATGAGATACTGAGCATGGTCATACAGCCTTCCTCGCACAAGACTCCTCTTCTAGTTTCTGCTGCCTTTATCCTTAGCTTTAATAGCTACATTTCAACTTAAAAAAAAATATAGACATAAATGTCTAATTCTCCTTCTATGGCTCCTTGTTATGAAATATGTAGGGGTCATCTCTCACTTGCTTCTACTTCTGTTCTAAATATGTGGGGATCATCTCTCACTTGCTTCTACTTCTGTTCCCCAATTCCACCTATGAAATATGTAGGGGTCATCTCTCACTTGCTTCTACTTCTCTTCCCCAATTCCACCTCCTGATTTTTGTTAGCTAGGTTACTTTTTATGTTGTCAAGGTTTAAGAAAATTCACGTTATCCTGATTTTCTAAACTGAGCCTTCTACATGAGTTGCTCTACTGATTCTAAAAATTTTTTTAACTGAAAATATAATGAAATTGATACAGCTACTATGGAGAACAGTATGGAGATTCCTTAAGAAAACGAGGAATAAAACCACCATATGACCCAGCAATCCCACTACTAGGCATATACCCTCAGGAAACCAGAACCAAAAAAGGCACGTGTGCCTCAGTGTTCATTGCAGCTCTGTTTACAATAGACACGGACATGGAAGCAACTTGGATGTCCATCGACAGATGAATGGATAAATAATAAAGAAGCTGTGGTACCTGTATACAATGGAATATTTTCAGCCGTAAAAAGGAACACATTTGAGTCAGTCCTAATGAGGTGGATGAACCTAGAATCTGTCATACAGAGTGAAGTAAGTCAGAAAGAGAAAAACAAATATCATATACCAATGCATTATATATGGAATCTAGAAAGATGGTACTGTTGGACCTATTTGCAGAACAGCAACGGAGACACAGACGTAGAGAACAGACTTACGAACAAGGCTGAGGGGGGAGGAAGGAGAGGGTAGGGTGTATGAAGAGAGTAACATGGAAACATACATCACCATATATAAAACACACAGCCAATGGGAATTCGCTGTATGACTCAAGGAACTCAAACCGGGGCTCCGTAACAACCTAGAGCGGCGGGATGGGGAGGGAGATGGGAGGGATGTTCAAGTGGGAGGGGTAAACCCACGGCTGATTCATGCTGATGTTTGATAGGAACCAACATAATACTGTAAAGCAATTATCCATCAATTAAAAATTAAATAGGTTTTTAAAAAAGAAAGAAAAGGAGAGAAAACTGAACAAAAAACCCCCCATAAAAACCATAATGATTAAAAGCACATTCTGTTATGATGGGAATGTTTTCTATCTAGACTGTCCAGCACTAGCTACCAGCATCTGAATGTGACTTGTATGACTGAGGACCTGAATTTTTAATACTGTTTTAATCTTAACTGCTTTAAATTTTAACAACCACATGTAGCCAATAGCCATCATCATATTGGACACTGCAGTTCTAGGCCACACGAGGATACTATTTCTCTCATGTCCCACCATCTAAGGCTTATCTTATCATGGGGTTTCCAGGTGACTCGTGGTAAAGAATCCACCTGCCAATGCAGGAGACGGAGGAGATGCGGGTTCAATCCCTGGGTGGGGAAGATCCCCTGGAGGAGGAAATGGCAACTCACTCCAGTATTCTTGCCTGGGAAATCCCATGGACAGAGGAGCCTGGTGGGCTACAGTCCAGGGGGTCACAAATGGATCGGACACAACTTAGTAACTAAACAATAACAACAACAAACTTTAACTTACCTCCTTTTGATAGGCCAGTCCAGCTTCATAGAGTTTAATAAAGAGATACTGAGTCCATTTGTAGTAATCCGGTAAACACGTCGTTATTTCCTGTTAAAGAGGGGTAAAATTATGTATGGGCCACTGTAAACATTCCCTCTCCCAACATATGGATCAGCTTTGCCATTCAATTTTGAAAAGCAATCACTCTGCAAAAATATTTATCAATCTATAATATTTTTATCAATTTGTGAAGTAAGGAAAGAGGCAATTTATTCTGGGAAGAGAGATGTTATTGAAATGCCAACCTCCTGGGCAACCTTTCCCAGGGCCTGTTTAATGACGAGGAACTCGATTTAAGTCTTCTGCACAGCCCCATGCATGCAAATAACAGCTGAATTACACTGCACAGACTCGAGTACTCCCTTTTCTGTCAGCATAAACATATTTGGGGGCCACGGAGCTAATTCATAAATGTAGTTCATTTTGGAAGTAATCACAAAATTCAAGAGGAATATTTGCTAGCTTCAGCACGATCCTCACTGGAAAACAAACCTGTGTTTCTAGATACAACTGGGGCTTGATAGCTCTTTTAGACTCATTATATTCCATTTATCCCATTATGTGAATCACGCTGGAGTCTACTTAGGAAGGCCCATTAGAAACGTTATCAAATAGTGTTAATAAACTTAGTGAAAAACCACCTGGCTTGTATGTCCAAGCTTAAGTTGAATGTTCCCAAAATGTATTTTCTGTCCTGAGAACACATGTGCTATCGAATCTGTAAAATCAGGTTGTTAATTAACCAGCTGATAAGGTTTAATTAATTAATTAACCAGTAAGGTTTAGAGTTGAGGAAGTCAACCAAGCATGAAAACCTCTGCGTCGTCACTGTTTCCTTTCTAGGGCTCTTCTTTCACTGCCCAGGAGAGCTAACAGAGCAATGGATGTAGGGCAGGGGACATTCCAGATGGTTCATCTGTCACGGACGACAGACAGAAGGCATACTTCCATCAAAAGAGCCATCGATCCAGTCTTTCTCCGGATGAGTGAATAAGGAGAGATTCTAAAGCCCAGGAAAGGAGGGTAAAGGGCGGCAGGAGCTGAGCAAGGTGGCAGGTAAACTCCTACTGTCCTCCATGAGTGATGCTTCTCACGGAAGAGTCCTGGGTCCTTTTTCACGTTGTTTTGTAACAATAGCAGAGGAATAACTATTAGAAAACAAGTAACTCTGATCACAGGTTCCACTCGCCCCTGCAAGGCAGGGAGTGAGTAACCAGCCAGTCTAACAACTCCGCCCACACTGTAGCTCGCCCCTGCCAACGCCGGAGCCACAGGCACACACAGGCTACAGCGGCCCCCGAGGCGCCATGGGCATCGAGTCTGAAGAGCACGGCACACAAAGCACTTCACCGACACAAGAATGAGGCCAGCACACTGCGGGTGGGTTTGCTCCCCCACACCTCCAGGTCACCCCCATCCCATCATATTCTCCTCACCAGCAAGCCCCCCGCCCCGCCGCCGCCCCCCACCCCGCAAGCTCAGGGCAGAACTAATTTTCCTGATAAGCAACTGAAGAACTTCCATTTCTAACAAAACCCAGGGCAGGGGCTATGTTTGGTCTGTTTCATTTTGCTCATCATGTATGCTCAGGTCTCGAAACAGCAAGGCACCCCCAAACTGATGTTGAACAAAAGTAAATAGATATAGGAATGTCAAATTAAATTTGTATCCCTCATGAGAGTTTCATAAACTGAACTCAAATTACACAGGTCCACAAGATGAACTCGAACAGGAAACAGGGTCGGGGGAAGGGGAAGGCGGTGGAAATATTCCCAGACCTTGTTAGGGTGGATATGCTTTTTAAAACTATTATCCATTAGAGGTCTAAAGAAACAGGTGAAGCAAACATGACAAAATAGTGACAACTGTTACATCTAGTGACTGAGCTCTTATCTCTGTTTTTTTTTTTTGGTATATTTAAATTTTTTGAAACAAATTATCATACATAATGAATATGTATGTAGGCATGTATATACATATATATTTCCTCAGCCCCTGGATCTGCTTTCATAGATAGAGAGTAAAAATTACATAGCCATGGAATAGCATGATAATCTTCCCTTAGGTTTGTGGTTTGGAAAACTGCTTTTATCTAAAATAGAAAAAAAAAGATGATAGATCCAGTCAGTTGCGGGGGGGGACGGCGAAGATCATTATTCAACCAAATATTAGGCTACTTTCAGTTAGATGGGTGACGCAGACTGTGCTGTCTTGGGAAGTGTCAGCTCCAAGGTGAGACAGGGGGTAGGAGGTACGGACCCCTCCTTCCATTCTGCCTTCAAGCTTCCATTCTGCCTTCAGCCTGTTTCATATATATTGCATTTCTACACATGTCATTTGAAGAAAAAAAATCACATCCACTGCTAACAGTACAGCCTGAAAACCACGGCTGCAGGACGGCCATTCTAACCCCAGCAGAACTGCTTCAACACACGGCTGCCTCACTGGCAGTCCTGAGATGCTGGCGCTTCTTGCCTAGAGGAGGCTGGGGATGTCCTGGGGACAGGAGTGTCGCCCCCGCCCATTTGTTCCCACCTGCTGCACACAGGGCCCAGCACGACCCTCAGCACCGCCATTCCATGAAGAAATGCCCGGGCGGACGTCCAGTCTCACAGGAACCACACTAAGTGTGCTGGCCAGGGGACACCCTGCTTGGAAATGCATTTCCTGAAACACTCACAGAACCTTTCTGGAACCTCACTCCCTCTGCTTTGTTGACTTGAAGGCAACAAAAAGCCAAGAAAATCCAAACAATCACTTCTAGTCTTTTAATGCCTCATCTCAGTAAAAGTCATCAAAGGTATCTTTCTGAAATTAAACTGCTTAAAAGCTTTACCTGTAGTCAACTAGCTAGAAAATGAGACTTCTTTCCCACGCTTTGGGAACTACTTATTTAAAACCCAGCCCTGCAGACAAAGGTCTTCTGGGGGGTCCGCATCCACAGAGATGTGAAAGGGCTCCCTGCCTCTTCCTGGAGCAGCTGGAGACAGGCAGCAAGTGACAACTGTGATGGGGACGTGTTAACGGCATCTGCTATTAACGGGTGGAGGCCAGGGATGCTGCCGAAACCCTACAAAGCACAAGACAGCCCCCTGAACGGAAATTACCCAGCCCCAAACGTCAGTAATGCCAAGGTGAGAAACCCTACTCGAATGGTTGCGATCTTCTTAGCTCGAGTCTGTAACCACAGACGGATTAAGAGGAACGAGCAAGCAGTTCTCTGGAGGGCGGTCCATAAAAGCCATCAGACGTCCCTGGCAAAAGTAGAAACGGGGCTAAGCTAGCTTAGGTTCCCCTCTCCCGCTGGGTGGCCCCATCTCCGCTGAGCATGTAGCGCAGCGCAGGTGGGGGTGCTGCTCGCTGCGGCCACCGGCCCGACCACCAACGCTGAGACCGGAGACCCGGCGGGCATGGGTCTGAAACTGTTAGGTGTGTGTGATGCTACTCATGGGGAAGGAGTGACTGACTTTACCATCTAAAATTTAAATCACTCAATATGCCTCCGAGTAGCTGTTTGACTTGGGAAAATTGGTAAAAAATTCATGTAATAAATTTCCCATTTTGAAGTTAGAGAGGCACCCGGTTGTTCCTGATGCAACATCAGTTTATCCCCACCTGTGAAAGAGATGTTAAACGGACAGATGTTTAAAGGTCACCCGCTGGAACCCAGCCGACAGCACCCAAATGCTCAGGCCCAGCCCTGCCTGTCCTCCGAAGGCGAGCTTCTGTCTGGGGGCAGGGGTTCTTGCCCCAAGCTGTGGATGGCACCAGCTCGGTTCTCCGCGAGACCACCAGGGCCCTCACACGAGGGCTGTTCCTGTGTCCCAAGTCCCTTTTCTCTCCTGTGCCTTTCTTGCTCTGCTTTCCAAATAAGCCCACCCCCATGCAAAACCATCCTTGTTTTTAAAACAAAAAGTCAGGCAATTCAAAGTTATAGCTCTAAAAGCAACTGCAATTCAGCCACACTCCACATATATCTATATAAAGATGTCAACTGTTATAACCCCCTGGGCTCTGCAAAGTGCAATCCAGCTGCCAAGAGACCAGATTTACGCATCTAGAATCTCATCAAGTCTCATTCCGCCACACTGCAGTTTTTACATTCAGTGATACCTGGCTTTTAGCATTAGAAATATTTCGCACATTCACAGCCAAACCCGAGGCCCAGCGGAGAAGGTGACCCTCCCTCAACGCGAGCGAGGATCAAAACGTCCTCCCTTGAGGCCGGCCCCCCACACCTCAGTGACTGCACAGATCAATAACCCAGCCGGCCTTGCTGGGACCGCCCTGCACACAGTGATTCGACAACGGCCGGAGAAGCCTGAGTCCCAGAGGCCCACCTGGCTGTTTCGGAGAGGAAAACTGCTTGGTCTGTGAGGGTGCCCGGCTCCTGTGGACCTCAGGCTGACCTTCTTTGCTCCAGGAAAAGAGGGAGAGAGAGAGTGAGCCGAGGGAAAGACAATCCACTCAGCAGCCATGTGACTGGGTTCCAGTCCTTGCCTCATCACCAGCATGTGGCCACAGTCAAGCGTCCGTGTCCAGGGGAGAGGGGTGACGAGGCCCGTCGGAGGGGCCTCGGGACAAATGTGATGATGCGTGTGAGGCACACACCAGGTGCAAGTGAGGGATCGATGGCGCTGCTCCCCTTGCTTGGCCCTGAGTGTGTCGTGAAGGAGTCAGGCCGGCTTGGTCACCACACCCCGCTCAGAGGGGCTGCTGGACGGGGCGAGAGGGAGGGCAGTGGGCTTGGGTCCGAAGAATCTGCGCTCACCATCCCTTACCAAACACTGGCTTTCGGACTGAAAAGAGATTGTGTTCGTGAGGGAGAGACCGAACCACGGGACCCAGACAGGGAAATGCACACAAGATTGCTCCCAGCCGCCTCCGGCGGCAACTCCCACCTCAGAGGGAGGCAGAGAGGTCGCTGCTGACCCCCCTGCAGCTCGGGCAGGACTCAGTTGGGTCTGCGTCTCTTGATCCCACTGCACTTTTGACAGTGATGGGTCCCAGATCACAGAACTACTAACGTCACTTGAGGCCACTGTGCATGTAATTTGCGTTGCAAACCTCACAGTGTTTAGGTCAGCTCTCAGGATTTAAGAAAATGAAATAGACCAAACCAGAGGCAACATGTTCTCAAGTCAGTCACTGGACGGCCCCGTACACAGGAAAATAAACACAGTAAGAAGGGTGAGCAGCTGCCAGGTGTCAGTTTCTGGTGCAAGGCATCGTCTCCCTGCTCCTCACTCTCACCAGAGCCTTCTGGCTCCAAAACAACCAACCTTGTAAACAGAGGGGATGTGGGTACTCACATTCCTCTCTGTGCATTTTTGTCACCTGCTCTTTACTGCAACGGATCAAAAGGAAATGGGTGGTAATGGCCTTGCCTTTTATTCCTTCCCACGATTTTGAGTTCTGAAGGGGAGGGGTTGTGAAAGCCCAGCACAGCTTAAAGGCTAGAGAAACCAATCTCAGCATTCATACTGTGCCGCTTAGGGGTAAATACACATCCTGCATCAGATGCTCCTCGCTGGTGGCGGTTCAAGGTTCCCGTCCACAGCTCAGTGCAGCTGCCGAGCTGGAAGAAGGAGGGGGTGGGGGGTGCTCACGAGAAAAATCTGCCAGAAGAGGACGACCCCCATGCGGGGGACCACCCCCTCTAAACTTGGTGGTGGCTCTCAAACTTCGTTGCACCTTGAAGAAGACCTTTAAAGCTTACTGGTGCCCAGGTCTCACCACCCGCCCAAAACTTCATGTGCTGCCAGGGCTGAGAAATATTGCAACGACGTTCTTCCCAAATACACCCCCCTCCCAAACACTGCCTAAGTGTTTGGGCCTGTCTCCATGAACTGAATTTAATGAACTGGTCTTCGACAGAAGCTAAGGGCACAATTTAGTCCACACAAGATTTCTAACAAGCCCCTCCCCAGGCGCAAACAGTGTCCTGTGTTTAAAGGGTCTCCCCAGGACCCTGCCTGGATTCAAATCCTCCGTGTTCTGCAGCCCTGCCCCAACACAGATTCTCTCCATCCTTGCGGTCAGTCTCCACTCTGCCCTCACAAAACAAACAGAAGAAACACCAAGAAATACTCACTTGAAGCCCACCTCCATCCCACAGACAAGAAACCTAGGTAGGTAACTACGCGTGCTCTGCGATCAGCTGTTCAGAAACACCTGACTATCTGATAGCTTGACAGCTCAGCCGTCCTCCCAGAGGAGCCACGGCTCTGGAAGGGGCGCTGCAGACAACCCAGAGTGGGCTGGCCCTCCCCTGCAGCTTATCAGGAAAGGAGGGAGAGGATGGCTAACTTCTCACTTAGAGGCTCCTGAAGGGGCTTCAGGCCAGACAGGGGCAGAGAGCACGTAGGCGGGGTGCTCACTCAGCCCTGCCTCGAAGTCTTAACTAGCAAGTAACAGGACACGTTAGTACACGACTCTGTGCCCCCAAACTGCTCCTCCTGCCCTCTGCTCTCCTCCTCTCCCGTCCCACGTCTCTCGGTGGCTGGAGCTGCGAAGCAGGGGCCGTGAGAGCTGCTTTACAGGAGGAAACCCCACCTTACGGGGAGGGAGTGGCCCGCCCGAAGCAGCCCAGCGCTGGGTGGCAGAAACAACTGGAACCCAGGACTCTGGGCTCAGAGGGGACCAGGCAGCAAGACAGCACCTTGGTTAGTACAGCTAGGCTGTGCCCGGACTGACTCAAATGTGTGCTCCAAGGACGTCTGGGTAGATCAGGCAGAAGCAACAGGCCAGAGCACTCCTAGATAAAGGAATACCGTGGTGAATATTCTGTTAGGAGTAACAACGCTCAGTTCCCACGAGGCTCAGTGGTAAAGAATCTTCCTGCAGTGCAGGGGATGCAGGTTTGATCCTGGATCAGGAAGATCCCCTGGAGAAGGAAATGGCAACTTCCTCCAGTATCCTTGCCTGGAAAATCCCATGGACACAGAAGCCTGGTGGGCCACAGTCCATGAGGTCACAAAAGTCAGACACAACCGCGCATGCACGCACAAATATCCTGGGTCACAAGGGGGCATCCACACGGCCACCTGCAAAGGCCCCAGACAACCTGGTCTGTATCCATATGACCAATTCCGACAACCCAGGCTCCAAAGGGAAGGATGTGGCCTAAACGAAGAACCATCAGGGAATATAACGGGGGAGGCTGGCTCACTGTCCACAATCCCTGGGGAAGAGGCCTACTCACTTTCTGAGTTGCTGTTCAGTTCAGTACAGTTCAGTCACTCAGTCGTGTCCAACTCTTTGAGACCCCATGAATTGCAGCATGCCAGGCCTCCCTGTCCATCACCAACTCCCGGAGTTCACTCAAACTCACGTCCATTGAGTCGGTGATGCCATCCAGCCATCTCGTCCTCTGTCGTCCCCTTCTCCTCCTGCCCCTAATCCCTCCCAGCATCAGGGTCTTTTCCAATGAGTCAACTCTTTGCATCAGGTGGCCAAAGTACTGGAGTTTCAGCTTCAGCATCAGTCCTTCCAATGAACCCCCAGGACTGCTCTTCTTTAGGATGGACTGGTTAGATCTCCTTGCAGTCCAAGGGACTCTCAAGAGTCTTCTCTAACATCACAGTTCAAAAGCATCAATTCTTCGGCGCTCAGCTTTCTTCACAGTCCAATTCTCACATCCATACACGACTACTGGAAAAACCATAGCCTTGACTAGAAGGACCTTTGTTGGCAAAGTAATGTCTCTGCTTTTCAATATGCTATCTAGGTTGGTCATAACTTTCCTTCCAAGGAGTAAGTGTCTTTTAATTTCATGGCTGTAGTCCCCATCTGCAGTGATTTTGGAGCCCCCCAAAATAAAGTCTGACATTGTTTCCACTGTTTCCCCATCTATTTCCCATGAAGTGATGGGACCAGATGCCATGATGTTCGTTTTCTGAATGTTGAGCTTTAAGGCAACTTTTTCACTCTCCTCTTTTACTTTCATCAAGAGGCTTTTTAGTTCCTCTTCACTTTCTGCCATAAGGGTGGTGTCATCTGCATATCTGAGGCTATTGATATTTCTCCCGGGAATCTTGATTCCAGCTTGTGCTTATTCCAGTCCAGCATTTCTCATGATGTACTCTGCAGATAAGTTAAATAAGCAGGGTACAATATACAGCCTTGAGTTGCTGTTACAAGACTGTAAAGGGCCAGGTAGACACCTCTGCCTGTGAGTAACAAGCAAGAGCGGTACTGTACTTGGCAAACACTTAGCATACCGATGAGAGGACAAACGTGACGCCAGGGGCCCACAGGTGTGTAAGAATCACCCAGCTCCCCTCCCCATGGGGTGGGGGCGGATGCGCCTGCTGCCCAGGCCACAAGGGCATGAGAGAGTGGCCTAGTGCTCCACGCCAAGCATATCCCCATCTTTTAGGACCCAACAGACTTCTTGGCTCTATTATTTAAATCCCCAAGTTCTATCCACCTTCCTAAACAGGCTGTTGGCAGGGGAAGGGCAGTGGATGGAAGGAGTGAAGGACAGGCAGGCTGAAGACTGGGGTCGGAGCACTGGATTCAGTCTGAGGGTCTGCTGTGGACTCGCCAGTGACCCTGGACAACAACTCATCTCTCTGGGCCTCACGTTTCAGTCCGAGGGTCTGCTGTGGACTCGCCAGTGACCCTGGACAATAACTCATCTCTCTGGGCCTCACGTTTCTCATCTGGAAAATGGAATGCGTAACTGCTACAAGGATCCAGGAATCTGGAGAGGGTCAGCCTGCCTTTCCAACACTGGCCCAGTAGGTATACATGGCAGATGCTCAATAAATCTTCATTAAAGCAACAAATACATCAAAATTCAGGACATCAAGTGCCACCAGAGTAAAAAAAAAAGAGAGAGAGAGAAAAAATTAAAGCTTTGAAACAGAGCCCTTGCAAGTTTTCTTAAATGTAACAGGTTTTTAAAAGAGTAGAATGTCTTTTTCTCTTGGAACCAGTCTGGCTTATTCATATTAAATGTTGTCAAGTATGGGTTCACATGAGAAATGTCACTCCAATTCATACTGAACAGAGTGTTCTAAGGAAACTTCAAACCTCTAAAGGCAAATGAAGAGCCACATATATCTCCGTTAGCGACTTCTACAAAATCAAAAACAAATGATGGCTTTTCAAAAGGAGACACGCTTGAGATTAGTTTCTCAGCTCCCTGCTTTAACACTGGTTCAGAATTCTGTGTTTCTCCCTCATTCAATCCATCAAGGAGAAAACATTCATGAAGGGTCTACAATTACCCTGTCCTTATCCTGAGAGACTTAACAACAACAACTGGCTATAGTGATAGAAGACGGAGGTTTAGAGAACAAAGAGAAGGGGATTTCCATGCAACTCAGGGCTCTCTTTGCTCACTCACTGATTGAATTATGCCACAGACATTTATTGAGTCCTGACTGCATATGGGCCCTGGGTCAGAGAATATGAAGATTCGAGCCACCTACACTAAACCTTTTCACAGGTTCTCTTTCCTTAAGCAGTTTCTCTAACTGTCGTTCCCGTTCCTATCTCATTCATTCCCATTTGTCTCCGAGAGAAAAGAGGCAATCCATCACCCTCTCACCTCCCACAGGCATTCCAGAGCAGAGGCCTCTCCCCCACCTCTCCTGCTGCTGCTGCTGCTGCTGCTGCTAAGTCGCTCAGTCGTGTCCGACTCTGTGCGACCCCCTGGACTGCAGCCCACCAGGCTCCTCCGTCCATGGGATTTTCCAGGCACGAGGACTGGAGTGGGGTGCCACTGCCTTCTCCGCCCACCTCTCCTGGCTCTGCTTTATTCCATTCCATTTGCACCTCTCCCAACAACTCTTTGCCACCCACAGACCCAGTCAGGGGTCCCTGTCCCAGACCACGTGGCCACTGCTTCCTCCCCCTAAACTATCTACTACTCCCTACCCACTGGAAAAGATCCTGATGCTGGGAAGGAGAAGGTTAAAGGAGAAGAGGGTGGCAGAGGACGAGATGGCTGGATGGCATCACCGACTCAATGGACATGAGTTTGAGCAAACTCTGGGAGACGGTGAAGGATGGGGAAGCCTGGTGTGCTCCAGCCCATGGAGTTGCAGAGTCGGACACGACTGAGTGACTGAACAGCAACGACTGCCCCCGCCCAGGCTGCTTCAGCCTCACTGTCCCCCTCTTCTCGGCCCCATCCTTTCATCCCTCTTCCTTCAACCATCTGTTCAATTCCATCCTGGCTGAGTTTCTGCCTGTGGCCTCCTTTACCTTCCCGGTTCTCCTCCTTTTCTGCAGAGCTGAGGGAACAGGTGTTAATATTAGGGTAATTAATTAATCATGAACCCAACATTTGTCTAAGAACTTATTTGTATGTAATTATGTTTCTTCATTTCAGGACTAACTTTAGCCTGAAAATGAGCATTTAATGAAAACTGAAAATGACAAATGCTAGACACTCTGCTTTTACAGAACAAGTATTTCACTCTTAAAGGTCTCGTTTTTCAAATCTAGGGCTACAGCTGAATTTTCGTCATTTGAAAGGTTCATGTTCTACGTGCTCTCGAAGCCAATTTAGAGGAGCGTTAAGGAAAAGGAAATCATGGTCTTTGCAGCTTTGAAGACAGCTCACACTGTCTTTCTGAACTGAAAGCAGGCTGACCAGTAGGCTCCTCTTTTGCTATTTTCCTGGCCATTATTTTTTGAGCATTGTCATTTTTACGGTAACCCGAAAGCTTCTCTTGCTACAAATGGCACAAGTTTCTGTAAACTATCCATAATTGGACAGAAGCAACAATTTGCCTAATTGCTTGGTAACTGTTCTTTGCCAGCTGACAAGAATTTCATCAAGGCAGTCAGACAATAGGGACAGCTTTTCTATCTAGACAGCTGGGAATGGAAAACCCTCCATTCAACTACAGATGAGATGAATGGGTGTGAGTTGTAATTTGTTATCAGTCTACTTGGGCAGAAGCCAGTATTTCAACTATTCATACCAAACTAGCTCTCTATCATTGTTTCATTTTTCCTGGGAGGAAAAGAACATTAATTTAATCTGTAATACACTTGAAAATTTCAGGATCAACAGGGCAGCGTCCTCTGAAAGATGTTTTTGAGAAGTGAGTTCTCTAGCTTTCCTGAATAATGAGAAGGCTATTTGTTAGAGATGGGCTTGGGTCCAGATGAAGAAGAAATATCAATTCATCAATTCCTTGGATGCAAAACAGTGACAGCGGTGTCCAAGATGAGCTGTTCTGCTGCTTGCGAGCTCTATAAGCAACGAGTAGTGGAAACCCATCACAGCCTCAAAGATGTCATATGTGATGTAGCCCAGTGATGTTTAAGGGAAGGACGAGGGGCAGGGAAGGGCAGATTAGAATCTCACAGGAAGAAGGGGGGGATTTAAAACTATATATGCCATCTTCTTCTGGGAAGATGGAACAGATGCCCTTTTCCTGTTCTTTCCACTAAGTACAGCTGCAAACCCTGAACGTTATATACGTGTGTGTATGTATGTATAAAGCAAACACAGACTTGGATACATTGAGAAGAGAAGGCAGGCTAATTAGAGACCTCAGCACCTGAGGAATGACACAGTGGTGAGTTTCACAGACTTTCTTTATGCCTCATAAGTCCCAGAATTGGAGCTAATAAAGCCAGTAATCCAGAAATGCTGAGGAGTACAGACAAAAAATAAAAATAAA
Source organism: Capra hircus (assembly GCF_001704415.2). Taxonomy (NCBI): domain Eukaryota; kingdom Metazoa; phylum Chordata; class Mammalia; order Artiodactyla; family Bovidae; genus Capra; species Capra hircus. Next base: position 53,843,277 of record NC_030829.1, read on the forward strand.
AAAGAAGAAAGGAAAGCCCATTTCCTTTAGCCAAAGAACCATGAAAGGGACAGCCTAACAAGAGAGAAAATTTAGACAATTACTGCTCCATCCTACTCAACACCACAGGAAAAAATGACAGCCCTATCCCCACTAGGAAGTGGTTAGTAGAGGGTCTAGACTTACAAGCCTGGGGGGACAAGAACAAGGGAGCCCAGTCTCTCTGCATCAGGGCGGTGTCCGCGGAGGTGGAGTGGAAAATCGGGCTCTCCTACTCCTGCTGGACACCAAGCTTTTATATACAGGACAGAGAAATAACAAGGTCCTACTGCATAGCACAAAGAAACTACATTCAGTATCCTATGATAAACCATAATGGAAGAGAATATATATAAAAAGAGAAGGCATATATATATATATACACACACACACATATATATATAATTGAATCACTTCTCTGTCAACAGAAACTAACACAACATTGTAAATCAACTTAAATAAAAATAAAATCCAAGTTAATATGGGGGGAGAAAAAAAAAACCTTGGCAGCGTTAGTGGAGACTACAGGGGTGGGGGAAGGGAGTCTGGACTTCGACCCCAGCCAGCAGTAATGAGGTGGCCCTCCGTCTCTCTGATGGGCCAGTGTCAGAGGAGTTCAAACAGAGAGTCAGGGAGCTCATTCTTGCTCCATAAACACTCGGGAACAGGAAGGTCTGATGAGTCTCCGGGATGGTGACATGCAGGAAGGTGGCCTGCGTGGTCACTGGGACATGCAGTGGGCATCCCAGCTGGCACCCACCCAAGGTCCACCTTGGCAAGGCCCAGCACCAACACGCACTGGGACAGAAGACTCTGCACTTGAGACCCTCCTGGGTCCCATCCTATGTACTTCTTCATCTGGCTGTTCATCTTGATGCCCTTGGTAATAAGTTGGTACCAAGTAGCAGACTGCTTTCCTGAATTCTGTGAAATTCGTGAACTCTTGCTAGCAAATTAATCAAGGAGGGGTTGTGGAAACACCTGACTTAGAGTCAGCTGGTCAGAAGCCGAGGTAACAACCTGGGCTTGTGAGTGGAATAGGAAGTGAGGGCAGGGGGACTGGCCCGCAGGGCTAAGCGTGTAACCTGTGGGGCTGGACGCCGTCTTCATGCAGACAGTATCAGAACTGAGTTACGTCAGAGGACACACATCTGGCGTCAGACGTGAGGCTGGGGTCGCAGAGTACTGCGAGTGTGGGGGACGCACAGGAGTGTGGTTTTCCTCTAGAAAAAGTTTAAAAGTGTTGAGTTTAAGAAGCTAGACACAAAAGAACACATATAGGTGAGTCCATTTATGCAACTGTGAGAAACTCTGGTGGGTGGTGAAGCTGGAAAGAAGCCAGGGATGGCCGTAAATGTCGGAGCAGCAGCTCCACGCGATGCTGGCAGTGGGGAGAGACAGAGCTGCGACTGGGAAAGGGCCCCCGGAGAGCTGCTGGGTGCTGCCAAGTTTCCTTTCTCAACCTAGGTGGTGCTTGGTTGCATTTCTGATAAAGTGTTAAGCTTTATATACATGCTTTATGCTCTAGTCTATCCATGTCTAACATTTCACAAAGAAATAAGTTATAAAAATAATCCTATATTTGCAAAAACATTACCTATTTTTTTTTAAAGTGTTTTTATTATTCATTTATGCTCTACCACATGTCAGAAAAAACTAATGGTAGGTCTTATTGTGATTACTAATAAGGTTTGGGAGTATGATCATTCCTAAGGTCCTGTTTTTCTGAACAGAAAAACAAAACCACAGACACACTGCATCAGGGTGGGACCCAGAAATCTGTGCTTTAACAAGCCCTCTTGGTGATTCTGAAGCTTGCCAATGTTAGAGAACCACTGGTCAAAGCACACACATAAATTAACCTTGTTATTTTCATGGAGTAATAACATTGTCATCAAGGCCTTGTGGATACTGCCTCCCAATGTGCGTAGAGCATCTCATGTTGTACACTTACAGGCACCCGTCTGGTCAAAAGTTGTACTGGCTATCATGCAAAACTGATCTGTAAATCTGATTCAGCCGTGGGGAAGAGGCTTTGCACTCTTATTTTCTAAACTATTTGAGAAGTGAGCTAATCTCATTAACAACCCTAAGAACCTGAGGCTCAGAGGGTAACAGATCATGCCCACCCTGTGTGAACAGCAAGGCCCATCACCAAAGCCCAGGCCTCTGGGATAAGTGTCCAAGATCCGATCTCCAAGAAGCATTTAACAAGCATTCAATTGGGAAATTCTATTCCATGAGCCAGAGCGTGCATCCTTCATAGGGCTCATGACCACAAATGGGCATGAGGATAAAACAAACTATTCCCTGTTGCCCCAGGACATCTCCTTTTCATTTAGGGCTGAGGAGTCCAAGAACGCTATCCTGGCTGAAGCAACCAAAAGCTTTCCCTACCATGTTTTAGGCTGGCAAGTACTGAGCTGGCACAGCAGTGCACGGGGTTGGCTGCACGTGTGCAAGGTATTGGTGATGAGACACGGCAACAATTCTGAACACTAACCCTTACGCATCAGCACCGAGCTTCCCCGAAACGAAAGCACTCGAGACAAACCGCCAGTTCATCTCAGGTAAAACAAAGGTATTGCCTCTTCCCTCCTGGAACAGAAGAACATTTGGAAGAAGGTTAATTTTTTGATTTTGAGGGAGAGCAAGTGATCCAGAGCCAGAGCTCTACCGGACAAATGGCTTCCCTTCTGGAACGACCTGAAGGAGGACTCAGAGAGTCAAACACTCCGAGGCCCGGCTGCACGTTGTCAAGGCAACCAGAGCCCTGAGCTTTCACAACTGGCATCTTCCCAACCAGTCTTTCAGGCGATCACTTGCCCTAAGTTCTTTTTGTTTTAAGCTATTCTTTAAATTCTTTTAAAATAAAAACTTAAAAATGTATCTTTCTATTATCCTAGAAGCCTCATTCTTTCCTGGAGTTTAATCCCTCCTGTCAAATGTCTAGTCCTCTCTGAACATCAAATTCCAAGGTAGTCAGGGCCTTGAGGCAATAATAGTTTTCACTTTGTAATCATACAAAGCATGCTGTCTTTGAAAATGAACTCATGCGGCTATGGTCCAAAGAGCTTGTGTGTTTTGGATGAAAAGACAGTACTGGTTCCAAACCATGATAATGACAGGAGGGTGGGGAAGAAAAGGCTAAACAAAGGCCAGTAGAAGTGCAAACAAACCCCGGCAGAAAGAAGTACTGACATGACAACCAGGGAAACCTGCAAAATGTCTGGCATTCCCTGATTTTATGGCATTATTGTTAATTGCTGTAGGTGTGATAATGGGAGCGTGAGGAAGGAACGAAGGGAGCGAGAAGGAAAGACAGAGCCTTCATCCTCTAGTGACAGATAATGACTCTTTTCAGGTGAGGTTATGCGATGTCTGGGGCTTGCGGCAAAATAATGCAGGGCAGAGGGGTATAGAGGAAATAAGACTGGTCAAGTAGCAGCAGCTGTTGACAATGGGTGATGAGTCTTTGGGGGTTGTCTATGGTATTCTCACTTTTAGTGTAGGTTACAAATTTTTCATAATAATAAAATTACTTATTTAAAAAAAAAAGGAGGAGAGAGAAGACAAGAGGAAAAGGAAAGCAAGTAAGTCAAGGAAAATGGATGAGGGCAAGGAATAGAAAGAGGACCAGGCAAGGGGAGGAAGAGAGAAAGAGAGAGAAACAGAAGCACGAGACGCAGGCGCACGGTGGAGATGCCATGAGCTCCTCAGCAGCCCCAGCAGAATTTATGGAGGCTGGGCAGCAGGGATGGGTAGAACTTGGAAAGCACCAAGGTCAGAAAAGCCAGTCCCAATAAAAATTCTGATAGAGCCACTTCTGACGTGTCTCTTCCACCACCCAGGGATAACCACACTCCATCTTGGCCAACATAACCTTCGGGGAACCTGGCAGTGGGAGGGGGGCCCGTTTTGAACTCCTGTCAGTGCCTGGGGGCAGTAATCCCTGATTCCAATGGTGCTGCTGGGCAAACCCACCGGCCTTATTACCAGGCATGGACGTGTATGGGAGACGGAACGTAGAAGCAAGGAAAGAAACCAAACCCAGGAACTTGACATTCAGTGACAGATGGGGCTTCCCTGGTGGCTCAGCGGTGAGGAGTCTGCCTGCCACCGCAGGAGCCGCGGGTTCGATCCGTAACCCAGGAAGATCCCACAGGCTGCAGAGCAACTAAGCCTGTGCGCCACGACTACTGAGCCTGTGCATCACAGCCCAGGAGCTGCAACTACCGAGCCCGACCACCCTCGCGCCGGTGCCCTGAAACGGAAGTCACCGCGGCAAGAAGCTTGCTCACCGCAACGAGGGCAGCCCCCACTCGCCACAACTAGAGAAGAGCCCTGGAAGCAATGAAGACCCAGCACAGCCAAAAATAAGTACATGAAATTAAAATCCAATGAAAATGACTGCTCGTAAAATAAAAGCTCGTTAAGATCTCCATAGTAAGGAAACTCTGCAAAGAGTCAATTCTTGATTACTCCAGTAAAGGAGACAAGTTAATCCAAACATCATCGGTGCCCAGTCCTGTGTTTCCCTTTTGTTTTGATGTTACATTGATGGATGACTGTTTGGGGATTGCTCAGCAAACACTATAAACAACGAGTTAATAAAGCTCTGCTCTCACAGGTTCCACAGGCATTACTTTGAGTCCTATCTGGTTGGGACTTTTTTTCTCTCTCTCTCTTCATATGCTGGTTTTGAAGGGAACTCCTAGGAACTGCTCCCCAAACGATTATCCAGATGATTCCTGCTAAAAATCAGGCCCCAGAGCCTACTCCAATCAAAACACAGCTAAGGCCTGGTTCAGAACCAGCTTCAGGCACCAGAGCACTGGTGGGAAGGCACAGGGTCAAAGTCAGAGACGGCCGTGCCTCAGTGAGCCAAACCCCACAGCGTAGAAGCTAATGTCACATCCCAAGGAACTCATGGGGCCATCCCGAGCACCAGTGCACGATCACCAAGGCCACAACCGGAAGCCATGAAAACAGAACGCAGGCCACACCTTCTCCAGAAAGGCTGCCGATGAGTCCACAATGTGCGTGCTCCACACACACAAAAACGTGTCTGATCTCTCTCACTGCACGGTCTGGAATTTTATCGCCTCTTTCCTCTTCCCGTAGGAGATGTTTAACTATTCAAATTCGGCTTTCAGTTTCTTCCTTTCCAAATCAAGATGATAGAAGCTGTATGGGGAATAACATCTGATAAAGTGAAACACAGTGCTGAGCTAAAACGCACCATGTGATTATTGTTCTGGCTCACCAGAAAAGTATTAATCCCAGAAATGTATTCTTTTTTTTCTTTTAATTCAGAGAATTAAGCATTTGCTGTAAGAAAGATGAGAAGGCAGCTCCAGAGCTGGACCATTCCTACAGGGATTCCCCATCCAGGCAGAGGGAGGAAGGATGAGACCATGACCCAGGTTTTCCCCACCTGGGGGAGGAAGAGGAGGTTTCTGAGCCATCTGATTTTTTAAATACTCTGTTGACTGTCAACTAGCCATCTACTTAGTTCAGTTCAGTCGCTCAGTTGTGTCCGACTCTTTGCAACCCCATGAACCGCAGCACGCCAGGCCTCCCTGTCCATCACCAGCTCCTGGAGTTTACCAAACTCATGTCCATTGAGTCGGTGATGCCATCCAGCCATCTCATCCTCTGCCTTCCCCTCCTCCTCTTGCCCTTAATCTTTCCCAGCATCAGGGTCTTTTCAAATGAGTCAACTGTTCGCATCAGGTGGCCAAAGTATTGGAGTTTCAGCTTTAACATCAGTCCTTCCAATGAACACCCAGGACTGATCTCCTTTACGATGGACTGGTTGGATCTCCTTGCAGTCCAAGGGACTCTCAAGAGTCTTCTCCAACACCACGTTCAAAAGCATCAATTCTTCGGCTCTCAGCTTTCTCTACAGTCCAACTCTGACGTCCATACATGCCACCTACTTAAGTGCCCAGTTTTTATGAGACATTAGGGTTGTTATTTGCACAGGGCACAGATCTACCCCACCAATTACAAATAAACTCTTCCTCTACCTCCTCACTGCGGCTCTATATGATCCATCAGAATGTAAAGGTTTCATTAAAAAGCACTGGTGGATTTCTGGGAAAAAGGGTATCAAGAATGCATGTATCTAAAAGATTCTCAGAGAAAAGTTAGTATGTCTCACTATGATTATAATTTTTTTTTCTTTTTCCTTATATTTCTTCTGATTTTTGCTTTATGTATCTTTGTTTCTTTGTTGTTACGTGTCCTAATGGTTTACAATGTCTATCTTCTTTGTGAATTGTACCTTTTATCATGAAAAATATTCACCTTTGTTGCATTTTTTAAAAATAAATAGGCTAAAAAAAAGAAAAAGGACACATGTACCTGAAGTTGTTTCCATGACTCCCGTTAAAATGACCGTTTAGGGGAGATTTCCCTGGTGGCTCAGTGGTAAAGAACCTGCCTGCCAATGCAGGAGACACAGTTCAGTTCCTAGGTCAGAAGATCCCACATGTCTCAGAGCAACGAGGCCCGCGTAGCACAACTACTGAGTCTGTGTTCCAGAGCCTGGGAGTCACAACTACTGATGTCCATGCTCCGCAGCAAGATAAGCCATCCCAACAAGAAGCCTCCGCACCGCCACAACGAGGAGCCCCCTCTCACTCCAAGTAGACAAAAAGTCTGCACAGCAACGAAGACCCAGCACAGCCAAAAACAAATAAAGACAGAAAAACGTGTTTATTTTAAAAAATGATCAGGAGAATATAAAGATGGAGGCTGAAGGAACTGCACAGTACAGGAAATAACAGAGGTGCCACTGACATCCCAGAAACATCAAGGAAGTTCGGCCGAGGGACTAAGTTGAAGACAAACACCGTGCACCAAAGAGCACCTTCCCCTCTTAAAGACAGACTGGGTTCTTGAGAAGCAGGGCTCTGGCACCCCTAATTTGAAAGGGCAAGTCCAGAGGGGAGAATGGGCTCTGGAGCAGATGGAAAGCCCACAGACTGGACACCCCAGGCTGCAGGGCCTCGGAAGCGGGTGAAGCTGTCATGCTCACAGGGACCTGTGACTGCAGCTCACACCCGGGTAAAGATCAGAGCAAAGAGAAAGACGCCCCGGGAGCTACGGGTCCCCTGAGCCCCGACAGAAATGAAGGAGGCAGAGAGAATGACCAGAGCTTCCACTCTGCTCCCTTCAGGCTGATGGATCTCTGAACTGATACACAAGTTCACCTCACTCAGGAAACAGGCGGAAAAATCCACAAGGGATCCAAGAAAAGACTCTGAAACAAACAAGGAGAGTCCAGCATTTCAAACTTGTGAAAAGGTTTATTACAAGAAGCAAAAGATAAATTTTTAAGAGCATCGCTTTGTATTCTCAAGAAATTTTCTGAACACACGTGGTCTGTGAAATGAGATAAGATAGCAAAATAGGAAGAAAAGAAATGTACCTGGCCAAGAGTCTTGAGAAAGAGAATAGGAACTAAATGAGATGAGGAAAACTGAGAATTAATCTAAAAATACAATAGCAGAATTATTATTGGCATTAGAAACCACACAAAGCAGCCCTGATTCAACAGGAACTGAATCAGTGATGTGGAAAGCAAACAGGAGACGTGCTCCCAAAAGGTAGAGGAGAACAAAGGGACCAAAATCATGAGAGAGGGGGTGAAAAGGATGGCAGACAGTGAACGGAGCACACACTGAGTCGGTGTTCTTGAGAAAGAGTCTAGAAAGCTGCCAGAAGGCAAGACTCATACCGCAGATCAAAAGTGGGCACTAAGCAACAGGTGAATTAGAAGTGAAAGGACGGAAGATACACCCTGAGGAAAGTTTTAAAAAATCGCCTCTTGCAAAGGCAGGGACAAAAGGAGTCCAACAGCACCAAAACGAGAGCAGGAAGATCACTGTATTACAAAGGTACGATCTGGGCTGGCCTTAGATTTCTCTATCAGCAGACGATGGGCAGATGGTAGTGGTTCCATAAATCGACATGTGATAACATTGCACAGAATTCCTCCTCCTCATACATACATACACAGGTACACACACTGTGTGTACATATAAAAACTGGTGAAGTCTGAATAAGATTTGTACTCTAGTTAATAGCATTATGCCAATGTTAATTTCGTGGTTTTGATATTACACTGTAGTTGTGTAAAGTGATATCATTGGGAAAAGCTGGTGCAGGGTTCATAGGATCTCTCTATAGTATCTTGGCAACTTCCTGAGAGTCTATAATTTTTAAGACAGTAGATCAAGGATCAAGGTCTACTAAAGAAATTTGAAAGAAAAAAGAATGATATATACCCCTAATAAGTTGCTGCTCATAGGTGAAAGCAATGAAAAGTCATTCTCTGTTATGAAAACAGCATGCAATATCAGAAGACTCAAAGCAAGAGCTAAAACGTCTAAACATTTTTTCACAAATCTAGATTTTTCAAATGGGCAATCATGCTCTATAAGGTCTACTGATGAGCACTGAAGCTAGCTGAGGGTCATTCAGTTTCAGTAATGTTACGGATACGATTTTAAAACCAAAAGCAAAGATCTACGTTTCTATGTTAAGAAGTGATACGTGATAAGAAAAATTACAACAAGAAGAAATTAGGCCCCAAATCTCAGAATATACCCCCAAAGCCTCTGGAAAACAGATTTAGAAAATGGAAAGTGTATCTACCAGCTAATCTCCTTACCTTACATAGGAAGCAAAAACATACATACTGTTCTATTTTTTATGTTGATACTGCTAAACACATTTAAAAAAAAAAAAGACTTTTTAGAAGAATAAAGAATTGATATACTAGTTACAAAAATAAATAAAAAAATAAGTAAAAAATAATAGCTTACTCTTCACTGTTAAAGACTCTAGATTAGCCAAAAGATGGTTTCTCTCATATGCTTTGTCCATCTTTTAATTTTTTAAATGAACTGTATACATAAGTGGTGCATCAAAAGAATTCAACAACTAAAGGATAAAGATGCTTTTAAATGGGCAGAATACATCAAGGAAACAAAAACATAAGATAGGAGGAATAGCACTGTCAAAATCAGACAATAAGGAAAAACCTCCATTACCAGATAGTAAAGCCAATTATAAAGCAACTGTAACTAAAAATAGTTTAGTAATGACATAGTAATCAATGGATCAAATGAACAGAAACAGAACCTAAGTGTATAATAATAGTGTAAAAGATCATGACCATAATAAAGGTAGCCTTTCAAATCAGTGAGGAAAAGACTGTTTGAAAATAAAAGAAATACCTGGGTATTCAGAAAAAGTAGGAATTCCTTAGCTCAGTTCCGGTTAAGTACAAAAATTAAAAATTAATTGAGATATAAATGCATTTATCTGTCTGAAAGGCCTTTCCAAGAAAATATTCGTGTGCTAACAATAATCCCACGCGTGCTAAGTCGCCTCAGTCTAGTTCGCCTCTTCGCGACATTATGGACTTGCAGCCCGCCAGGCTCCTCTGTCCATGGGATTCTCCAGGCAAGAATACTGCATTGTGTTGCCATGCCCTCCTATAGGGGATCTTCCCGACCCAGGGATTGAACCCACGCCTCTTAAGTCTCCAGCATCGGCAGGCAGGTTCTTTACCGCTAGCACCACTTGGGAAGCATGCAAGGCAAATGATAAATTGAGGGAAAATATTTGTAACAAAATAAAAATCACTAAGAGAAGGACAAACACGATCTACCTGTACAGACAAAAGACATGGTTAGATCATTCCCACACCCACCTCCCGCAATTCAAACATTCATTAAAAGCACAAAAACTCACTATCACTAGTAATAAAAGAAGTACAGATGAAAATAACTAATAACTTGGGAGGGTAAATATGTATGACCTTTATGGAGGATAATTTGGCAACAGCAAAGTAACATAAGCAAATTATACCTTTAACTATCTTTAAATTCAAGTACCATAAGCTTTAAACTTGTTCATGGATTTTTGGAGGAGTCACACTAAGGAAACAAAATATGTGCACTAAGGTATCTGCTCCAAGTGTCGGGGGGTGAACATATCAGTCATAAATTAGCCAGACGATGTGCCCGGCCCTGCCGCTTGGGTGACCAGCAGTAAGACGCCGTCGCCAGAAGTGTCCACATTTTAGAGCTTTCTAGAGATCTCAAGGGAGAATTATGGGGGCCTGGCCCATGGGAATTGTTCAGTAACGATTAGACAGCGATAGCAGGAGTGGTGATATTCATCTACATCTCTGCACTTCCAGGCTCAAAATCCCTTATCTGAAATGCTCGTGGTCAAACTGTGCTTCAAAACTAGGGACTTTCTGGATATTAAGAGACAACAGTATATTTACCTAACTAGGTCTGGGAGAGCACCTGGTAATCAATCACAGTACTATTCCTAGAGTAAAACATACATGGATATTCATTTTAAGTGAAATAAACATCAGTCTAGGTCAGGTTTTGCAGTCAAATCAATTATGAAAAACGTTCCACTTTTAGAGCTTTCTGGACTTCAGATTTTTACAAGAGGGATTGAGAACTTGTACTTACAAAGACAAACATTAGAATCTATCTAAATGTATGATAATCCACCTGCCAATGCAGGAGATTTAGGTTCAATCCCTGGGTTGGGAAGATACTCTGGAGTAGGAAATGGCAATTCACTTGAATATTCTTGCCTAGGAAATCCCATGGACAGAGGAGCCTGGAGGGCTATAGTTTATGGGGTTGCCAGGGGTCAGACATGATTGAGTACACACACAAGGGGTAGGTTACATAAATTATGATATATTCATAAGATGGAAAACTATATAGCGATAAAAAGTCACTTTTCCCAAAGACTCTTTAATAAACTAGAAACATGTTCATGAACAGCAGGTTTAAAAAAAAAAGCAAAATAAAAAACATGATTTATGAATTCTATTTTGCAAAAGCAAATTACACAGATATTTATAATTCCAGAATAAAAGGCTACGAGGAGCCACACAATGATGTTGAATTAATCACACTGGCTCATGCTCTTCTTTACACTTTTCTGTGTTTTCTAATCTTCTATGATAATCTGGAAAACAACCTATTAGTTTTTGAACAATTTATGGTTGCTGTTCCTGTGAAGGACTAGCCTAGTTCCCATCCTAGAGGGTTAACAAGCCCATCTCTGCCCTCAAGGAATCTACCGATGCGTCTCTGGAGAGCTCAGGGCATTGCTCAGTTCTCTCCACAGTGAATACGTTTCATTCTCTACCAGCACTTCCCCACTGGCTCCTCAGGACAACCTGAGTCAAGCACCAGGACTTTTCCACACCTCCACCAAACAAAACCCTGGTGACCTCGCAAGTTAGTGATAGAAACGGCATCAGTGCTCCAATAAGAACTTAATTCAGCCCATGAACTCATCTAAAGAAGCTGAAAAAAAAATAAAGACAAAAGCCGGGACTGTTTAAATGTGTTTGATTTTCACTCTTTTTCACTGTACTCATCAAATTGCAATCTTTAAAAAATCGTGGCGGAGGAGAAGATGATCATATTTCAGTTTTTCCCAGGTGCTTCTCATTGAGCAAAAAGGATGTGAACTTGAACTAGACAGACCCAGCAAGGAAAAGCATTTTGTGAAGTAAATAGGGTGCTAACAGTGATCACAGCATTGGTTCGCGGAGAGGATGAGCAGGAGTCCACCTTACCGAACAAGCCGCGCATCAGTGTCTACCCAGGGGTCTTTGGCCACTGCTTTCTTTTACATCTTTTTTTAAAATTAATTAATTTATTTTAATTGGAGGCTAATTACTGGCCACTGCTTTGAAGGGTTCAGCTGCATTTAGCCTGGGTGTTCCTAACACCCAAGTGGTCTTCACTGAACTCCTCCCACGCCTGGAATTCTCCAGGGGTTTAACACACAGTTTGAAAGCACTTTATACTAAAAGGCTATTTATCATGAACCTCAATTCCAAGTGGGACAAAAGAGATAAATGATCCATCGACCTATACCTAATCACCTAAAGGGACCACATGGGTTGATATTTAATCACTTACAGAGATTTCAATAGTCTTTTTAAACTATTGTTGACAATAGGCGCAATCCTTGTGCAGAGCTTTTTCCACATACATAAATCACAGCCAACTGGGACATTAAATAAGAAGTTAACTCTCTTAGCTTAATCCCTCAGAAAATTACTTGTCTTCAGACCAATTATCCACTGGGGATATTTCTTCATCTGTGGCGTGCTAATCCTCCCTGCCTGCTTTCTGCCACCCTCCTTTCCCTCCTCTCGACAAGAAGAAAAGGAAGAGAAAGTAAACGAGCACAATCCCCTGTTCACTCAGGACTGCGGTCTAAATAAAGACCTTCTGGGAGAGCGGTGACTTACCCTGTCCCAGCTGAAACACAGGCCCAGTTGATCAAGCTGTTTCCTCATGTGTCTAATATTACTGTGAAACAAAGGGAAGAGGGTTTGGATTTTAGAAACAGGAAAAGCCATAAGCAAATTACACTCTGAGATTGTGAAAAGGAGACTGGAAAAGTTTAGACGATTCAAAGAGCTTTAAGTGTTGTTTTGCTCTGGCCAAAAAGAAAAAAAGGTAATCACTAAGAACCAATGAAAATATCTGCTTAGTAGAAGACAGCTATTCTTTGGACGCTTGCAAAATCTACTAAAACCCATGACAGTCTTTGCTCCTGGGGACTGCCCTTTTCCCTGGGCATTCAGAAAGGCAACCCTTTCGATTTGTGCACTCCTGGCACATCCATATGCCTGGATGCTGAACAAATTTAGGCCAAACATTTACAAATTTAAAAGCACCTTAAAAAAAACTTAACATAAAAATTTCAGAAATCCAGGAGAAATCACACAGGGCATTGTCAATCAAAACCTGAAAACTGAAACTCTAAAAACAACTGGAAAAGAGGAGAGAAGTAATAAACCAATTTTAGCATGAAATAAGAAAATATTCTTTTTTCTATTCAATTTTTAATTAAAAACATTGTAACCTTTTTTATGGAAGTATAGTTTACAACGCTGTATTAGTTTTAGGTATATAGGAAAGTGATTCAGTCATACATACATATTTTTCAGATTATTTTCCATAATAGGTTATTACAAGACATTGAATATAGTTCCCTGGGCTATACAATAGGTCCTTGTTGCTTATCTATTTTATATACAGTAATAAATATATGTTAATCCTAAACATCTAATTTATTCCCCCCGCCCTCCCCTGTAAAGGTATTCCCTGTAGCTCAAATGGTACAGAATCTGCCTATAATGCAGGAAACCTAGGTTCTATCTCTGGGTTGGGAAAATCATCTGGAGAAGGGAATGGCAATCCACTCCAGTATTCTTGCCTGGAGAATCCCATGGACAGAGGAGCCTGGAGGGCTACAGTCCATGGGGTCGCAGAGAAGGTCACAGAGAAGAGGACACAACTGAATGACTAACACTACCACTGCTGCTGCTGCTGCTAAGTCGCTTCAGTCGTGTCTGACTCTGTGCGACCCCATAGACGGCAGCCCACCAGGCTCTGCCGTCCCTGGGATTCTCCAGGCAAGAACACTGGAGTGGGTGGCCATTTCCTTTTCCAATGAATGAGAGTGAAAAGTGAAAGTGAAGTCACTGAGTCGTGCCCAACTCTCAGCGACCCCATGGACTGCAGCTCACCAGGCTCCTCCGTCCATGGAGTTTCCAGGCAAGAGTACTGGAGTGGGGTGCCATTGCCTTCTCCAAACGCTACCACTACTAAAACACAAATTTGTTTTCTATGTCTGTTTTTTAAACAAGTTCATTTGTATCATTATTTAAGATTTCACACATAAGTGATCTCATGATATTTGTCTTTCTCTAACTTACTTCTGTAAATATGATAATCTTCAGGGCCTCTTTTTTGATTTTGTAGGACTAATTCATTTCTACTGTGTACCCTTTGAGTTCAAACAGACTGAAAATATGAAAATATGAAAAACTATGAAGAATTTCCCTAGGTGATCTCTGATTACCTAACAATCAGTTCAGTTCAGTAGCTCAGTTGTGACCGACTCTTTGCGACCCCATCATGCCAGGCCTCCCTGTCCATCACCAACTCCTGGAGTTCATTCAAACTCACGTTCACTGAGTCAGTGATGCCATTCAATCATCTCATCCTCTGTCATCCCTTTCTCCTCCCGCCTTCAATCTTCCCCAGCATCAGGGTCTTTTCAAATGAGTCAGTTCTTTGCATCAGGTGGCCAAAGTATCGGAGTTTCAGCTTCAACCTCAGTCTTTCCAATGGATATTCAGGACTGATTTCCTTTAGGATGGACTGGTTGGATCTCCTTGCAGTCCAAGGGACTCTCAAGAGTCTTCTCCAACACCACAGTTCAAAAACATCAATTCTTCGGCACTCAGCTTTCTTCACAGTCCCACCCTCACATCCATACATGACCACAGGAAAAACCACAGCCTTGACTAGATGGGCCTTTGTTGACAAAGTAATGTACTGCTTTTTAATATGCTGTCTAGGTTGGCCATAAGTTTCCTTCCAAGGAGTAAGCATCTTTTAATTTTATGGCTGCAGTCACCATCTGCAGTGATTTTGGAGCCCCCCAAAATAAAAGTCTATCACTGTTTCCACTGTTTTCCCATCTATTGGCCATGAAGTGATGGGACCAGATGCCATGATGTTCGTTTTCTGAATGTTGAGTTTTAAGCCAATTTTTTCACTCTCCTCTTTCACTTTCATCAAGAGGCTCTTTAGTTCTTTGCTTTCTGCCATAAGGGTGCTGTCATCTGCATATCTGAGGTTACTGATATTTCTCCTGGCAATCTTGATTTCAGCTTGTGCTTCATCCAGCCCAGCATTTCTCATGATGTACTCTGCATATAAGTTAAATAAGCAGGGTGACAATATACAGCCTTAATGGACTCCTTTTCCTATTTGGAACCAGTCTGTTGTTCCATGTCCAGTTCTAACTGTTGCTTCCTGACCTGCATATAGGTTTCTCAAGAGGCAGGTTAGGTGGTCTGGTATTCCCATCTCTTTCAGAATTTTCCACAGTTTATTGTGATCCACACAGTCAAAGGCTTTGGCATTAGTCAATAAAGCAGAAATAGATGTTTTTCTGGAACTCTCTTGCTTTTTCAATGATCCAGCAGATGTTGGCAATTTGATCTCTGGTTCCTCTGCCTTTTCTAAAACCAGCTTGAACATCTGGAAGTTCACAATTCATGTATTGCTGAAGCCTGGCTTGGAGAATTTTGAGCATTACTTTGCTAGCGTGTGAGATGAATGCAATTGTGTGGTAGTTTGAGCATTCTTTGGCATTGCTTTTCTTTGGGATTGGAATGAAAACTGACCTTTTCCAGTTCTGTGGCCACTGCTGAGTTTTCCATATTTGCTGGCATATTGAGTGCAGCACTTTCACAGCATCATCTTTTACGATTTGAAGTAGCTCAACTGGAATTCCATCACCTCCACTAGCTTTGTTTGTAGCGATGTTTCCTAAGGCCCACTTGACTTCACATTCCAGGATGTCTAGACTCTAGGTGAGTGATCACACTATCGTGATTATCTGGGTCGTGAAGATCTTTTTTGTACAGTTCTTCTGTGTATTCTTGCCACCTCTTCTTAATATCTTCTGTTTCTGTTAGGTCCATACCATTTCTGTCCTTTATTGAACCCATTTTTGCATGAAATGTTCCCTTGGTATCTCTAATTTTTTTGAAGAGATCTCTAGTCTTTCCCATTCTGTTTTCCTCTATTTCTTTGCACTGATCACTGAGGAAGGCTTTCTTATCTCTCCTTGCCATTCTTTGGAACTGTGCATTCAAATGGGTATATCTTTCCTTTTCTCTTTTGCTTTTCACTTCTCTTCTTTTCACAGCTATTTGTAAGGCCTCCCCAGATGCCATTTTGCTTTTTTGCATTTCTTTTTCTTGGGGATGGTCTTGATCCCTGTTTCCTGTACAATGTTATGAACCTCCATCCATAGTTCATCAGCCACTCTGTCTATCAGATCTAGTCCCTTAAATCTATTTCTCACTTCCACTGTATAATAATAAGGGATTTGATTTAGGTCATACTTGAATGGTCTAGTGGTTTTCCCTACTTTCTTCAAGTAAGTCTGAATTTGGCAATAAGGAGTTCATGATCTGAGCCATAGTCAGCTCCCGGTCTTGTTTTTGCTGACTGTATAGAGCTTCTCCATCTTTGGCTGCAAAGAATATAATCAATCTGATTTCGGTGTTGACCATCTGGTGATGTCCATGTGTAGAGTCTTCTCTTGTGTTGTTGGAAGAGGGTATTTGCTATGACCAGTGCATTCTCTTGGCAAAATTGTTTTAGCCTTTGCCCTGTTTCATTCTGTACTCCAAGGCCAAATTTGCCTGTTATTCTAGGTGTTTCTTGACTTCCTACTTTTGCATTCCAGTCCCCTATAATGAAAAGGACATCTTTTTTGGGTTTTAGTTCTAAAAGGTCTTGTAGGTTTTCATAGAACCTTTCAATTTCAGCTTCTTCAGAATTACTGGTCAGGGCACAGACTTAGATTAACATGATATTGAATGGTTTTCCTTGGAAACAAACAGAGATCTTTCTGTCATTTTTGAGACTGCATCCAAGTACTGCATTTTGGTGACTATGATGGCTACTTCATTTCTTCCAAGGGATTCTTGCCCACAGTAGTAGATACAATGGCCACCTGAGTTAAATTCACCCATTCCAGTCCATTTTAGTTCACTGATTCCTAAAATGTTGACGTTCACTCTTGCCATCTCCTGTTTGACCACTTCCAATTTGCCTTGATTCACGGACCTAATATTCCAGGTTCCTATGCAGTATTGCTCTTTACAGCATGGGACCTTGCTTCTATCACCAGTCACACCCACAACTGGGTGTTGTTTTTGCTTTGTAATAGCAGTTGACTAAGACAGTGTTTAATCCTTATTCTCCTTTACAGATAAATAACCTGAGGGGCAGAGAGGTTAAATAATCTGCTCAAGGCAAATAGCTAGGAAGAAAGAAAGGCAGGATCTGTCCCTGTGTGGCCTGATTCAAGGGCCATCTTCTTTACTGCTATGCTCTGGTGGAGAAGCTGGCAAACTTTTTCTGTAAAGGGCCAGATGGTAAACGTTTCCAGCTCCACATGAGCCATGTGGTCTCTGCCTCAACTACTCAGTTCTGCCGCTGTGTCATGAAAGCAGCCATGAGCAATATATAAACAAATGGGTGTGGCTTGAGTTCTAAGAAAACTATTCATAAAATCTTTTGTGAAAGTTGCTCAGTCATGTCCAACTCTTTGTGACCCCATGGACTATACAATCCATGCAATTCTCCAGGCCAGAATATGGAGTGTGTAGCCTTTCCCTTCTCCAAGGGATCTTCCCAAACCAGGAATTGAGCTGGGGTCTCCTGCATTACAGGATTCTTTACCCACTGAGCCACCAGGGGAAGCCCCATTAGGCAGGGCCAAATTTGGCCCATAAAATTTGCCAATTAGTGTCCTGGGTGATATCAAATTTATACCATATTTGACCCTTTTTATTTGAATCATCATTTCCTCCTTTTTTCATCACTCCTATTACTCCGGAAAAGTGAAAGTGAAAGTGAAGTTGGTCAGTCATGTCCGGCTCTTTGCGACCCCGTGGACTGTAGCCCACCAGGCTCCTCTGTCCATGGGATTCTCCAGGCAAGAATACTGGAGTGGGTTGCCATTTCCTTCTCCAAGGGATCTTCCCGACCCAGGGATTGAACCCAGGTCTCCCGCATTAACCTCTGAGCCACCAGGGAAGCCACATAACTATAATTGGAAAAGTGGAAACCAGAAATGAGGAAGAAAAAAGAGAAGTAGATGGTGCAGAAGATGTTTCTTTTGGGCAAAATAAAGCAAAGGAAGGTGAAAGACAATGGGGACAGGCCTTGAACTGCCCTCTATCTCTCTGAGGGGTAGGGTGAGGAAGGGCTTTATCAAAGGGCTTTACCAGATCATTGTGTTGGGTTCTAGTACAGTTCCTCAAGGCTTTATCAGGAGGAAGAGGGATGGGTATTGCCTGAGCACACGGTAGCCTGAGGCCACAGGGGGCACTCAGACTATGTCCTCCTTGGAGAAAGCCACACCTAGAATAAAGTGGCCATATATTTCCTTGTTGACGATCTATGTTCCTCTTGCTTCAGAATGGTGAAGCCAAAAAAATTAAAAGAATTCGCAGAGAAAATTGCAATGTGGCATTTGGATATGGCTCAAACTATGGTCAAGCAGATGAAGAACACTGTAGAAGTTTAACAGATGTCATCCTTTCTTCTTCCTTTTTCCTTCCAAATGCAAATACTCAAAGGAAGAATAACTGTAAATAACAAAGCATTAAAATGAACACATGAATGAATAGCCAAAAACTTTGTGTTATTTCTTAGATAAGAATACAGTGTGGGAAAAAGCAAATACCAATATAGACAATCCTTTTTTATTGCTTGGCAGACTGCAGTGTTTTGTTTCCTTTGCTTTCTATTTCTCATGCACAGGTTTAAAAAAAAAAAGTTGTTTAAGGGTAATGTATACAAGTGCTTGAATACGCCTGTAAACACATACCTTTGCGTCCAGCTTTCTGGATGTAGATTCCTCTCGATCGCCGCATTTTCGGCAGGCAATCCAAATGCATCCCAGCCCATAGGGTTGATAACCTAGCACCCAGAAAAGAAACATCAGTCAGGGCAGATTGCTAAAGTCTTTATCAGTATTCTCTGCTGGGCAGTGAGCAGGCATTCTCTCCTAACATGTCTCATCCCTTCCTGGATGATTTCAAGCTATGCTGTTGAAAGCCAGCTGGCTACCTAAGATGTGAGCACAGAAGGGAATTTAGAAAGTCATACACCAAGGTGCCAATAGCAGTTATCTCTGAGTAGGTGTTTTCGTGACTATTTTTAACTTTCTTCGTCTGTAAAGAACCCAAACTTTTTTTCTGAAATTAGGAAGTTTCTTTCAAAGTAGGTATATATAAAAATGTATACAGGCATTCCAAATGCTCACCTTATGTTAGATTTTCCAGTTAAGGAGCCGTGCTGTCCCAAAGGGTAGTCAGTAGCCACATATGGTTATATAAACTTAAATTAAAATGTAGTAAAATTAAAAATTCAGTCCCTCCATCACACTAGCCACCTTTCAAGTGTACAATAAGCCACTCTGAATCACTACCTGTAAGATATAACCATTTTCCAAAGAACCTCAGATCTTTGGAAAGGTCTGGGGATCCTCGGACCTTAGAGCTTGAAGAAGCTCTTGAGATGCACCCTCCATCTCCGTTTCCCCCTTTGACAGCCCAGGCCACTGGGGCCCAGAAAGAGGAAGCAGCCTCGCCAGGTGACACTAGGAGCAGGTCCTTCAAGTCAGGACAGGCGTTCACTTCTGCAAATGGATGTCCAGTCACAGCTCAGCTGGGAGCTTCAATAGCAAGTTCTCTCAAGCTACCTTCCATAGCTTGAACGGGATCAATGGCTTTAAACACAGCTGTGGCATCAAGGGGCAACCTCAGAAGACCTGCTTTGAACACTCAGACCGCTACCTTTCTCTGATGCCGATTTCAGCCACAACGCCACAGACACAACTTGTCCCAGAGCCAGATTTCCGAAACTTGCCTATAGGGGAGGATGGGCTGAGGAGGCTCTGGTATTTCTAGACACAGCCCTTAATGGCTGGCCTTCTTACTTCCTCTCAGGCTCCTGGTCTGTCCACTGCCACAAGCTGGGTTTATGTATTTGCAATCATGCAGGAACCGGAGATTCTGTTCACACACATCTCCCAGAATAGTGACGGACACTCTGTTCATATCCTGTGCATATCCCAAAGGGACATTTTCCACTAAAGAAACAGCTCTCGTTTTCTCTAATGTATTTATTTCTTTATGGCTGTGCTGGGTCTTCGTTGCTGCTCAGGCTTTTCTCTCGTTGCAGCGAGCAGCAGGGGAGGAGCCACTCTTTGTTGCCGCACTTCGGCTTCTCACGGCAGCGGCCTCTCTCGTTGTGCAGCACAGGTTCTAGGGCGTGCGGGCTTCAGCGGGCGCAGCTCCCCGGCCCTGGAGCACAGACTCAAC
Organism: Capra hircus; assembly: GCF_001704415.2. Classification (NCBI taxonomy): domain Eukaryota; kingdom Metazoa; phylum Chordata; class Mammalia; order Artiodactyla; family Bovidae; genus Capra; species Capra hircus. The sequence goes on from NC_030829.1 coordinate 53,863,303, forward strand.
AGCTGCGGTGCGTGGGCTTAGTCCTCCTTGGCACGTGGGACCTTCCCAACCCAGGGACTGAACCATGTCTTCTGCATCGGCAGGTGGATTCTTTACCACTGAGTCTCCCGGGAAGCCCTCATTTTCTAAGTAACATTTCCCCCTGATTATAGAAATAATGTTATTCACTGTCAAAAATCTTAATACATAGAGAAAAATATTCAGAAGAAAATAAACACCCTTAATTCTACCATATAACCATACATAACTGTTATTTGATAAATTTATATCTTATTTTTAAAAATTGAGATCATATTATTTCCGTGTCGGTTTTTTATCTCCTTTAAAAAAAAAAAAATCACTGTGTACCTAGGGTTTTCTCCCATTTTTCTGTCTTATTCAAGAACTTTCTGAGATGCAAATGAGCATCACCCATGGCCATCTCTGCTCCAGGTCCATAAGCACCTACAATTCAAAGTGTCCCAAACTGGATTCATACTCGAATCCCAATCACCAGATCCGTCCTCTCCCTAGTCCCTCTGAGCAGTTGGCAGTAAGACAACAGGCACAGCTCTCCCAGTAGCAGATGCCACTTGCCCTAAAGTCATTCTTCCATTCTGTGCATTATTATTAAATATTTTAAGACTAGGTTATTGTTCTGATGGAGCAATTCCATCTCAAGAACAAAGACCATGCATCTCAACTCAGAGCCGCTCTAACTCCTTCGGCTGATGGTGGTGGTTTACTTGCTAAGCTGTGTTCAACTCTGCAAGCCCATGGACTGTAGCCCTCCTGGCTCCTCTGTCCACGGGATTTCCCAGGCAAGAATACTGGAGTGGGTTGTCATTCCCTTCTCCACCCAGGGATCGAACCGAAGTTCCCTGCATTGGTAGGCAGATTTCTTACCAGTGAGCCACCAGGGAGGCCCCACACCTTTGGTTAGTGAGTGGGAAATGTCAAAAAAAGGCTTGCTGCTCAGGAGGCTGTGTTTTGGGGGGAAGGATCCTAAACCCAAACCTGTCATTTCCTGGCAGTGGGCCCTGAGGCATATCACTTCTGCTGAGTCTCAACTATCAGCTGTGACTGAAGGCAGCCCCCTGAACTGTTGAGAATCACATGCTAAGGTGTGTGTGGCACACCCAGCACCAGGAAATGGCAGGGCTGGCTGCAAGCGGCAGCTGCTATCATTGGCTTGATCTTGCCAAAGGTTCCATCCCTGGTCAGGGAACTAAGATCCCACAAGTGTGCGGCATGGTCAAAAAAAATTCAAGAGATGACATGACTACCTCAGTCCCTGCATCCATTCCCCTGAGGTCAGTCGGAATAGGCTCGTCTTCTTTTCCTAAATTGATGCTTCTCAAATTACGAGCACAATACAGGCTTATTTTAACAAGTGAAAGGACATAGCACATGATACATAAAGGCAAAGCTGATCATCTCCCCACTCCACCCCACCCCTACTCTCAACCAGCCTTTGTGTCCTTCCCCGCCTTTCTCCTCACTAAACGCAGACACACAAGCATATGTACCCATATAGGAACTGGCTGGTTTATTTTTATGGAAATAGAATCTACTATATACCATTTTATAACCTGTTTTTTCTTTTCATTTAACATGCCATGGACATCTGCAAAAAATATGTAAGTATATACACGTGTGTGCATACATGTTTTTTTTAAATTTAACATTCCCCAGGAATATCTAATTCTATGTAGTTTTAGGAAGTTGTCAAAATATAACCCAGTCCAGTGGATCTTTCAGACCTGAGCTCTCCTTTCCTCTTGCTAAACGTGGCCAACCCAGAGTGTTTCATCTTTACAAACAGCACCCCCACCCCGACCCCGTCTTCTAAGAATACGCTCCTCCTCCAGCTTCAAATCATCCTGCTGCGGACAGTCACAAAACCCACCCCTCTGGGCACGGAGGAAGCAGCTGGTGGAGCTGTCTGAGAAATACAGCTGGGTGTGTGGACACACACAGAGGTGGACAGAGAGGAGGGGTGCTCATCTGCTCAAGGACCTGGGCCCAATTCCCAGTGGGCCCCGTTCCTACTATATCTCCTCTGGTTCTGAGTTATACCAGGATCTGTCAAAACACACAAAACCTCCTTGTTTGGTTAAACTGGTCTCAGCTGGGTTACAGTCCCTGGGAGCCAAGAATTCCGACTAAAACATACACCTTGTAGCATACAGCTTTCTCTGGAGCACTGCTTAACCCACAGATGGAAAACGTTTCCTGCACAGATTTTTCTCTCGTTTTAATTTCCAAGAGTCAAATAATAATAATAATGGAAACTCCCCTTTGGGGATTTGCGTTTGATTACTAGAAAGTTCTGCAACGCTTCCATGGACAACGCCAGAACGCAGCTTCCAGAAGTGCTTTAATTCTCCTGGGGCTGGAGGCAGTGCCACCTCGCTGGCAGAAATAATGTAGCTGTTGTGTAACCATGCTCCACAAGAAAGGGGAAAACTTAGTTATCACTTGGTTTCTTCACAGGGACTGCCAAAATGGCAGCAGTTCAATGTTTCTGCCCATTAACATGCTGCCAGGTTACCATCCATATTTTTAAACAAAGTCAATACAGAGACAGTCAAAAAATCAGTCTGGATTTACATAATATACTTACTCATTTCTATTTTTGTTTTCAGATGAAATGAACATGAAAAGATATATTCTTAGCTCACATGTTACCCCAGCTGTCTACGAAAACAAAAATTTGAAAAATCTTAAAGCTTCTTAATTATTTCATAGTCTTACCGAAAAGTAACACTAAACAAATGTCTGCCCTGGAATACAGACTGTGGGGAGTCAGGATAGTCCTTTCCACCATGCTGGACACCAGAAGCAGTGTCGCTGTGAGCCAAGCCTGCAGGAGACAGGAAGGGGTCCCGCCTATTCTACACCATGGATTTCCCAGACACCCAGTGACAGAGGGCAGAACTCACTCTTGTGCCGTAAGATGATTGACTATTGTCCAGAGGGAACAAAGTAAAGACCTGCAACAAGGTTTTGAAATGCCAAAGACTGCCCCACTTCCCCAGGCAGCAGATTCTATTTGCTGGTCAAATTGTTGTTGTTCGGTCGCTAAGTCATGTCCGGACTGTGCGACCCCATGAACTGCAGCACGCCAGGCTTCCCTGTTCTTCACTATCTCCCAGAGTTTGCTCAAACTCATGTCCATTGAGTGGATGATGCCATCCAACCATCGCATCCTCTGTCGCTCCCTTCTCCTCCTGCCCTCAATCTTTCCCAGTATCAGGGTCAAACTGTTACAGTTCATTTATTGAAAAGACACCACGTCAGTGCTGCCTGTGTCCACCTTGCTCACCTCTTGGTCTCTTCTATACCGTCCAGATGAAATACCCCCATTCTGGATATATAATGCCCACTTTCTTGTCTGTGGTTTCTCTATGGGTCAAACCATCCAAAACATTCACTGGAGGAACTCTACACTTTCCTTCGGGGTTGTAAAATCCCTATTTTTTTCCTATCACCATAACCTGGTTTAATCCTTGGTTTAGTTCCACAAGTAACTATATCTATAGCTCACATATGCCAACTAGACAATTTAACCTAAAAAACAAACAAAAACAACCACCCCCCTAACATCTGGATTTCTCTTTTAGCACCACCTGAGCCCGCTCAATCCCCCAGGTGTTCACCTCTTCCTGGACGAGTGCTTTCAGCAGAAAGGGGATCAAGAAGTCCTAGCAGCTATAACTTGAAAATGCATAAAACAAAAGCCATCACTTCCAGCTGTTCTTCTAACAGATGCTCTAACTATTTCAAATGGAGTGAGAAGCCAAGGGGGACAGGGGAAGCACCACAGAAATTAGATGAGTGGTACACTGACCCCACTTCTAGACTAAGGAACAAAGGGAAGAAGCAGAGAGAACTGAACCCGAAGGCTGAGATCAGTAGCAGAAGCTTTTGAAATAGACAGGTCTGGCCAAACGGAGCTGGATTAATGGAGATGCTAAAGAAGGCAGAGAGAGAGAAATTCCCTGGCTGCTTCCTTCCTCTTACCCTACCATCTTGCCAAATTCTTCTTGTCCAAAACTATTCCGAGGTCAGCTCACACCAGAGCTTGGGAAACATGGCCTGCAGAGTTCTGGTTCTGCCCTTCTACCATACAAAGCAAATCAGGAGACGGATTTGACGGCAAACTGGGCAGAGACCAGCACAGGAGCACTAGCAGGACTGCAAAATCCACAGGAGCTTGATACAAAAGGGGAGTTGGGGCCAGCTGCTGATGAGGGGCAAACACAGGGATCAGAGTCCTGGCAAGTTAGACCAGCGCTGGCTGGGAAGCGAGACCTGGAAGCTGGGGTGAGGCCAGCCTCTGGTGAGGACCCAGTCACGTGACAATGGCTCACCCGACAGGAACCTCCCGCCTCCCGTTGGGCAGAGTCGTGGGCAACTCAGGGGTGGCAGCTACAGGTGACAACGTACAGACGAGGCTCTGGAGGGACGTACCCTAGAAAATGACGGGGATCAGTGTCCAGAAGGGCCTGGGAGGGACTGAGTAACCAAGGGGGACTGCAACCCTACTTCTGCTATATTTCTCCTTTTTAAAAGGGAGAATATGAGTCGACTCATTGGAAAAGACCTGATGCTGGGAAAGACTGAGGGCAGGAGGAGAAGGGGATGACAGAGGATGCGATGGTTGGATGGCATCACCAGTTCAGTGGACATGGATCTGAGCAAACTCCGGGAGGTAGTGAGGGACACAGGAGCGTGGTGTGCTACAGTCCATGGGGTCACAAAGAGTTGGACATGACTTAGTGACTGAACAACAGCAACAACATATGGACTTTTATGTACAATTTTAAAATACTTTTCTTAAGAAGGAAGAAACGAACAGGCCAAAGTACAGCTCTTCCTCCAACACAGGAAGGAAGATCAAGCAGAGTTAAGACGACTTTGGAAGCAGAAGGGAAGGAAGTGGGGCAGCCCGCTGCCCTCCCAAAGCTAGAAAAGTACCAATTCCCCAGGAATGACCAGCTTTCTTTCCCTTTCATCACAAAACAAAACTTTAAATTTGAAACCAATTTAGCTTCTAATTGAAAGCAACCATGGTTACTGCTTCTCACAAAAATTGCTATTTTCAGAGTGCTGTGGTTTTTCTGGAGGAGATGCAATGCTTCATTTCCAAGAAATGAAAAACGTAATATTCAATTTTGTTTAGCAAGTTTAATAACCCACCATTATTACAGGTTAGGGATAAAAAATCAAGCAAATGCTTCAGAGTAAAAGAATTCAAATGACAGTACCTAGGTCCCAAACAGAAGACCTCCTCTGGGAAAGCGGAGGCCGATAAATCAGTCAGTTTTCCAATCAAAATACTAGACCTGCAATTCATTTTCCCTTTCAAATTACATCTGAGAGGATAAGCTCTGGAAATCCACTCTCTACTTTCAGATGCTACAGAGATTAGAAAATTTGAAAACAAAATGCCATGCGATGCACTCTCTGGGCACTTCATAAACACTTGCTGACTGATCAGCCAACTGAGAACTGATGAAATGTATGTCATGGTTCACTTGCTAAGAAACTCCTCTCCTTTCCTGATATTTGTGGGTAATTGCATTACGATCATGTGGCTGCCAGGCACACAGCCTCCTCCTCCACAGTGCACAGCAAAAAGGCCCAAGCAGAAAGCTACTTGTGCAGTAGCCTGTGATGTTTTGCCTGAGACAAATCCAGCCCTCTGTGAGAGGGACTTGGCAGCTTGATGTTTTAATTGCCCTGCTTCTGGCCCAAAAGGTGCTGAGGAGACCAGCTGAGGTGGGAGGTGGGTAATTTTATTTTCTAACCATCTGTGCATACGACATATGAAAACACAACAAATCACCATATGGTGCTGAGCTTCAAATATGTCATCAGACATTGTATGAGTTTAAGAAGAGGGGCTGGGGCTTCCCTGGAGGCTCAGTGGTAAAGAACCTGCCTGCCAATGCAGGAGACATGGGTTAGATTCCGATTTAGGAAGATCCCACATGCAGCTGAGCCCACGTGCCACAGCTTCTGAGCCCCAGCTCTAGAGTCTGCAAACCGCACCTACTGAGGCCATGTGCTGCAATGGCTGAAGCCCGTGCGCCTAGAGTCTGTGTTTTGCAACAAGAGAAGTCATTGCAATAAGAAGCCCACACCCCGCAACTAGACAGCAGCCCGCGCAGCCACAAAGACCCAGCACAGCCAAAAACTAAAAAATAAACTTAGAAAAAGATTTAAAAAAAGAAGAAAATGACTGGAAGTGTGCTCTTTTCCAATTCCTGAAAGAGAATAATTTATCTCTGGCTTCAAGTGGCCCCTGGTTAAACATCCAAACCTCAGAACTGCCTTATTACTGCTATTATTAATCAGGTCACACTGGAAAATTGCATTATGGTTTTTAAAGAGTTTTCTCACTGATCCTTTCACATGAACCTTGCAACATATCTGAGGTGGAGGGTAGGCAGGTCATTGCCACTGACTAAAGCCACAGATTCCTGACCCACTCACCACCCCCCAAAACCACCACTCGCTACTCCCTTCTACTTGTCAAGTCCACAAGTAGTCTGCTTGTGTGTGCAAGGCCAGCTATGTTGACTGCAGCTTTCCCCCAAGAAAGCTGTGTGATCGTGGCCTCAGGTGCATTTCCATGGACTACAATGAGAAGGGGGCCCCCAATAATCTGCTTACACTCTTCTCTCATTTCTCTCCTCTACACAACTTATTTGCTGCTATAGGAGGAAACCAACGTAAAAGCAACCTTGGACTTCCCAAATCATCACTCTCGTCCATTCTCCAACTCAGTCTACAACCTGTGGTCTGGCTAGGGTCACAAAATGCAAGGATAGACCAAAGACTGGGGAAAGATATTCGCACTGTATTTAACTAACAAAAAATATAATAATCCAGACTATGTAAAGAACTGCTACAATGTGGCAGCCTGGAAGGGAGGGGTGTTTGGAGCAGAACAGGTACATGTATATGTATGGCTGAATCCCTTTGCTGTTCACCTGATACTATTACAACATTGTTTGTTAACTGGCCATATCCCAATACAAAATAAAAAGTAAAAAACAAACAAACTCCCACAGTATGAACAATAAGAACAATATGAAAAAGACAAACAACCCCGGTGAAACTTGGCAAAAAATGTGAGCAAGCCAATCAGAGAAGAAACTTAAATAGATACTAAACATGAGAAAATACCTCAGCTTCATTGGCAGCTGAGAGGTAAATTAAAAATGCAATTAGATGTCATTTCCTATGTATCAAATTAGCAAGGATTAGTCTAACATTAATAAGTGTTATCAAGGAGGTAGGGCAGTAAGAAATACCATTCACTGCTGGCAGAAGTATAAACTGGCACCAAAATTTTGGAAAGCAATTTGTCAAGATGCATTTAGGCTGAGGTTATACACACTCTGTGACCCAGTGATGCCACCTCTCCCACGAGCCAACAGTGAGGTGCAATGATGTTCACTGAAACAGAAATTTATAATAACCTAAAAGTCTACTAATGTGAAAATGGGTAATTAAATATGTCATAATTACACAGTACTTATAATAGATGAACTCTAGAGACAGACTAAATCTTGAAACAAAATAGTGAAAAACATGCAGAATTTTAAGAGCTTTTACATAAAATTTAAAACACAAATACTACACATAAGTGTGGGTATATCCATAAACAATCTATAGAAAGTATTACTCAGCCATTAAAAAAGAATACATTTGAATCAGTTCTAATGAGGTGGATGAAAATAGAGCCAATTATACAGAGTGAAGTAAGCCAGAAAGAAAAACACCAATACAGTATACTAACGCATATATATGGAATTTAGAAAGATGGTAACAATAACCCTGTATGCGAGACAGCAAAAGAGACCCAGATGTATAGAACAGTCTTTTGGACTCTGTGGGAGAGGGAGAGGGTGGGATGATTTGGGAGAATGGCATTGAAACATGTATAATATCATATAAGAAACGAATCGCCAGTCTAGGTTCGATGCAGGATACAGGATGCTTGGGGCTGGTGCACTGGGATGACCCAGAGGGATGGTATGGGGAGGGAAGAGGGAGGGGGGTTCAGGATTGGGAACACATGTACACCCGTGGCAAAACCAGTACAATATTGTAAAGTAAAAAAATAATAATAATAAAAGAAAAAAAAACCATGAAGGCAAAAATAATACAGTATCTTTTAAACTGAAGGATTGGAATCTGATTGCAGAGAGGCCCAACTGTGTCTGTAACATTGCAAGAAAAAGCTGAGGCCAGCAAGAGTACACGCTGGTATCCGTTACATCAGGATGGCAGGTCTGACTATTTATGACAATGTGCTTCAGATGTCTGTGTTGGAAATGTGCATAATTTCTTACAGCATCATATTTAAGCTTCAGGGTAGAGACTGCCTAGGGAAAGCGGATAGAGAAATAAAAGGGAAGGCAGTCTAGAGCAGAACATGAGGTAAGGTAGACAAAACTCTTGTAAAGCACAAACTAAAACGGACAAGAGGGGGGCAGTGCAGGGAGACTCAAGAGGAAGGGGAGACGCGTGCACACACGGGTGACTCACGCTGTTGTACAGAAGCAGCTAACACGACACCACAGAGCAATTACACTCCAATGTAAAAGATCAATTTAAAATGTTAATAAATAAAATGGACACACACACACACAAAAGAAACTCAGAAGATCTGAACAGCCCTATATCCATTAAAGAAATAGAAATGTAATTTTAAAACTTCCCACAAAGAAAACTCTAGGTCAAGATACCACCACTGGTGAATGCTATTCAACAGTAAAGTTAGAAATAACACCAATAACACACAGTACTTTTAGAAAATGGGAAGAAGGGAACAATTCCTAGCTTGTTTTATGAGGCCAGCATAACCCTGATATTAAATACAAAGACACAAGAAAAAAAAAAAAAAAACTTACAGGACAGTGGCCTTCAGGCACACAGGGATATTAACAAATGAGTACAGCAATATAGACACAAAAATACATCATGACCAGATCAACTTTATCCTAGGAACACAAGGTTGGTTTGATATTAAAAAAAAACCAATCAACTTAAAACATCACATTAACAGATTAAAGGAGAAAAACCATGTATCATCTCAATAGATACAGAAAAGGCATAGTACAAAAATGAATATCCTTTCATGAGAAAAATCCTCAGCAAACTACGAATATAGGGACAACCTCATTTCGCTGTACCCTGCTTTACTGCACTGCACAGATACTGTGCTTTTTACAAATTGAAGGCTTCTGGCAATCCTGCGTTGAGCAAGTCAATCGGCACCACTTCCCAACAGTATTATTTTTTAATTACGGTATGTACATTTTTAAAAAGACATAATGTTATTACACACAACAGACCACAGTATAATGTAAAAATTACTTTTATATGCACCGGGACCAAAAAATTCACAGGATTCGCTTTATTGCAACATCTGCTTTATTGCAGTGGTCTGGGACTAAACCCATACTATCGCCGAGGTCTGCCCGTACAAGAGAACTTTCCAACTGGATAAGAGGATGCAAAGATGGAGCAGAGCAGGAAAACCCTGTGGAGTAAACTGGGAGGAAGAAACCAAGATGCAGGAGAAAAACCTGCAGAGCGGGATCTCGTGCCAAGAGCACAGTCTTTCAAGGAGCGGGGGGATATGGTCCATTGTATGACATGCCACTGAGGTGAGAAAGGATGAGGAAAGAGACACATCCAGGGAGGTCACAGGGGCCTTGAAGACTGCAGGCTTGGTGCAGAGGTCAGCCCACTTTTTACTTCCCATCTGCTGTTCTTAGTATGCCTCAGAATGACTCCCATACCTCCATTCAAGAATTATGCCAATCAGGGCTTCCCTGGTGGCTTAGTGATAAAGAATCCACCTGTTAATGCAGGAGACACAGGTTTGATTCCTGGTCCAGGAAGATCCCCTATGCCACGGAGCAACTAAGCCCATGCGCCACAACTACTGAGCCGGCACGCTGCAACGACTGAAACTGTGCGCCCGAGAGCCTGTGCTCCACAACAGGAGAAGCCCCTGCACCGAGAAGCTGGCGCGCAGTAACAGAGAGTAGCCCCTACACACTGCAACTAGAGAAGACCCACGCGGTAATCAAAGACAAGCACAGCAAAGAACAGCAAATTTAGAAAAGAACTAAGCAAATCAACCAACAAATTAACAAGGTAGAGAAAAAGGCAAAGTTTACTGAATTTTTCCTAGGCTTACTGACAGACTTTGAACTTAAGATTCCAGTCCCATTCTATCGTACAGTAGGAAAGGCCAGCGTTTGGAACAAAGTTGGTGCCCAAGGACTACGTACCTAATGAATTAATCAATACACATGTCAGATCTTCTTATTCCAGATCAGATATTCCTTCCCTCCTTAGAGTCAGGATCGTTGAGATCTGACCTGCACCCAACCTTGCTCTATCCCTGGGACTGATCCTGACATTGGGAGAGAAGGATTTTTAAAAAAGCAGGAGGTTCGACAGGCTTTAACACTGTTGACCATCTCTGTGGACAGAGGTTTGCGTCTTTTCCTATCACTATAACTTAGAAATGGCAGGGCAAATTTTTCACCATATTTGGCAGTTATTTTGGGGGATGATCTGACTTAAATATGGGCTATGAAAATTAACAAGAAATTAATCTCAGGAGAACCCGCAGAATACTCTCCCGCTCCACAGACAGTTTATCATCTTAAAGAGAGCAACTGAAATAGGAATGCAGGGAACCCTAGGCGCCTGCTGGTCACTAAGATACCATAAACCAAATAACACAGGGTGATCTTAGGCACCAACCAAGTCACAGGATAGATGATACAAATAGCAGGCAATGTCTGGATGCTTCTCAAAAGGCAAATCCATGCAGTGGGCAGAAGAGAGTACAGAGTCATTTATTAAATGAGTTAGATTAATTTCATTTATTATGTGACTTCCCAGAGCAAGGCCTCCCTGGTGGCTCAGACAGTAAAGAATCTGTCTGCAACGTGGGAGACTCAGGTTCAACCCCTGGGTCAGGAAGATCCCCTCGAGAAGGGAATTTATACTGATCTGATTTACTTACAAAATAACCATTTGTTGCTGTTCAGTCAGTAAGTCGTGTCCAACTCTTTGAGACCCCATGGACGGCAGCACACTGGGCTTCCCTGTCCTTCACTATCTCCCAGAGTTTGCTCAAATTCCTGTCCACTGAGTCGGTGTTGCTATCTAACCATCTCATTCTCTGCAGCAACCTTCTCAATGTGCCCTCAATCTTTCCCAGCATCGGGGTCTTTTTCAATGAGTCAGCTCTTTGCATCAAGTGGCCCAACTGCTGGAGCTTCAGCTTCAGCATCAGTCCTTTCAATGAATATTCAGGGTTGATTTCCTTTAGTATTCACTGGTTTGATCTCCTTGCAGTCCAAGACTCTCAAGACTCCTCCAACACCACAGTTTGAAAGCATCAATTCTTCAGTACTCAGCCTTATTTACGGTCCAACTCTAACATCCATATGTGACTACTGGAAAAACTACAGCTTCGACTACATGGATCTTTGTTGGCAAAGAGCTCTGCTTTTTAATAAACTTTCTAGGACTGTCATAGCTTTCCTTCCAAGGAGCAATCATCTTAATTTTATGGCTTAAGCTACGTCCGCAGTGATTTGGAGACTTCCACTCTTTTTGGACGATTATTATTGGCCAGACACAGGTACTGTCTCATTTATCCTGAACAACAACCCAGAAGGGAAGAATAAATATTATCCCTATTTTAACGGATTCAATGTCTCGTGCAAGGTCACTCAGCGAGAACTAGGTGTAACGAGGGTCAAACCTGGGCTGCCCGATCCATGAGTCCAGCCTGACCTTGGGTTTCAGTTACTGGTAAGGGACTCCATTTTGTCTTTCGGGCTTGAACTGTCTGTAAGGGTCCCAGTAAGTCTGGGCCTGGGGTTCTGCCTGGAGCTTTGTCTTAATGTCTCGTTCATCCAAGAGAATCAGAGTTCCACCTATACCCCCTCAACCATCTATCTGCTAATGTACCATAAACACACAGTTTTGCTATAAAAGTTTAATCTGTAGCAACTGTCTGTACTCACTAACTGTTCAAACTAAGTTGGCTCAAGTTAAAAAAAAAAAAAAAACAAGATTAAATCTAGTTGAAGTAGCAGTCAGATATTCTTCCTGACAAGAGCCAATTTATTCTGCACCACCTCTTTCCAATAAACACTGCAGAAGTGACGGAAAGCAATATCGGGGAAAAATAACACCTGGCAGAGCCCAGGGAGACAGCCCTTGTAGAAGGCAAATCTCTGAATCTGACAGTAAAAGTCGTTAATTCTTCGAGAGACAGAGAGACACAGCACCCTGACTTCCTTTTTAGGAATACTTCTTGCTGCCAGAGTCAGCTCGGCACAAATTTTCAAACCAATTATGACAATGGATGCACTTAACACTTTAAAAGAAAATCTTCAGAAAGAACTGGGAGGCAGCAGATACCCTTTATACAGACCCTGAGAGGTTAATAACAGCAACAGCCAGGGAGAGTGCAGGTAAATGTTTAACAATGGACTCTAGCAGAAAAAGCCCTGATTTGCATGCTCTGCTGATTTCCATGATGTAAATACTCCCATCCTGGGTGGAATCCGAGCTACTAAGGTGACAAATAATTAACACAAAGCTGGGCAGAGGTGTGCATGGGTCTCAGGACCAGGTGCGGCAGGCTCCAGCTCTCTGCTGACGACGACAGTACTTACTGGTTCTGTGCTTACGCGCCAGCTACACGCTAAGCGCTTCACAGTCATTGTCTTTCAATCCTTGGGAAAGGCCAATGGGCAAGTACTATTTTATCCCCTTTTAATGGATGAGAGGAAACTAGGTCTTAGTTTAGAGAGGTTAATCAGTAATGAGTCAAAGGTTGGCTACTTACTAAGTGTTAAGAGCTAGAACCTGAGTGCTAGACATTTGGTTGCTGGGTCCACGCTTTCCACCCCTCTTTGATGCTGCCCCTCTAGAAGTTGTTCAAGAAGCTACTACGATCACTGAAACCTTGTCTTGCAGATGATATGTTGTCGAGGAGTTAAGTGCAGGCTCTGGGTAGCTGGCAGTGAAAGGGGTCTGACCCACACCAGCCATGGAAGTGTCCTCTTCCTCTCCCAGGAAAGTTCACCTTGTCCATCAACACCCGCATCAGATGGTCCCCTGTGAGGGAGTCTTTCCCAGCTCCTGCGGGGCTGTTACTTCCCGCCAAATTTTTGTGTTATGAAAATTTGACTTTTTCCATTATAAGATAAATATGTGCTCCTTAGAGAAGACAGAGAATATCAAAATACAAGGAGAAAAATCTCTTTGTGGCTCTGCCTCCTACTCACAGCATTTGCTCCTCTTTTGTTCTATTGGACTCATTTCCCTCTCCAGTGCCTGTCTATTGAGTGATATCAGCCCCACCACGTCATGAACTCCCCGAGGTGGTATCAACATGGTACCCACGGGCATAAACCCTTCCACTGCATCAGCACCTCACCTCCCTCCCCAGCACAATACCCAATACACGGCTGCCCCTCAATTAACCTTGATGCTTTATTACGTCCTCCAATGCATCAGAGGAAACCCTAAGCTTCTCAAAGCTGCCCTAATCTTAACTGAGACTGGGTGTCTCCTTTGTCCTACATTCTTACTGTCCTGAGTGGGACAGGGAAGTGCCACCTCAGCAGGTACCGGGCCTTACCTGCATCCCTCTCATCTTCTGGAAGCGTGCAATGGTGTCGCTGATGGTGTACACGCGCATGTGGCCCATGTGCAGCTTGCCGGAGGGATAAGGGAACATGGAAAGCACGTAAAACTTGGGCTTTGATTTCTAGGAAAGGATGACAGAAAAATACAGCGAGTATTTATTAATCATTCACAGGGAACTAGGTTCGCATATAATATTTTGGCATTTTACTCAAGGTAATAATTTAACATTTTCAAAAGCTTTCTTTTAAAAACAAGAAAAAGGAAAAAAAAAACATTCCCATAAGGTAAATGGACAAAAATGCCAAATACCAAAATTCGAAGCCCTGGGTTATCCTAAAGAATGTCCAAAATAATGCCAAACAACCTCACAGTGTTAATTACCCCTACTTATTTTTAAATCTGCCTTTTTCTCTTTTAGAACAGCTATCTAGGACTTAAAAGAACTGTATGTTCTTCCAAACGAAGCTCTGACGTATGTGTCCATAAAATTCATGGAGACAATAGTGAATCAGACGTGGCAAGTCTAAAATGGAGCCCCTCCCTGAATCCCGGGGGGCTGCACACAGACTTGGGCTGAGCAGGGTCCCCAGGTGCGGGTTCAGGTCCCAGGTCTCTCTGCTGTACTGGGAGCTTCTCTTTCAACAGAAAAAGCTGAAATGGGAAGGCAATGAGACAATCTTAGCCAGGTTGCTGTTTCCCAGCGAGTGATCTACAGGCAGCCTCAGGCCAGGGTTACATAACTCTCCAGCATCCAAAGGCGCACAGCTTCATCACGAGAAACAGGAAAAGGGTTCATGCACTGGAACACCACGGACACAGGGCAGGACGTCCTCACTGGAACGCCAGCCTCTGGGACCTTAGTTCTTATAATGGTGAATGTTGACACAAGTTTGTACATACGAGGGAAGGAGGTAGTCATTTAATTGATTCCTTATTGGGGACCTTAAGGAAGTGTTGTTCAAGGGCAAGGATCATGTTTTACCCATCTAACCCCACCCCAATCCCCACCTTCCTGGCTGACCCCTTAGTTTAACAAACTGTTGGGTAAATGACTGTCAGCCTTTGTGCTCTGAAGCCTGAGAACAGGCCTTTGGAGATCACTGATTACTAACGGGCAGTCTTCCCGGCACACTTCACTACCCTGTCCAGGTGGCAGGAGCGTCTCCCACACCCAGCCTTAAATCCTCGCACGGGGGAGAAGGGATGCCTCTGAAGAAAGGAAGAGAACAGGTAGCTGCTTCTGTTTAGTCGGCTAAGTGTCTGGATCCGCTGATGTTATCACTACTTTTTTTCTCCTGTTTTCTCTTTCTGTTCTTACTGCCTTCTGAGAGCTCTGCAAGAGTTCTTCAAGGCTTTGCTTCTCCAAAATTAAAGAAAACAAATGCAAAACAGAATATTCATGACCATTCTTTTGTGTGTGAGTGGGTATTGTGGGGGGGGAGGGGAGTGCTTTGTGCTAAGTATTTATTTGCATGACTGATAATTGACATCCAACTGTAATCAGGGGAGCAGAAGAAACGAGAAATCGAATTCTTTCCAAATCTCACTTGACCCCTTGCTTTAAACTTCCCTCAGCAAAGAAGGTGGACAAATCTGTTGTGTGGCAAGACAGACCAGAGTGGCACTTTTCTCTATACTCTGCTTTCTCTAGAAATGATCGACTGTGTGGCAAGTCAAGTTGCCTGAATGAAGGGAAGGGAAAAGTGAATGAATAATGAGTTTGCATAATAAACTTGGAAACCTGTAATACTAAAGTGGCAGCTCCTATTGATTTCTAGAAATGGATGGAAAGCCCCACATTGATCATGCACTTTAATTGGAAACTGTGGAACCATAACTCAGGAAAATCTCAGAAGCGAGAGAGACAACTTGAGATTCAGGAGTCACTGGGGATTCAGGACTTTCTTCTTTAAGAAGGCAAGTGATAGACGATCCTCTCAGCTTGTAAACAACTCCCTCAAAGGAAGTGCAAGACCTCATTCTGATACCTGGTACAGAATGAGAAATAAGCAGACTGTCCACTCGATTCCACCTTACTCGTTGACATAGATTAGGCCTACTGCTTCTCTTTGGGGAATTTTTAGGAACATAAGAAAACAGTTGTTACAGAGTTCTTTGGGACCTGAAAAAACAATAAAATATTTCTAGTTTTTCATTTTAAAGTTTTTACATTAAATGCATTTTTTATTATAATCACCTTGTTTTTATTATGATATATATTTTAAAAATTGTTTATTTAACAGTCTTACCCCAAACATTTTCTATATCTAGCTTCTTCATTAATATCTTTTTTTGTATGTCTCTCCAACAAAGATGAAACTTACGGCAAAATTGAGGAATTCATTACATATGAGCTAGTTCAGTTCAGTTCAGTCACTCAGTCGTGTCCGACTCTTTGCGACCCCATGGACTGCAGCACACCAGGCTTCCATGTCCATCACCAACTTCCGGAGTTTACTCAAACTCATGTCCATCGAGTTGGTGATGCCATCCAGCCATCTCATCCTCTGTCATCGCCTTCTCCTCCCGCCTTCAATCTTCCGCAGCATCAGGGTCTTTTCCAGTAAGTCAGTTCTTCACATCAAGTGGCCAAAGTATTGGAGCCTCACCTTCAGCATCAGTCCTTCCAAACTTCAGGACTGATTTCCTTTAGGATGGACTGGTTAGATCTCCTTGCAGTCCAAGGGACTCTCAAGAGTCTTCTCCAACACAACAGTTCAAAAGCATCAATTCTTTAGCACTCAGCTTTCTTTATAGTCCAACTCTCACATCCACACATGACTACTGGAAAAACCATAGCTCTGAGTAGATGGACTTGTGTCAGCAAAGTAATGTCTCTGCTTTTTAATATGCTGTCTAGGTTGGTCACAGCTTTTCTTCCAAGGAGCAAGCGTCTTTTAATTTCATGGCTTCAGTCACCATCTGCAGTGATTTCGGAGTATTGAGTCCACAGAAGATACAGAAAAGTACTGCTAGCAAAAGATTTCACTATTCATGGATATTTTTGTTTATTGCAGAAAAGGTGTTCGGCTCACTGCCTGTCCCTGCCTTCCATTTCTCTGTGTGAACTAAGTCATTTTCCTCTGTGACAATGAAATGAATTCTGTTCTCTGAGGGTAGAAGGAAGGAATTTTGGGAGTTTATAATTAAGCAGGAATCTGATTGAAAGGGACATTTTCATAATTACATAAAAGTGTAAGAATTTAAGCCTTTAATAGAAATTAAGATTGGAAGTGATAGAAAATAGATGGTTTATATATAAGTGGGTCCTATTATTTTTGTCAGCTTCTGACATCAGAAGAAAGATAACTTCTGCCTCTTTCTGGATCATGCTCTGAAACTCTGGCTGAGACTAGCGAATGGAGGGAAGTGGACCACTCAGTGGAAGCTTGCAGCCTGGGATCTGGTCCAAGCTCTGTCACTAGCTGTGAAACCTCAGGCAAATTCCTTTGTTTTTCCGGGCTCAGTTCACAATCTGTAAATCAAAGGTGAGATGAAAGGTTTCTGGTGAAAGCATGAGCTTAGGACTCAAATGTATCTGGATCTGGGTTGTGCCACAACTGAGACTGAGGACAGAGGGTGAGATGGTTGGATGGCATCACTGACTCAATGGACATGAGCTGGAGTACATTCCAAGAGATAGTGAAGGACAGGGGAGGGTGGCGTGCTGCAGTCCATGCGGTCACCAACAGTGAGACATGACTTAGCGACTGAACAACAAGTGAGTTATGCATCTCAACAACTGACCAAACTTCCCTCCCAGTTTTCTTACTCCAACATGAGGATACGACTATGCACCTTCAGAGCTGTTTCAGAATTTAAATGAGATAAGGAAAGGAAAGATGGTGCCTAACACACTAAAATGCTCATTAAATGAAAGTTCTTTTTATAACGATGACTATGATGATGATGGTAAAATATTCAACTTCTAGAGACTCATTTCCAGTGGATTTCAAATGTAGCTACTACCAGAGTGAGGCTGATTATAGACACGCTTTAAAATCTACCAGCATCTCGTCATGGTCTCATCCCTGTCAAAGATACCCCACACATTTTTATCGTCTTCTATCTTTCATTCATGGGGCTTCCCAGGGGGTGCTGGTGGTAAAGAACTCATCTGCCAGTGCAGGAGACATAAGAGGTGTGGGTTTGATCCCTGGGTTGGGAAGATGCCCTGGAGGAGGGGATGGCAACCCACTCCGGGACTCTTGCCTGGAGAATTCCATGGACAGGAGAGCCTGGCAGGATACGGTCCACAGGGTTGCCAAGAGTCTGACAAGACTGAAGTGACTTAGCATGCATCTTTCATTTATATAATACTTCAGTTTGTAAAATGCGTGTAATCTTATTTTCTCCTTTGATTTTCAAAACTATTCTGTGGGATAAACAATGCAAAGAATCTGAGGATCAGAGAGGTTAAATGCTGCTGAGAGCACAGTGAATTTGGGAGCAGAGCCAGCATTACTGCCCAGGCTCCAGACTCCTTATCTAGCATTCTCTCTGCTTTACCTTTTTCCAATTCAAACCCTGACGGAATGCCACCGAGGGATCACCCAAAATGTTCCTAAGGCTATTTACCCAATTAGTCAAACATAGTTTATTTTGACCCATTTAATTTTTTAGAAAACCATACACTTAAGAATGCAATGTCACAAGAACAAAAAGCTACAACTTCAAAATGTTTGGAGGCCACTGAATTTAAACCAAAAGAAAAAAGAAAAAGAAGCTAATTTTATGTTCCTCATTCAGAATTAAACTTCTCCCTAAGGTCTGCTTCCAAAATATATTTAGCTACATTAGTCTGGTCATGTTGCCATGAAGAATTTTCATTTCCTAATGAGGTAAAAGTTAAACTTTCATTGTATAATTATGCATTTCATTTAAACCTTCCTTTTTATCATTTCACATATTACTTACATCTCTTTCAATACCAGATTTTCTTCATAACTAATGCAAAAAACCATCCTTCAGTTTAACACAAATAGCTACCCACCCTCCATTTTTCATAATGATCAATCTCATAGAAAGAATGAGTCTGATAAGAGAGGAGAATCAGGAAAGGTGATTCTAGCACACTGTGGTCTTGGACAAATACATATTTACTCAACTGCTTGCCTTTGTCCTAATCTCTTTAATTGAACATAGTGGTCCATGGCGTTTTTCCAGCCAAGAGTACTGGAGTAGGTTGCCATTTCCTTCTCCATGGGATCTTCCCGACCCAGGGATCAAACCTGGATCTCCCGCATTGTAGGCAGACACTTTACCGTCTGAGCTACCAGGGAAGCCCCAATCGAACATAAAGTTTATATTATTTGACTGGTAACTATTATGAAAGAATGGTCAGAATTTTAAGAGTAAAACTGGACTTAGTAGTGGTGTACTCTAATCAAATTCAACATTTCATGTAACAAACCACAGCTTCCATATTGTGACCAATATTGAGAGGTAAGGGTTAACACATCTAAGATTGATTCCCACCAGGCCGGCCTCCCAGAGAAGGAGCTGACTTCTCGCAGAGTATGCCATGGAAACTGGTTACAGCCAAGTGCTTTAAGACAATTAATTCAGGTAGAGCGCTGAGCTGGTGCAGACAGACTAGAAGCCAAGAGTCCACTAACTTATATACCTGTGACCATGAGGTTGGACCCCAGCTCCAGGTAACACCAGGGAAGGGCTGGGACCTCCCAAACCAAGATGGCAGAGCAGGTTTGGAGGCCAAGATCATTCTAGGGCCAAGAGAGACACTTCTCAGAACATGCCACTTAAAAGTCCACAGCTGAGAGGCCCACATGCCCCTCCTGGAGTCTCCTATCTGACTCTGCCAGATCCCTGCATGTCGCCCCACCGGGCAGAGGACCACAGAGAAGCTGACATCTGCTATAGCTCCTGTCTGGGTGAGCTCCCCCAGTAAATGCAGCTCTAGAATGCCGAGTGTGGCACCATCCGTATGCACCTCACTGAGACTCCTCCAAGCACCATCCTGGTCTCATCCCAGGGACCCATCACCAGCATCCTGGGAAGCAGGTGGGCACTACTATTACCACTGCTTATTTTCAATTAAAAAAAAAATTTTGACGCCTAGAGAGATTTGGTTCTTTGGCTCAAGGTCACATACTCAATAACTTATTTGAATCCAGGCAATCTGACCCCAGGCCACGCCCTTCACCCCTCTTCTCAACCCTTCCAGTGTCTCGTAGGATACTCACATCTGCTTCTGAAGCCTTGAAGGTCTGGTCTTTTATTCGCTGATGCCACCATTCCTCCACATCCTTTCTTGTCTGCAGTGTATACTCCTTGGTCCACTCCCCCGTGGCACTGTAAATCCCTCGGGACCATCCTGGAATCACTCTCCTTCCCCACTTAATGACATCTGGCCCATCGTGTAGCTGCCTTTTCAGAAGACAGGCATATAAACCCAGCCTCTGCCAAGAAGGAGCCATTCTTCAAAAGGTGGAAAGGGCCTGAAAGAGAGAGTGGAAAATACACATGTGAGCCACCCAGAACCTCCCGGAGCTCCTCCTTCCATTCAGCACAGCCAGCATTCACAGGCTTTCCTCTTACTTTGATGATTTCTTTCCCTGAAAAGAATATTTTAGAAGTGCAGTCAAGAAAAACACAAACTTTTTTAATGGAAAATATTAAAGATGTTCTATGCTCCCAAACAGCAAAGATACAAAAGCCCCATAGGAACAAAAGGAGACCACCACCTGGGCCAGCACCAGCCACAACCTCACAGCTTGCATGGGGAGCAGCGGAGGCCTCTCCCTTGCCTTTAGGCCAGTCTAGGGTCTGTCTGGCAGGCTTCACATCCCATCATCCAGGCTTCCAAAGAGCTCTAAGCACATCTGGGCTTGGCCTTAGGCTCAAATATCAGAAGAGCTCTTGAACACAGGCCTCCCAGGAAGACCGGAGACTCTAAGCTATGATCAGCATCCTTCATACACACTACAAGTTAAATATACTCAGTAGGCTGAGCCAGGAAATAACCATTATTTAGAAGACTCTTATTCACTTACTTCATTCATTTACCAAATATTTATTGAGGTCCACATACTATTCCAGGCACTGGGGATACAGCAGTGAACAAAAATAGAGTCCCTTCTTACATGGCACTTATACACTAGCAGAGAAAAACAGATAAGAAACGAACAGATGGTGAGAGGGGCAGGGTGGTATGAAGTGGGGCATTGGGATTGACATGTACACTACTATGTATAAAACAGATAACTAATCACAACAGACTATAGCACAGGAAACTCTGCTCAATGATGCTCTGTAGTAACATAAATGCGAAGGAAATCCGTGAGGCTGATTCACTGCTGTACAGCAGAAACTAACACAACACTGTACAGCAAATATACCCACCCCACCCTCCCCCACCCGCCAAAAACAGAAAGAAAGGACAAATAAATATACAGCATGTGTAACAGGGATGAGTACTATGGTTTTTGGAAAACAATCCACAGGGCTCACCAAGGCATCCAGCTGCGATTCAAAATTCAGCTTAAATGTTGCATTGGTTTCCTCCAACAGTGAATTCCAGAAATGACCTCATGGAAGAAGCTTCATGATTTATCATTTTGCTAAAGCCTGAGGTGACAGTTCATCAAATATTTAAGAAGTATGACTAAACAGCCTAAACTTTCTGCCTTCCTACATAACAGCATTCGCTACAGTGCAGAAACAAATGAAAACAGATCTCTCAAAACCAGACAGAAAATGAAGAAAAAAACTGCCACTCTTAAGCTGGAGCAGAGACATTACTTTGCCAACAAAGGTCCGTCTAGTCAAGGCTATGGTTTTTTCAGTAGTCATGTATGCATGTGAGAGTTGGACTGTGAAGAAAGCTGAACGCCGAAGAATTGATGCTTTTGAACTGTGGTGTTGGAGAAGGCTCTTGAGAGTCCCTGGACTGCAAGGAAATCCAACCAGTCCATTCTAAAGGAGATCAGTCCTGGGTGTTCTTTGGAAGGAATGATGCTAAAGCTGAAACTCCAGTACTTTGGCCACCTCATGTGAAGAGTTGACTCATTGGAAAAGACTCTGCTGCTGGGAGGGATTGGGGGCAGAAGGAGAAGGGGATGACAGAGGATGAGATGGCTGGATGGCATCACCGACTCGATGGACATGAGTTTGAGTGAACTCCGGGAATTGGTGATGGACAGAGAGCCCTGGCGTGCTGTGATTCATGGGGTCGCAGAGAGTCGGACACGACTGAACAACAGAACTGAACTGAACTGAACTGAAGCTGGCTTTAATTCTTGATCCTCTGAAAATTTTGTCCACATCCACTGGGGTCTAGTCTATTTAGCAAAGGTTCCAGGTCATAAATGCTGCCAAGAGGGTTCATTATAGACTTATATAAGCGAGTTTCACGCATACAAAATGGCATCACAAGTGTTGACATTTTACAAGTGGGTCTGCAAAAGTTCTTGACATACCAGTTCTCACTGTACTCAACCCCTCTTGCTTCTTTGTGGGTGGAATCAGAAACAGACCAAATAAAACAAACAAGCAAAACACCTCCCTTCCTATCCACTCAGGGCTTCCCTGGTGGCTCAGAGGTTAAAGCACCTGCTTGCAATGTGGGAGATCTGGGTTCGATCCCTGGCTGGGGAAGATCCCCAGGAGAAGGAAATGGCAACCCACTCCAGTATTCTTGCCTGGAGAATCCCATGGATGGAGGAGCCTGGTGGGCTACAGTCCACTGGGCCACAAAGAGTCGGACACGACTGAGTGACTTCACTTTCTTTCACTTTCACCTTCCTATCTAATGGGCTTGGCTATTTTAAAGTGTGTAGATTTGACTATTGATACCAGGGTAAACTATGCAATTAGTTGACTATCAGCAATTTCATATGACCAACCTAATATATACAGACATTTTGTACAATTAAGGCAATTACATTTATTTTGAGGAGTTTGATTTCTACATAATTAGAACCATCATAGAGTCATGGACTTTCTGGTTCTCTAGTTAAGCCAGTGTTTTTATATCTTTGCAAGCTAAGGAATGGTAATTTAGCAGAGGGCACAGAGATACCTGCAATTTCTCTCTGAGACTGCATTCCTTAAGAACACATAAGGAGACACAGAAAGAATGGAAGAGGATGGAATTATAAAAATACAAAGCTGACCTGAACCACAGTCTTACAAGCTCTTTGTTTTGATGCTGGTTAACTCCACTCGTGTGTGCTCAGTTGTGTCAGACTCTTTGCAACCCCATGAACTGCAGCCCACCAGGCCCCTCTGTCCACGGGATTTTCCAGGCAAGAATACTGGAGTGGGTTGCCATTTCCTTCTCCAGGGCACCTTCCCAATCCAAGGATCAAACCCAGGTTTCCTGTGTCTCCTGCAGTGGCAGCTGGATTCTTTACCACTGAGCTACCTGGGAAGTCCAGAGTAAATGCCACATAGATTAAAGAGTTTTTAAAAATACCATAGAACAAGAAAAAAACAGAGTATGTGCTAATTCTGTACAAGGTGCAGGACATTCCATCCTAGCATAAAAGCAATCGAGGAATTCAAAAGAAAAAATATTAATAAAACTCTCTAAAAAATGTAAAAAACCTGCATATCAAAAACACCATGAACCTAGGAGCTCCCCTGGAGGTCGCTGTTAAGACTTCACAATTCCAATGCAGGTGGCACAGGTTTGATCTCTGGTTAGAATATCACACATGCCGAATAGTGCAGTCAAACAAACAAACAAAAAGCCATGAACAAAATTGGAAGCAAACAATAAGCTGAAAGAAAACTGCTAAAACTACAAAAAAATATTACCCTTCCCTATAAAGAATTCACATATAAAAAGAGAAACATCAAAAACCTAATTTTAAAAGTTGGCAAAGAAGAAAAGAAGATATACAAATGACTTACAAATATAAGAAAAAAGAATGACTTTATAACGAAACAAAGAAATGCACATTAGAATAACAAGGAAACATATTGCTTATCCCATTGGCAAAAATTTGTTATGAAAAAAAAATGTGCACTTTTATACACTGCTGGAGGAATGTAAATTTATTCCACCTCCCTGGGGAGCAATGTAATATATGTGTCAAGATCCTTTAAGAAAAGTCCACACCCTTAATGTTAGGGGAACCCCAAAACTCAGGCAGACTCAGCACACAGTGCACTCAGGGTTAAGATTTACTGCAGCCCTGGAGTTCAGTTCAGTTCCCTTCTTTCACTTCCCAGGCCCTGCTATGGGCCACTCCACCACCAAAGCCCTGATGGACACTGCCTCTTGCTGATAAAGAGCAGTCATTTTATTCGAGCACCATGCCCCTACATTGAATATGAAAGGTGTGACTCATGTTCTGTGTTATGATCAACTTGGCCCTCTTCTTCCTTAGCTCTATCACATCCAGCTCCTTGCCTAAATGTTTGGAACCTTGTCTCTTCTACTACATCCTTCCAAAGCATCAATCCCCATTATTCCATTCCTCTTTAAGAATCAGCCCTGACCTCAACTTCACTTAGGGTTGAAGTTTTTTGAGAATGGTGGGGGTACCAGCACGTGACCATAGGAGAGGCCTGAGAACTGGACCCAAAACGACAATCATATAGGGATAGAGAAACCTAGGAGAACAGTAGGAAAAGATAGGCAAAGAAACAGAGTATGTGGGGAAAGCACAGGACGCAGCGTGCGCCCAAAAGAAAGTGTGCAAAAAAGTACCTGGGAAATTAACAAGGAGCCAAGTTATGTGCAAACAAAACAACTAAATCTCTATGTGACTTTGGAGAAATTATTTCCTGTCCACAACACCAGCTTCTCCTTAAAATGAAGGGGTAAATCCAGATGATCTCTGAGGACCATCGAGCCCTAACATGCTGTGACAATCATCTGTGGGTCACGAGATGAGGTGGGCAAAGATTCAGGGACCAACTGGGGTAATGGCAGAGTGGAGAGAGGGACTTGAGTACAAAACTGCGTACATATACGTTTTTCCGGGAAAGGGCCCAGAGCTATCAACGGAGTCGGTGGCTCAAAGAGTCTTAAGATCTGGATCTCAGAGACTTTTCCAATTAGGAAACCGCACAGCTCCGAGATCACCGAACCCAGACCGCACTTTCCCTTTTGGCTCCCTGCAAGTCGAAATCTATCGATCTGGGGAGAGAGGAGATCAGGTCGCGTCTTGAGTCCCGCTGAGCCCAGGTCAGGGGTTTACCTGCTCACAGGCTCTGGCCTGCGGCTCCTTACTCCTCGGTTCCCACCTTAAGCGAACACGGCCCGGACAGTCACCATGGGCGCCGCCATGTTGGCAGAACAACAACTTTATCGATAGTGGCCGCCACAGACACAGACAGGCGGTAGCAGAGCCGAAGGAGGCGGAGCGCTGCCTGGTCCCGACTCCCGGCATTCCTTGAGGCCGGGGTCGCCGCACTACAGTCCCGGGTTCCGCTCTTCGGTCACTGGCACCGCCTCCTGGCTCCAAGCCCCGCCTTTGGACCCAGTACTCCACCCAGAGTCTGGTGACTGCGAAACTCTGAACGCACAAGAATCAGATTCTTAATTGCAGCAGACGTGTGAAAGCCATCAGTTTAGTGCTCCTAGGCGGCACGTGGTGTAAAGACCACTGGAGGAAACCTGAGGCCACAGTTCGAAGTCCATCCTCCTCCTTTCTCAACTTCTTGATCCTTAATGGACCACGTGGTGGTTAAGACATCTTCCACCACATCCGTGGTCTAGCTCTGGGAGGGGAATTACCTGGCTAAAGCTGGAAATAAAGTGTTTTCCTCACTTGACACTTGGGCTGGGTGTCACCAAAGCATGATACCTGACCACCCACTTTCCTAAAAGAGTTTATGTATGGTCAGTAGAAGACACTGTGTGCAAATATGCACCAGATAGTCCCCAGACCAGCAAACCACCCAGACGCTAGTCTCTTGCCAAATTCCAAGTCTTTAATAACAGTTTCCTGACAGTTCAAAATCCAAATATTTTGTCATTAAGTGTACACTTCAAACCAGCATCAACTTCACTTGCTAGGAATGTGGAATCTCAGCCCCTATCCCAGACCTGCTGAATTGGACTCTGCATTTTAACAAATCTCTAGGGAATTCTTAGGCACACTTAAGTTTGAGACTCACTGTCTTAGAATGTGAGAGTTAGAAACAATCTTGAGAACACTCTAGTCCAGCAGGCTCATTTTACCAAGCTGCAAGATCAAGCCAGTCAATCCTAAAGGAAATCAGCCCTGAATATTCTTTGGAAGGAATGATCCTGAAGCTGAAGCTCCAATACTTTCGCCACCTGATACAAAGAGCCGCCTCGTTGGATAAGACCCTGATGCTGGGAAAGATGGAAAGCAGGAGAAGGGGACAATGGAGAACTGAAGAATAAAACTGAGGCCCAATGGAGCTGTTTAGCTCAAGATCACAGCAACCAAGTCAGTACAGTCACCCCAAGGTATCCCAGGACCCTTTGAGAATATAAAAATCCAAGGATGTTCAAGTCTCTCACTAAAATGGTATGATATTTGCATATAACCTATGCACATCCTCTTGTACACTTTAAAATCATCTCTAGATTATCTGTTAATACCTTATACAGTGAAAATACTATGTAAATATCAAACTGTGGGAAATTCTTCAAGAGATGGGAATACCAAACCACCTGACCTGCCTCCTGAGAAACTTGTATGCAGGTCAAGAAGCAACAGTTAGAACCAGACATGGAACAATGGACTGGTTCAGAACTGGGAAAGGAGTAAGTCAAGGCTATATATTGTCATCCTGCTTATTTAATTTACATGCAGAGTACATCATGCGAAATGGCAGGCTGGATGAAGCACAAGCTGGAATCAAGATTGCCAGGAGAAATATCAATAACTTCAGATATGCAGATGAAACGACCCTCATGGAAGAAAGTGAAGAGGAACTACAGAGCCTCTTGATGAAAGTGAAGAGAAGAGTGAAAAAGCTAGCTTAAGACTCAACATTCAAGAAACTAAGATTATGGCATCCGGTCCCATCATTTCATGGCAAATAGATGGGGAAACAATGGAAACAGTGACAGACTTTCATTTCTTGGGCTCCAAAATCACTGCAGATGGTGACTGAAGCCATGAAATTAAAAGACACTTGCTCCTTGGAAGAAAATCTATGACCCACCTAGACAGCATATTAAAAAGCAGAGACATTACTTTGCCAACAAAGGTCTGTCTAGTCAGAGCTATGGTTTTTCCAATAGTCATGTATGGATGTGAGAGTTGGACCACAAAGAAAGCTGAACGCCAGAGGATCTATGCTTTTGAACTGTGGTGTTGGAGAAAACTCTTGAGAGTCCCTTACCCTGCAAGGGGATCAAACCAGTCAATCCTAAAGGAAATCAGTCCTGAATATTCATTGGAAGGACTGAAGCTGAAGGTGAGGCTCCAATAGTTTGGCCACCTGATGAGAAGAACTGACTCATTAGAAAAGACCCTGATGCTGGGAAAGATTAAAGACAGGAGGAGAAGGGGACAACAGAGGATGAGATGGTTGGATGGCATCACCAACTCGATGGACATGAGTTTGAGCAAGCTCCAGGAGATGAGGAAGGACAGGGAAGCCTGGTGTGCCGCAAAAAGTTGGACACAACTGAGCAACTGAACAACAATAACAATGTAAATGCTATGTAAATTGGTGCCAGTGCTTTCTGGAACTTTCTGGAATTGGGAGGCAGGGATATTTCTCATCTGTGGTTGGTTGAATCCACTGATGTAGAATCACGGATACAGGTGGTTCAGTGTAAAAGTTCTGGTATTCAAAATTGGGTCTCTAACACCTGCTAAAATAATGCCCTTCCCAAAGTGCAGAATGAAGGATCATTAGCTAAGACAACTTCCAGGCCAACCTCTCATTTCGAAGATAAGGATGCACTGAGGTCCAGAGATTGGATACAGCTTAAGATCACACAGGTAGCTGATGGCAGAACGTCAGAAGCACTGACTCTCACATTAACATACCACACAAAGTAACATACCCTTCAAGAGTGTCATGCTGTATGCACATATAACTCGCATGCCCTTTCCCTAATTTACCCAAAACACTAAATTCCAAGTGGCCTCACCTTTATTTTGATTCAAAATACCTCTTTCCTCCTATGAATTAAAGTTAATGCTGACATTTCTAGGAGGTTATTTCAAATAGAATTTTTCTAACATTTCACTTGCTTTACTGGAAAATTGCTATTTTTACATCAAACAAGGCAGTAGCATGAAAGTAAATTCCTTCCGCTCTTACAGAGCTTGCTACAAAGATCCATTATTAAATGAAACACACAAGCTGCTGGGCTGTGTAAAAAGTTATCCCACTTTCAATTTTGCAAAAAGGAAAGGGAATACAGGAAATACATGTGTCAGTATATGCATGGAAAGAAATCTAGAAGAATATGTCTCATACTATTTATTTCCTGTGATGATCTCTAGGAACAGTGTTTCCACAGGTCTTTCTCTACAAGTTTTCTATGTTCCTTTTGCTTTTTCTATTAGCTTGTGTGGTAGGCTGAATAGTGGTCCCCAAAGATAGCTAGGTCCTAATCCTTAAAACCTGTGAATATTATTGTATATGGCAAAAGAGACTTCACAGTGTGATTAAATTAAATATCTTGGAGTTGAGATTAAATGTTACTTTTCTTCCGAATGTTACTTTTCTTCCAACTTATTAACTCATGTATCCTTTAATGGCCGGCATGCGACCTTCAACTGGAACCATCTCCCACCCCCATGTTTTCCCCTCCAGCTTCCCTGCATGCTTCTCTGGGAGTCTCACCTGCCTTGATTTTTGCTCTAACAGCCAGGCCCTGCATCAGGACATGGGTGGACAAGGATAAAGAAAACAGGCTTCCCTGACCTCAGGGAGACTCTCATAGGCAAACTGTTTCTCTAGTTCTCTCTGCCTGGTCCCCCTGCCTTTCCTGCCATCCGTGCGCCTTTCATGTTATGGCGTCTGATCCTCCAAGTTTCTCTTCTTCTTCCTCCTCCTCCTCCTCCTCCTCCTCCTCCTTCCTCTCTTCACAGCCACCCTCTTGGATGGTCTCTTTCTGGTCCCTTCCACACCACCTCCTCACCCTTTACCCTCCTCACCTTGCCCCGCCTACCCTGTTGAAACCTACCAAATTTCAGACATTCTGGATTCATTCAAGCACTGTTCAAAAAATTTTAATGACCAAAATCCTGAGTTCTTTGTGGACTCCTTTAACATCTTTGAGTTTTATTTGAATCGCTGCCCAGCTTTACTCCTCTACCCTTTGTTCATTTTCCCTGCCTCTTGCACCTTGCTCTGCACTCTCTTTGTTTAATACAAAAGCCTGTGTGTCAGAAATTTCTAGGAATAGAGGGGGTCTCCATTTCTTCAATTGTTTCTTCCCTTAGTGTAAAAATAAGTCTTTTCCCCTGTTTACCTCACTAGGTAAAGTAAACTCACTAGAAATGACTTCGAGGTGCAAGAGTAATAAATAATTCCAACTTGACATTTATTCCCATGCTTTTGTGACCTTTTAAAAAATGAATCCTGGGGCAGCCATGTAAATTCTTATCTGAGCTGTCATGTTTCAGACATTGATTCAAATGTTTCAGGCACAACTTTCAGGCCTCCATTATAGAGAGGCAAGCAAGATTCTTGCTACTTTATAGATGGTTTTTCAATAAAAATGTCCCAGCTGTGATAGTCAAATCACTGAAGGTATAGATAGGCTTATTACCTATGATTTTTCTCTCTTATCTATTCCTCCCCATTATCTGGTCACTGCTTCTGGACTTCCCTTTAAAAAACAAAACAAAACCTTCTAAATATGTCTTAAGAACTTGACCTCACCCCACATACCATAGGTCTGAGGTCTGGCTTAATCCAATCCAGCCATTCCATCCCCTGACCACAGAGATGGTTGAGGCAAGCATAGTATCTCAACTAGACTGACCAGAGGAAAGCCCAGGACTTCTGCGGGGAACACTAGAACCCAGATTCTTTTCCCTGCTGTGTGGAAATAAAAATCTCAGGAGTTGCAGCAGCCATCCCAGAACCAGCTAGATGAGTCTGCTAAGAATCAAGGCAGGAAGCTGAGAGACAAATTGGGTCCTGGTGCTACTGACGGATCTGCCATCAAGCCCTACCTGAAGCCAACTGCCTCAGAATCCTCTTTCCAACTAGGCCTCAACTTATGGACTTCTGTGTCTATCTCTGCATGACCCAATCATGCCAAAAATCCTGCAAAGTCAGTCTGGCCAGATTCCCTCTGCCCTTCATCATCCTCCACCAACTCCCAAGTGATGTCTGATCATCCTGGCCTGCCTTTAGCAAGAATCCTGTTAGGCTGGCTTAGCCAGGCTCTCCCCTTACCCTTGATGTTTCCTATTAGTAATTTTCCATCCACTGACCCTCATTCTGCTCCTTGGCTATAAACTTCCACTTTTCCTTATCATATTCAGAGCTAAGCCTGATCTTTCTCCCCTCCCACAAAACCCCACTGCAGCAGTCCCTATACCTACAGCAAAAGTCATTCTGAATAAAGCCTGCCTCACTATTTTAACTAGTGTCATGAATAGCTTTTTTCTTTAGTAGTTCTTGCTGACATGAAAGTTAAGCCTAGGGACTTCCCTGGTGGTCCAGTGGTTTAACAATCTGCCTGCCAGCGCAGGGGACACAGGTTCGATACCTGTCCAGGAAGATGGAACACGCTGTAGAGCAACTAAGCCTGTGTGCCACAACCACTGAGCCTGCATGCCCAGAGCCCATGCTCCGCAACAAGAGAAGCCACCGAAATGAGAAGCCCCTGCAACACAACGAGAGAAGAGCCGCGGCTCACTGCAACTAGCAGTGATCAACAGCCTCAGACAGGCGGATGATACCATTCTAAAGGCCGAAAGCACAGAGGAACGAAAGAGCCTCTTGATAAGGGTGAAGGAGGAGGATGACTGAGCTGGCTTAAGACTATATGATAAAAAAACTAAGATCATGATGTCTGCCCTCATTACTGCATGGCAAATAGAAGGGGAAAAGATGGAAGTAGTGACAGATATCTTCTTCTTGGGCTCCAAAACCACTGCAGACGGTGACCGCAGCCATGAAATCAGAGGATGACTGCTTCTTGGCAGGAAGGCGATGACAAACCTAGACAGTGTGTTGAAAAGCAGAGACATTACTCTGAGAACAAAGGTTCATATAGTCAAGGCTATGGTCTTCCCAGTGGTCACCCACGGTTGTGAGAGCTGGACCATAAAGAAGGCAGAATGCCAAAAAATTGATGCCATTGAACTATGGTGCTGGAGAAGACTCCTGAAAGTCCCTTGGACAACAAGGAGATCAAACCAGTCGATCTTAAGGGAGATCAACCCTGAATATTCACTGGAAGGAATGATGCTGAAGCTGAAGCTCCAGTATTTTGGTCATCTGATGTGAACAGACGACTCAATGGAAAAGTCCTTGATGCTGGGAAAGATTGAGGGGAGGAGAAGAGGGCGTCAGAGAATGAGATGGCTGGATGGCATCACCAATGCAATGAACGTGAACTTGGGCAAACCCTGGGAGATGGTGGGGGACAGGGAGGCCTGGCATGCTGCAGTCCATGGGGTCGCAGAGGCAGACACGACTGGGTGCCTGAACAACTCTGCAACTAGAGGAAACCTGTTTGCAGCAGCAAAGACCCAGTGCAGCCATAAATAATAAAATTAAGTAAAGAAAGATAGTTAAGCCTAGCACTGACGGGTCAAAAAACTCATAATGATCTTTGCAAAGCCAGCATCGTAGACATCCGTAGATGGGAGAAGATTCATTTCTGAAGAGCCGTCTTGGTTTTGAGTGATCTAGAGTACAATCAGTACATATTCCCCTAGGTGCCTGATATTAAAAAGTACCCCTTAGATAGTACATTCAAAAGCAGAGACATTACTTTGCCGACTAAGGTCCGTCTAGTCAAGGCTATGGTTTTTCCTGTGGTCATGTATGGATGTGAGAGTTGGACTGTGAAGACGGCAGAGTGCCGAAGAATTGATGCTTTTGAACTGTGGTGTTGGAGAAGACTCCTGAGAGTCCCTTGAACTGCAAGGAGATCCAACCAGTCCATTCTGAAGGAGATCAGCCCTGGGATTTCTTTGGAAGGAATGATACTAAAGCTGAAACTCCAGTACTTTGGCCACCTCATGAGAAGAGTTGACTCATTGGAAAAGACTCTGATGCTGGGAGGGATTGGGGACAGGAGGAGAAGGGGACGACAGAGGATGAGATGGCTGGATGGCATCACTGACTCGATGGACGTGAGTCTGAGTGAACTCAGGGAGATGGTGATGAACAGGGAGGCCTGGCGTGCTGCGATTCATGGGGTCGCAGAGTCGGACACGACTGAGCGACTGAATTGAACTGAACTGAACTGAACCCCTTTTGGCCTCCTTTCCAGGATATAAAGTTTGCTGAAAAAGATTTCTTTTGTTGAGTTTTAAAATTTTATGTTCTCCCTCTACCCCATGCCTTAGCTGTTCTTGAGTATATATGAAAAAAGCCACTTGGAGTGATTTATACCACAATTATCTTTGGATGCTGAGACCAACCTTGGGATTAAGCTTTTAATCTGTTCATTATAGGGAAGGAAAAAATAGTTTCCATTGCTGCAAATCTCCTTAGGCCTTGTGATTGCTTCTAGAAAAAGATAATCCTATTTGAAGAAATACTAAATGTACAAGACAGTATTGAGTTACATTTGACCTAAAGAGATTCAGAATTCTTATTATTAGGAAGATGCCCTGGAGAAGGGCATGGCAACCTATTCCAGTATTCTTGCCTGGAGAATCCCAGGGAGAGAGGAGCCTGGCGAGCCACAATCCATGGGGTTGCAAGAGTGGGACACGACTGAGCAACTAAACCACCACCACCAACAGGCTGAGAGTGGGCTTTGGGTTACTCGTATGTATTTGCAAATGTGTAAAATGTACTTTGTCCATCTTTTGGTGATATCTGCAATTTTAATGTATGCGGATGCTCAGTTGCGTCCAACTCTTTGGGACCCCATGGACTGTAGCCCCCCAGGCTCCTCTGCCCATGGGATTTCCCAAACAAGAATACTGGAGTGGGTTGCCATTTCCTCCTCCAGAGGATCTTCCCGACCCAGGGACTGAACCCTTCTCTCTCCTGTATTGCAAGTGGATTCTGTACCCATTGAGCCAACACAATTTTAATAAATAAAAGCTAATAAGGTCTCCTAGATCCTACATCTCCGCTATTAATTTGGCAGTTAGTCAGGCCATCTTCTGACAACACCTGTAGAGGCAATTAGCCTTGAGTTTATGTGTGCCCTTTCTTCCAAAGTAGACAATAAATTAAGTCGATGAGTATGCTCCTCTGATCCTTGATGAGCAGCACAGTTTTGTACACAGAGGACAGCAAGTTGTGTGTCAGTCCCAAAGATCTAGTTAAGTGTGTGACAGCCGAAATTGTACAGCACACAGACAGGGAAACACAGGCTTCAGTTCCCTACTCTGCCCAATCTGTGAGGTGTAGGAGTCATGAACAGAAAGAATCTAACAAGTGCCGGTTACACAGAGGGAGCTTAAGAACTGGTGGCCTGGTATTAGCAGGAACCATAATGTAACCGTCCCTTAAGGTCCTGCAGTGGCTGGAAGGACTTGCTGGTATGTTCTTCACCCAACAGTGGCTTCCCAATGCATGCATGCTTAGTCTGTAAGTCGTGTCCAACTATTTGCGACCTCATGGACCATAGCCTGCCAGGCTCTTCTGTCCATGGGATTCTCCAGGCAAGAATACTGGAGAGGATTACCATGCCCTCCTCCAGGGGATATTCCTGACCCAGGGATCCAACCTGCGTCTCTTGCGTCTCTTGCGTCTCCTGCATTGGCCCGTGGGCTCTTCACCACTGAGCCACCTGGGACTTCCCAGTGGCTGGTGGTAAACACATCCTAAGTAGAGAGGATGACGCTAAAAAATCTGTGCTTTTCTTCCTAGTTCCCTTTCAGAACAACCAGGCTGTGTATCTGAGGAGCACTCTGGAGTTCTTTCTATTAATAATCTCCTCCCTTTTTTCTCCCTCTTCATTCCCTGTGGCCCTTATTACCTGCCTTGTCCCTTTTCTCCTCCCCTACAGAGTTTCTAAGTCTTTAAGACAAACCAGCCTTTTTCTTACAATGTTGGTTGCTTTCATAGCAGTTTGTAGTCTTTATGCTGAATGACTTCCTTCCCACCAGGGTAGAAGATGAAAATAAAGGGGGGAAAGGGACCAAAAATCTCGCATGGCCAAACAGTAACAATGATAAAATCATCATCATCATTGTCATCTGAATTCTGTACCTGGAACCCAGGGTGAAGGACGAAGGAAGGGGGAGATGGGGAGAAGAGTTACGTTGAGTTCAAGTGCTTGGACCTGGGAGGAGAAGGAAGAGAAAAAAAGGGAAACACAAACAGACTCACAGAGCAGAGAACAGATTTGGGGTTGCCAAGGAGGAAGCAGAGCAGAGGAGGGATGGATGGGGAGTTTGGAGTTAGCAGATGCCAACAATTACGTACAGAATGGATAAATCACAAGGTCCTACTGTATAGCGTGGGGAACCATATTCAATATCTTGAGACAAGCCATAATGGAAAAGAATATAAAAAATAATGCACTGGCCTCTCCTTTGGGGTCGGCCCACCCTCACACCTTGAACGTGTACTTTCCTTTTCTTGCCTAATAAAACTCTGAGCTGTAACCGAGCTGTAACACTGGTCCGCCATTTCAAATCTTTGCTGTGGCGAGACAGAAACGAGGAAATTATACACTCTCCCGACATATCTGATGCCGTGACCTGGATGTAACCTGTCTGAAGCAATCTTAGCTCAGCCCCCACGAGGTGGAGGCCAAGCACAGCAGAAGCCAAACTTGGTGAAAGCTCACACTGTAGAAGCTGAATGTGATGGAAATGTATCACAGTAGAAGTGACCAAGAAGCCTGCGTGCTGGAAACCAGGACAGCAAAAACAAACTCAGCAGAAAGCTCATGCAGCTCAGTCTCAGATTCCAGAAGACCTCTGGTTAAGCAGTCAAGGTACCAAAGCATGACTCCTGGATTCACCATTCATGAGTCAAGCCGTGGAAGAAAGCAGAAGAGGACATTCAATACACCTGTGAGCCCCTGGGAGATCTCAGATACCTATTCAGGACTACAAATGAGTGTCATTCTAGTGAACACCCCCTAAAATTAAGTTTCTGGGGATAAGCTTTCTTAGGACAGCTCTAAAGAGCCAACACAGCTTGGCAGAGGTTGTACTCCAAACTAGAAAGGAGATACATCTCCTGATCCCTGAACAAGGAGGGACTTGAGCCATCTTGAATGAGACATGTTGTTTCTGCATGAATATCTCCAGCTAAGTTGAAGAAAGTCTCACAGTCCTCAAGAAAAACATTCAGATCCTACAGGATCTCAAAAAACAAGCTGGAGAATCCTCAGGGTGGCTACAATCTCTCTTTGGGGGCTCTTTCTCCTAGCGAAGGGGGATTTGGAGTTGGCTAATGCTCCTACTAACCCCTGTTTTCACTGTGTTGACACTGCTTATGGTTGCTCCATGTATGAAAATTGTTTAACCCATTAGTGCTAGTTCAACAAGGATATATATAACTACACTCAGTCGCAGAAAGCATCACTCACCCTTAGATGGACACAGCTATAAAGACTCTGAGGTTTGAGACTAGCAAGAGGGGGAGGCCCAAAGCCCCTTGCTGTCCCAGCTCAACAGGAAGTAACCAGAGAGACCTCAGTGTGCCTCTTCCCAAAGAACTGGGCCTCCTATCTCTTGAGGGGGGAATGTTAGGTAGTTAGAATAGGAAAAAAGGTCCAAAATGGCAGTGACTAAAAGACAAAGAAAGGGAAAAGCCCACGAGAATGGAACAAAAGAAAATCCACAGACCTGAGAAAATCCGCAGAGTGAGAACTTCAGGTGAAACAAACACGCCCCCTTCTTGGCTAGCGCAATTTGCATAGGGCAGGCTCAGCAGGGAGGAGACAAAAAGAGGAAGCCAAGTCGGATTGAGGCCTCTCCTTTGGGGTCGGCCCCCTCACGTCTTGAGGGTATACTTTACTTTACTTGCCTAATAAAACTCTGAGCTGTAACTGAGCTGTACACTGGTCTACCATTTCAAATCTTTGCTGCGGTGAGACAGAACCGAGGAAATTACACACTCTTCTGACATGTTTAAATGCTGAATACCTGAAATGTGTCCAGTTTTTTTGCTATGAATAAAGATTTTATGAACATTTTTTAAAAATGTGTCTATATATAACTGAATCACTTTGCTGAACAGCAGAAATTAACACAACTATGCTAACTAACACAACTAAGTCAACTATGTGTATGTGTGTGCTCGGCTGCATCTGACTCTGACCCCATGGACTGTAGCCCACCAGGCTGCTCTGTCCATGGGATTTTCCCAGCAAGTATACTGGAATGGGCTGCCATTTCCTCCTCCAGGGAAGTAAAAGTCACTCAGTAGTGTCTGACTCTGCAACCCCATCGACTGTAGCCTGTCAGACTCCTCTGTCCATGGAATTCTCCAGGCCAGAATACTCAAGTGGGTAGCAGTTCCCTTTCTCCAGGACATCGTCCCAATCCAGGAATCGAACCTAGGTCTCCCACATTGCAGGTGAATTCTTTACCATCTGAGTCACCAGAGAACCCCAAGCCAACTATACTTCAATTTTTTAAAAATCTAAAAAAAAAGGGGGGGGAGGAGAGAAGAGGAGAGGGAATAGGAGGAAGAGGAGATAGACAGGAAAGAGAAAGAGGAGGAGAAGTTGGATGAGGGAGAGAAGGAGAAGGTTGAAAAGAGGGGGAGACTGAGGAGGGGGGGGAGCACACTGAAGAGGACGTGGAAGCCTTGGCTTGAGAAGCAGGCAGTGAGATTCTGTCCTCGACTCTCAGCCCAGGGGGGCAAATGCCATTTAAGAGCCTGCAAAGGGCTAAAAACAGAAGATGACAGTGCAGTTTATGAGTCAACTGGACTATTCTGCAGCCATTTAGATCTGGACCACCCCGTTCCCAGAAAGAGGTGGAGGATGCTGACAGGCAGTGAGGCTGCCCCCTCCGGAAGGTGTGGGTGGGACAGGTAAGGAAACTTTTCTAGTGTGTAGATCCCATGAAAGTATAGGCCACTTAGTCTGGCAAAGTGCAAAGAGGCATCTATTCAACACTTTTCTTCTGATTCAGTCCGCACCTCATCTTCAAGGGATGAAACAGGGACACGGACCAGGTTAGTTAAACCTCTGTTCTCAGACATCCACATGCATGTGAATCACCCAGGGATAAGTCTGGGGGAAAGGAGGGCTGAGAGTCTGCATTTCTAGCAGGTTCCCAGAAGATGCCGATGCAGCCAGCCCAGACTGTAGCGTAAGAAGTAAAGATCTGAGCAATAGCTTTGGTGTGACGAAGTCTCTTGCAACATGAAAGTAACACAGAAGTAAGACAAGATACATGACCACTGATTTACTTCCTCATACTCAACTTTTTCGCTTCCCAGGTGGCTCAGTGGTAAAGAATCACCTGCCAGTGCAGGAGATGCAGGAGACATGGGTTTGATCCCTGGGTTGGGAAGATGCCCTGGAGCAAGGAATGGCAACCCACTCCAGTATTGCTGCCTGGAGAATCCCATGGACTGAGGGACCTGGTGAGCTACAGTCCATAGGGTCACAAAGAGTCAGACATGACTGAGTGACTGAGCATGCACACAGTTACTTAGTCTTTAAATCTGGGGAGCAAAGTCCCATCTGAACAAGTGGGAAGCTTGAATAATGAAACCTTAATAGGAAGGAAGGAAGATGAAAATGAATTACTTCTAAGGCGATACAGTAAAAGACAATAAGAATTAACAGAATTTTGCCAACTAGAGATTGGTCTTTTTGAACTTACTTGAATAAGTACATCTAAATCAATCTGAAATTAGCTAACTGTTCATCAAATGGAAGCTGCCAAAGTGCTTGGAAAAGATTGTTTTTTGAGAGTGCTTAACATCTCTCCACCTGAGTCTTGTTTATATGTTAAATTTGCTCAGCAGATTCAAGGGCAGAGACTAATCCCTATCAAAATAGCCACATTTCCTTTTGAGTTGAACTAATCACATGTGGACAGTTCAATTTCACCCATCAAACATCTGAACATTCTGTACATACTGAGTGTCACCTTAGGTCCTGGAGAGGAAGAAAGGCAAGGCACTGAACACGCGTGCTCAGGAGCTTGGGGTGTAGTGGTGGAGATGGACAGTGGAGCCCCCCTTCCCATTGTCTCTAATGATGAGCAGCACAGAGACTAAGGCACACAGAGGAGGGACACATCTCAGCCCAGACAGGAAGGAGAGAGCGCGGCAGGGAGGGATAAACCAGGAAAGGCATCCTGGAGGAGGTGATCTGAGCTCCGTCCTGCATGTGTGACTGGAAGACAGCTTCTGGATGTTCATTCTTCAAGTCCGCACAACTGGATTCAGGAAGATGGGTAGCCCTCTGGCCTCCCTAGTCATGAGTTGCTGGCTAGCAAGTCTTCAGTTCCTCAGCTTCTTTGCCATCCCATACCCCACCTCTCCCCATGGCCAATAGGGGGCAGAGGCAGTGGTCCTGAGCAAAAAGAATCTCCAGGAATTGCGCTAATATACGCAGTAGCATCTCATTAGCATCTCTGCCAGCAGAAAGCACGTGAATAATTCATTGGTTCTGCTCTAGAGTGCTCCAAACTCCCTCATAGTAAGGGGAAGCTCCAGGAGCTGGGGGAGAGGGGGCTGTGATGAAGCAGCAGCTCCCAGGCTAGAAGATGTTCACTCATGGACCCACAGTGCTTCTCTGATGGAAGAGAACAAAATGATGTGGACGAGACCAAGTGCTTTCCCTTCACCCAAGAAGGAGACCCCTTTTCTCCTAGAAAGGAGACCCTCTAAAAGAGTGGAAACTGATCACAGTGACCTACTTTCAAAACAGAATAAAGATTCACTGCCAGGAAACTCTCAATAACCCCAGATCAACCCTCTCCAAGGCTCCAGGTGTGCTGTACAGACAGCGATTCATGGCCAAATTAGGACAAGTTCTGCAACACAGAGACCCTGAAAGCACTGTTTGATAAACAGTTTTCCCAAACATCATTGACCATGGAAATATTTTTGTAATAGCTGACCAAATATCCAGGCACTGTGCCCAGCCAGGTTGACACACAACATAAACCATCACACGGCCCCATTTAGCAGCATCTCTCTCTATCTGCCATCAGCTGAGCTCGACTGGAGCTGGGGACCAAACCTTCCCTGCTGGCTCACTCCCCTGTGAACTGCCTATGGTTAGTTAGTGCTGCCTATAGCTGGGAGCTCAGCTGCACCCCGGGATGGAGGTGGGGGACCTGGTTTCTCTCTATATGGGCTTCCTCCAGCACGATGACTGGACTGAAAAGCAGGTACTCTGGGGCTTCCGAGGTGGCTCAGTGGTTAAGAATCTGCCTGCCAATGCAGGAGACATGGGTTCAATCCCTCGTCCGGGATTGCTGCAGAGCAACTGAGCCCGTGCTCTACAACTACCGAGCCTGCGTTCTAGAGTCTGGGAGCCGCAACGACCAAAGCGTGTGCACCCCAGAGCCCTTGCACAGAAACAAGAGAAGCCACTTCAGCGAGAAACCCACACATCGCAACAAGAGAGTAGCCCCTGCTCGCTGCAACTAGAGAAAGGCTGTGTGCAGCAGCAAGGGCCCAGAACAGCCAAAAATGAATCCTAAACATTACTTCAAAAAGCAGGTGTTCTAGGACTTGTTACAACCCCTCCTCTGGTCCAGTTCTTTACATTTATCCCACGTGCCAAACACACTAACCACCCCCCTGCCCCACCCAAAGTCTCACCCTTTCACCACATCTGACTTGAAGATCAGGAGCTTATCAAAATAAGGATGAATTTTGACTTCAAAGAAGACAGCCACAAAGTATTCTCTACGGCCCACTGAGAAGTCAGGTGGAATGTCCCTTCCCCTTGAATCTGGGGACAGGGACCTCTAGTTACTATGTGGACAAATGGCAGGTGACAAAGTGATGCTGGGGGCTTCCCAGGTGGCGCTAGTGGTAAAGAACCTACTGCCAACGCAGGAGATGAAAGAGAAGCGGGTTCGATCCTGGGTCAGGAAGATCCCCTGGGTGAGGGTATGGCAACCTACTCCAGTATTGACCTGGAGAATCCCATGGTCAGAGGAGCCTGGCGGGCTACAGTCCATAGGGTCATATGAAGTCAAATACAACTGAAAAGACTTAGCATGTATGGGCCAGTTTCCAGGCCTGCGCTTTAAGAGGTGCTTTTTGTTTTCTGTGTCTTGGAACACTTGCTCTGGACCCTGAGCTGTCATGAAATCCAATTACCCTGAAACCATCCTGCTGGAGAGGCGAGGGTAGATGTTCCAGTGAACAGGCTTCCAACCACCACCAACAAGGGTCGGGGGTGAGAGAAGCCATCTTGGACCCTCCAGACCAGCCAGGACACCAGCTGAGTGGCGCTGAGTAACCTTAGGGGTAGACCTGCCCAGATTTCTGACTCACAAATTTTGTATTACAATCATTGTTGTTTTAAGCCATAGGAATAGGTAACAGGAACAAACAGTATTTAATGTCTCTTAGTTCGGTAGTTCATACCTCTTGGCTTTATGTTTAATAGCAGAAAGCTCTTTTCCAATAAAATCTCATATAGAACCCTCATATGTAGGGATCCAGGGAGTTATTTTCCTAGAAGTAAAGTTCCCTCACGGAGAAGGCAATAGCACCCCACTCCAGTACTCCTGCCTGGAAAATCCCATGGACGGAGAAGCCTGGAAGGCTGCAGTCCATGGGTTGCTGAGGGTCGGACATGACTGAGCGACTTCACTTTCACTTTTCACTTTCATGCATTGGAGAAGGAAATGGCAACCCACTCCAGTGTTCTTGCCTGGAGAATCCCAGGGACGGGGGAGCCTGGTGGGCTGCTGTCTCTGGGGTCACACAGAGTCGGACACGACTGAAGTGACTTAGCAGCAGGAAAGTTCCCTCCACCTTTGCATCCCTGCCCCATGGCTAACACCCCTCTGGAAAAGGTGTTCAATTTAAGACTGCAAACTAGTCCTAATCCTTGTTTTACAAAGACTGCAACTCAAGGTCCAAGGGGTAAACGGCTTGCTTTATGTAAGTAGTTCTCAAACTGCAGTCCCTGGGCCAGCAGCATCAACACCATCTGGAAACGTGTCAGAAACGCAAATTTCCAGGCCACACCACAGATCTACCAAATCAGGGCCCAGCCTTCTGTGTTTTAAAAAGCCCTCCAGGGGATTCAGATGCATGACAGAGTTTGGGAACCACTGCTCTCTAACACAGAGTGAGGTAATACCCCAGCAAAACTTTGACTTGATCCGTCCTAAGTCTGACCCGCAGATACATCTTAGCTTTGTGACTTTGAGTGAGATATTAATGTCTCAGCCTCAGTTTCCCTACCTGGAAAGAGAATAGAGTAGTAACTACTGTAGACAACCTCCTCCATTCTTCTTTTCTCTTCTGATGCTCCCTCTGGGTCTTACCCAGAAGGACTCTAAGCCCCAGGCTGATGTAGAGTGGGTGGCTGCCATTTCCTGACTCTGGGTTGTGGAGTTCCCTTCTAAGCAACCTTGACTAATTTGAAAAGAGCCGGGGGCAGGACCTACTTGGTGGTCCAATGGTTAAGAAGCTGCCTTGCAATGAAGAGACGTGAGTTCAGTCCCTGGTCTGGGAAGATTCCACATGCTGCAGAGCAACTCTAGAGCCCTCAAGCTGCAACTACTGAGCCCACCCGCTGCAAATACGGAAGCCTGAGTGCTTAGAGTCTGTGCTCTGCAACAAGCCAAGCCACTGCAAGGAGAAGCCCGTGTAAAACAAAGAGGAGCTCCCACTTGCTGCAACCAGAAAAAAGCCCACGCAGCCATGAAGACCCACCACGGCCAAAAATAAAGTAAATAAATCTTTTTTTTTTTTTTTTTTTTTTAGAAAAGAGCAGGGGAAGGAAGGGATATGCAACCAGTGAGATTCAATTTCTGGTGAATGGCTTCACCATAATTTCTGAAAGAAGTCTCTGGCACATGAGTTCAAGTTCACCCCTGAACCCGCCGAGTCCATCCCTGAAACCCCGTCTCTCCCTCTAGTCCTTATGCCTCTGTCTGTATCACAGCCCAAGAGCCCACTGTCCCTCCCAGGCTACCCCCACCCCCACTCCCAGACCTCCCTGCAAGAGGAAGCAAGCCAGACCTCAGCTGGTTCCACCTCTAATGATTATTTTCTTCATTTGCCTGTTTTTCCTTCTTTCTCACCATCATGTCAATATCAGAAGGAGGAGGTTGTCAGGGCAACCCAGTGCAGGCGAGACGTTCACCCTTGACCACACCTGAAGTCTGGTTACAAACACCCACTGAGTTCTTGGCTGCCCTCTGCTTCCTTGAAGCAAAAATGTAAAAATTTTGACATTTTCTGGTTTTCTCCTCTTTTCTGTCTCTCTGATCATCTTAATCAATCCCCTCCCCACCCACCTCAAGTCAGCCTGACCTGTGTACATTCTCCTGGATTTACTACATTTAACTCCTGTTTCTGCTAACAAGCCTTGATATCTTCTCCCTGACTCAGTACACTGAGACCCTCTGGTACCCTGTTTGATGGGTGTTGCCCACGTCACCACACCTCACAAGCTGGTCAGGGAGGAATTAGATGTAGTCCAGCACCAGGAGGGCCGGGGGCCTGTGGCACATACACGTGTGTTGGCTGGAGGTATTAGTGCTTTATTAACTCCAGTCTCCCTGGCTGGTATTCTCTCCATTACAAAACCAGAATGTCAGTGCTCAGAGCTGCTGCAGTTGTGTAATGATACCATTTAAAATGAAGGAACAGAGAGAAACATACCAGAATACAGACAGTGAATAAGTCTAGGAGATGAGATAATCATTTGTATACTTTGCTATATTTTCTGATTTTTTTGAAAATCATACAAAAATGATTTTTTGAAAATCATCAAAAAATGATTTTTTTTGAAAATCATTCTGTATAATGAGCATACATTACTTTTAAAATATATTTATTACTCTTCTAGCTCCTTATCCATCAGAGGCCAGACAGAATGAAAACCACAATCACAGAAAACTAACCCAACTGATCATATGGATGACGGCCTTGTCTAACGCCATCAAACTATGAGCCATATCATGCAGGGCCACCCAAGACGGATGGGTCATGGTGGAAAGTTCTGATAAAGCACGGTCCACTGGAGAAGGGAATGGCAAACGACTTCAGCATTCTTGCCTTGAGAACCCCATGAACAGTATGAAAAGATATGACACTGAAAGATGAATTCCCCAGGTCGGTAGCTGTCTAATATGTTACTAGAGAAGAGCAAAGAAATAGCTCCAGAAGGAATGAAGAGGCTGAGCCAAAGTGGAAACAACCCCCAGTTAAGGACGTATCTGGTGGTGAAAGGAACATCCAATTCTGTAAAGAACAATATTGCACAGGAACATGGAATGTTAGGTCCATGAATCAAGGCCAATTGGAAGTGGTCTAACAGGAGATAGTAAGACTGACATTTTAGGAATCAATGAACTAAAATGGATTGGAATGGGCAAATTTAATTCAGATGACCATTATATCTACTACTGTGGGCAAGAATCCCTTAGAAGAAATGAAGTAGCCCTCATAATCAATAAAAGAGTCTGAAATGCAGTATTTGCATGCAGTCTCAAAAATGACAGAATGATCTCTGTTCTTTTCCAAGGCAAACCATTCAATACCACAGTAATCCCAGTCTATGCCCCTACAAGTAATGCTGAAGAAGCTGAAGTTGAATGGTTCTACAAGACCTTCTAGAATTAACACCCAAAACAGATGTCCTTTTCATTATAGGGTA
Organism: Capra hircus; assembly: GCF_001704415.2. Lineage (NCBI taxonomy): Eukaryota > Metazoa > Chordata > Mammalia > Artiodactyla > Bovidae > Capra > Capra hircus. Next base: position 53,906,855 of record NC_030829.1, read on the forward strand.
CTGGAATGCAAAAGTAGGAAGTCAAGACATACCTGGAATAAAGGTAAGTTTGGCCTTAGAATACAAAATGAAGCAGGGGAAAGGGTAACAGAGTTTTGCCAAGAGAATACACTGGTCATAGCAAATACCCTCTTCCAACAAGACAAGAGAAGACTCTACACAAAGACATCAGTTCAGTTCAGTCGCTCAGTCGTGTCCGACCCTTTGCGACCCCATGAATCGCAGCACGCCAGGCCTCCCTGTCCATCACCAACTCCCGGAGTTCACTCACACTCACGTCCATCAAGTCAGTGATGCCATCCAGCCATCTCATCCTTTGTCGTCCCCTTCTCCTCCTGCCCCCAATCCCTCCCAGCATCAGGGTCTTTTCCAATGAGTCAACTCTTCACATGAGGTGGCCAAAGTACTGGAGTTTGCATCATTCCTTCCAAAGAAATCCCAGGGCTGATCTCCTTCAAAATGGACTGGTTGGACCTCCTTGCAGTCCAAGGGACTCTCAAGAGTCTTCTCCAACACCACAGTTCAAAAGCATCAATTCTTTGGTGCTCTGCCTTCTTCACAGTCCAACTCTCACATCCATACATGACCACAGGAAAAACCATAGCCTTGACTAGACGGACCTTACTCGGCAAAGTAATGTCTCTGCTTTTGAATATACTATCTAGGTTGGTCATAACTTTTCTTCCAAGGAGTAAGTGTCTTTTAATTTCATGGCTGCAATCACCATCTGCAGTGATTTTGGAGCCCAAAAAAATAAAGTCTGACACTGTTTCCACTGTTTCCCCATCTATTTCCCATGAAGTGATGGGACCGGATGCCATGATCTTAGTTTTCTGAATGTTGAGCTTTAAGGCAACTTTTTCACTCTCCTCTTTCACTTTCATCAAGAGGCTTTTTAGTTCCTCTTCACTTTCTGCCATAAGGGTGGTGTCATCTGCATATCTGACGTTGTTGATATTTCTCCCGGGAATCTTGATTCCAGCTTGTGTTTCTTCCAGTCCAGCGTTTCTCATGATGTACTCTGCATCTAAGTTAAATAAACAGGGTGACAATATACAGTCTTGACGGACTCCTTTTCCTATTTGGAACCAGTCTGTTGTTCCATGCCCAGTTCTAACTGTTGCTTCCTGACTTGCATACAGATTTCTCAAGAGGCAGGTTAGGTGGTCTGGTATTCCCATTTCTTTCAGAATTTTCCACAGTTTATTGTGATCCACACAGTCAAAGGCTTTGGCATAGTCAATAAAGCAGAAATAGATGTTTTTCTGGAACTCTCTCGCTTTTTCCATGATCCAGCGGATGTTGGCAATTTGATCTCTGGTTCCTCTGCCATTTCTAAAACCAGCTTGAACATCTGGAAGTTCACAGTTCACGTATTGCTCAAGCCTGGCTTGGAGAATTTTGAGCATTACTTTACTAGCATGTGAGATGAGTGCAATTGTGTGGTAGTTTGAGCATTCTTTGGCATTGCCTTTCTTTGGAATTGGAATGAAAACTGACCTTTTCCAGTCCTGTGGCCACTGCTGAGTTTTCCAAATTTGCTGGCATATTGAGTGCAGCACTTTCACAGCATCATCTTTCAGGATTTGAAACAGCTCAACTGGAATTCCATCACTTCCACTAGCTTTGTTCATAGTGATGCTTTCTAAGGCCCACTTGACTTCATGTTCCAGGATGTCTGGCTCTAGATTAATGATCACATCATCATGATTATCTGGGTCATGAAGATCTTTTTTGTACAGTTCTTCTGTGTATTCTTGCCACCTCTTCTTAATATCTTCTGCTTCTGTTAGGTCCAGACCATTTCTATCCTTTATCGAGCCCATCTTTGTATGAAATGTTCCCTTGGTATCTTTAATTTTCTTGAAGAGATCTCTAGTCTTTCCCATTCTGTTCTTTTCCTCTATTTCTTTGCATTGATCACTGAAGAAGGCTTTCTTATCTCTTCTTGCCATTTTCTGGAACTCTGCATTCAGATGCTTATATCTTTCCTTTTTTCCTTTGTTTTTCACTTCTCTTCTTTTCACAGCTATTTGTAAGGCCTCCCCAGACAGCCATTTTGCTTTTTTGCATTTCTTTTCCATGGGGATGGTCTTGATCCCTGTCTCCTGTACAATGTCATGAACCTCATTTCATAGTTCATCAGGGACTCTATTTATCAGATCTAGGCCCTTAATTCTATTTCTCACTTCCACTGTATAATCATAAGGGATTTGATTTAGGTCATACCTGAATGGTCTAGCGGTTTTCCTTACTTTCTTCAATTTGAGTCTGAATTTGGCAATAAGGAGTTCATGATCTGAGCCACAGTCAGCTCCCAGTCTTGTTTTTGTTGACTGTATAGAGCTTCTCCATCTTTGGCTGCAAAGAATATAATCAATCTGATTTTGGTGTTGACCATCTGGTGATGTCCATGTGTAGAGTCTTCTTTTGTGTTGTTGGAAGAGGGTGTTTGCTATGACCAGTGCATTTTCTTGGCAAAACTCTATTAGTCTTTCCCCTGCTTCATTCCACATTCCAAGGCCAAATTTGCCTGTTACTCCAGGTGTTTCTTGACTTCCTACTTTTGCATTCCAGTCCCCTATAATGAAAAGGACATCTTTTTTGGGTTTTAGTTCTAAAAGGTCTTGTAGGTCTTCATAGAACCGTTCAACTTCAGCTTCTTCAGCATTACTGGTTGGGGCGTAGACTTGGATAACTGTGATATTGAATGGTTTGCCTTGGAGACGAACAGAGATCATTCTGTCGTTTTTGAAATTGCATCCAAGTACTGCATTTTGGACTCTTTTGTTGACCATGATGGCTACTCCATTTCTTCTGAGGGATTCCTGCCCACAATAGTAGATATAATGGTCATCTGAGTTAAATTCACCCATTCCAGTCCATTTTAGTTCGCTGATTCCTAGAATGTCAACGTTCACTCTTGCCATCTCTTGTTTGACCACTTCCAATTTGCCTTGATTCATGGACCTGACATTCCAGGTTCCTGTGCAATATTGCTCTTTACAGCATCAGACCTTGCTTCTATCACCAGTCACATCCACAGCTGGGTATTGCCCGAAATCAGACAGGTTATATTATATTCTTTGCAGCTGAAGATGCAGAAACTCTATACAGTCAGCAAAAGCAAGACCAAGAGCTGACTGTGGCTCAGATCATGAACTACTTATTGCAAAATTAAGACTTAAACTGAAGAAAGTAGGGAAAACCACTGGTCATTCAGATATGAACTAGATCAAATCTGTTACAATTATACAGCAGAAGCGACACATAGATACAACAGATTAGATCTGATAGACAGACTGCCTGAAGAACTGTGGGTGAAGATTCATAACGCTGTACAGGAGGCAGTGATCAAAACCATCCCCAAGAAAAAGAAAGGCAAAATGGTTTTCTGAGGAGGCCTTACAAATAGCTGAGAAAAGAAGAGAAGCGAAAGGCAAAGGAGAAATGGAAAGATATACCCATTTGAATGCAGAATTCCAAAGAACAGCAAGCAGAGATATGAAAGCCTTCCTAAGTGAACATTTCAAAGAAATAGAGGAAAACAACTGAATGGGAAAGACTGAGATCTCTTCAAGAAAATTAGAGATACCAAGGAAACATTTCATGCAAAGATGGGCACAATAAAGGACAGAAATTGCATGGACATAACAGCAGCAGAAGATATTAAGAAGAGGTGGAAAGAATACACAGAAGAACTTACAAAAAAGATCTTGATGACCTGGATAACCACAAAAGTGTGATCACTCATCTAGAGCCTGACATCCTGGAATGCAAACCCAAGTGGTCCTTAGGAAGCATTACTATGAACAAAGCTAGTAGAAGTGATGGAATTCCAGCTGAGCTGTGAAAGGGCTGCACTCAATATGCCAGCAAATTTGGAAAACTCAGCAATGGTCACAAGACTAGAAAAGGTCAGTTTTCATTCCAATCCCAAAGAAAGGCAATGCCAAAGAATGTTCAAACTACCATACAACTGCACTCATCTCACACCCTAGCAAAGTAATGCTCAAAATTCCCCAAGCAAGGCTTCAACAGTATGTGAACTGAGAACTCCCAGATGTTCAAGCTGGATTTAGAAAAGGCAGAGGAAACGGAGATCAAATTGCCTGTTGGATCACAGGCTTCCCTGGTTGCTTAGATGGTAAAGAGTCAGTTTGCAATGTGGGAGACCAGGGTTCGATCCCTGGGTTGGGAAGATCCCCTGAAGGAGGGCATGGCAACACACTCCAGTATTCTTGCCTGGAAAATCCCCATGGACAAAGGAGCCTGGCTGGCTGCAGCCCACAGGGTCTCAAAGAGTTGGACACAACTGAGCGACGAAGCAAGAATGCATGCTGGGTCACAGAAAAAGCAAGAGAATTCCACACAAACATCTACTTCTGCTTCATTGATTACATTAAAGCCTTTGACTGTGTGGATCACAACAAACTGCAGAAAATTCAAGAGATGGGAATACCAGACCACCTTACCTGCCTCCTAAGAAACCCGTATGCAGGTGAAAAAGCAACAATTAGAACCAGACGTGGAACAATGGACTGGTTCAAAATTGGGAAAGGAGTATGTCAAGGCTGTATATGTCACCCTGCTTATTTACCTTACATGCAGAGTACATCATGTGAAATACTGGGCTGGATGAAGCACAAACTGGAATCAAGATTGCTGGGAGAAGTATCACTAAACTCAGATATGCAGATGACACCACCCTTATGGCAGAAAGCAAAGAGGAACTAAAGAGCCTCTTGATGAAAGTGAAAGAGGAGACTGAAAGAGCTGGCTTCAAACGCAACATGAAAAAACAAAGATCATGGCATCTGGTCCCATCGCTTCATGACAAATGGATGGGGAAACAATGGAAACAGTGACAGGTTTTCTTTTCTTGGGCTCCAAAATCACTGCAGATGGTAACTTCAGCCATGAGATTAAAAGACGCTTGTTCCTTGAAAGAAAAGCCATGACAAACCTAGACAACATATTAAAAAGCAGAGACATTACTTTGCCAACAAAGATCCATCTAGTCAAAGCTATGGTTTTTCCAGTAGTCATGTATGGATGTGAGAGGTGGGCTGTAAACAAGGCTGAATGCTGAAAGACTGATGCTTTTGAACTATGGTGTTGGAGAAGACTCTTGGGAGTCCTTTGGATAGCAAGGAAATCAAACCAGTCAATCCTAAAGGAAATCAGTCCTGAATATTCACTGGAAGGACTGATGCTGAAGCTGAAGCTCCAATACTTTGGCCATCTGATGAGAAGAGCTGACTCATTGGAAAAGATCCTGATTCTGGGAAAGACTGAAGGCAGGAGAAGGGGATGACAGAGGATGAGATGGTTGGATGGCATCACCAACTCAATGAACATGAGTTTGAGCAAGCTCCAGGAGATGGTGAAGGACAGGGAAGCCTGGTGTGCTGCAGTCCATGGGGTCTCAAAGAGTCAGAGATGAGTGAGCAATTGAACAACAACAACTTTTCTAACTTTTTGAAATAATTACAGGTTTAGAAGAAATTGCAAAATAGTATAGAAAGTTCTCATGTACCCTCTACTCAGGCTATATTACTACTACCATAAAAATGAAAACTAAAAAAGAAAAAAAAATACTCCTATACACACAAGAGCCAGTCTGAGAGTTTCCAAAGGCCAAATCTGAGATAATTTGAGAAACAAATAACTACAGTAATGGATTATAACCCACAGGGGGAAAGATGCATGAGTTCATACTACAGTAAATAAATATTTGAACAAGTAAATAAGAAGGAGGTGGGACAGTTCTTCACAGTAGATTTCCAATTAATAGATGTATAAGGAATGATAGAAATAGGGAATCAGTAATAGAAGCACTGTAATAACTGCTGTCCAAAACTATTATGAATGGATGCTAAATCAATGGGCAAAAGAATGACAAAGAGGATATTTGCAGTCTCAGGGTATCTCAAGATAATCATTAATTACAAAGGGAAAATAGTAACTAAGCAGATCAGTTCAGTTCAGTCGCTCAGTCATGTCCAACTCTTTGTGACCCCATGGACTGCAGCACACCAGCCCTCCCTGTCCATCAACAACTCCTAGAACTTACTCAAACTCATTGACTCCATTGAGTTGATGATGCCATCCAACCATCTCATCCTCTGTTGTCCCCTTCTCCCCCCACCTTCAATCTTTCCCAGCATCAGGGTCTTCTGAAATGAGTCAGCTCTTCATATCAAGTGGCCAAAGTATTGGAGTTTCAGCTTCAACATCAGTCCTTCCAATGAACACCCAGGACTGATCTCCTTTAGGATGGACTGGTTGGATCTCTATGAAGTCCAAGGGACTCTCAAGAGTCTTCTCCAACACCACAGTTCAAAAACATCAATTCTTCGGCGCTGTTTTCTTTATAGTCCAACTCTCACATCCATACATGATTACTGGAAAAACCATAGCTTTGACTAGAGGGACCTTTGTTGGCAAAGTAATGTCTCTGCTTGCTGTCTAGGTTGATCATAGCTTTTCTTCCAAGGAGCAAGCGGCTTTTAATTTTATGGCTGCGGTCACCATCTGCAGTGATTTTGGAGCCTAAAAAAATAAAGTCTCTCACTGTTTACAGATCTCTTTGCCATGAAGTGATGGGACCAGATACCAAGATCTTAGTTTTCTAGATCTGAAAACTCAACTGAATCTTGAGTTTTAAGCCAACTCTTTCACTCTCCTTTTTCACTTTCTTCAAGAGGTTCTTCAGTTCCTCTTCACTTTCTGCCATAAGGGTGGTGTCATCTGCATCTGAGGTTATCTGACTTCTGCATCTGTCATCCGAGGTTATTGATATTTCTCCCAGTAATCTTGATTCCAGCTTGTCCTTCATCCAGCCTGGCATTTCACATGATGTACAGAGATCAAACTGCCAACATCTGCTGGATCACCAAAAAAGCAAGAGAGTTCCAGAGAAACATCTATTTCCGCTTTCTTGACTATGCCAAAGCCTTTGACTGTGTGGATCACAATAAACTGTGGAAAATTCTAAAAGATATGGGAATACCAGACCGCCTGACATGCCTCCTGAGAAACCTGTATGCGGGTCAGGAAGCAACAGTTAGAACTGGACGTGGAACAACAGACTGTTTCTGAATAGGAAAAGGAGTATGTCAAAGCGGTATATTATCACCCTGCTTATTTAACTTATATGCAGAGTACATCATGAGAAACACTGGGCTGGAAGAAGCACAAGCTGGAATCAAGATTGACAGGAGAAATATCAACAACCTCAGGTATGCAGATAACACCACCCTTATGGCAGAAAGTGAAGAAGAGAACTAAAGAGCCTCTTGATGAAAGTTAAAGAGGAGAGTGAAAAAGTTGGCTTAAAGCTCAACATTCATAAAACTAAGATCATAGCATCTGGTCCCATCACTTCATGGCAAGTAGATGGGGAGACAGTGAAAACAGGGGCTGACTTTATTTTTTGGGGCTCCAAAATCACTGCAGATGGTGACTGCAGCCATGAAATTAAAAGACGCTTACTCCTTGGAACGAAAGTTATGACCAACCTAGACAGCATATTAAAAAGCAGAGACATTACTTTGTCAACAAAGGCCCATCTAGTCAAGGCTATCGTTTTTCCAAGAGTCATGTATAGATGTGAGAGTTGGACTATAAAGAAAGCTGAGTGCCAAAGAATTGATGCTTTTGAACTGTGGTGTTGGAGAAGACTCTTGGACTTGGGCTTCATGGAGATCCAACCAGTCCATCCTAAAGGAGATCAGTCCTGGGTGTTCATTGGAAGGACTGATGTTGAAGCTGAAACTCCAATACTTTGGCCACCTGATATGAAGAGCTGACTCATTTGAAAAGACCCTGATACTGGGAAAGATTGAGGGTAGGAGGAGAAGGGGATGACAGAGGATAAGATGGTTGGATGGCATCACCGACTCAATGGACATGGGTTTGGATGGACTCTGGGAGTTGGTGATGGACAGGGAGGCCTGGCATGCTGTGGTTCATGAGGTCACAAAGAGTTGGACATGACTCGGCAACTGAACTGAACTGAACTCTGTATATAAGTTAAATAAGCAGGGTGACAATATACAGCCTTGACGTACTCCTTTCCTGATCTGGAACCAGTTCCAACCAGTGTGGAATCCATATTCCACGTACCATGGTAACTGAACACATGCCCACCACCTTAATCAAGAGGTCAAAGACAACATCACCAGTATAACAAGACATGTTGATATCATGGATCCTTAATATGATTCAAAATATCCAAAATGCATTACCTCAATCTAACCATGAGAAAACCTCAAACCCAAATTGAAAGACAATCTACAAAATGTCTGCACAGTACTATTCAGAAGTGGCAAGGTCAAAAAAGACAAGGAAAGACTGAGAAACTGTCCCCGAAATAAAGGAGACACAACAATTAAATGCAATGTGGGATCCTGTGCAGAGTCGAAACTATAAAAGGAGATTAGTGGAAAAACTAATGAGTGTATCAATCAGGATTCTTGGTTGTAAGCAACATAAACTGACAAGATTTATTGCAAAACCATCAGGGAGTGGTGGAGGAAGCCAGATTTGAACCTAGGCAGACTGGCTTCATAAGTCCAGCTCCTAACCACTGCATTTTGCTTCCTTTTGACAAATAAACAAGGCTTTAACTGAGACTTTCTCCGTTCCAGGTACCAGAGACACAAATTAAACAAAGAAGTGGTCCTTGAACTCAATTAATCACAATCATGTTGGTCTCCCCCGTCGACAGCACAGTGCCAGACTCCTGGCAGTTGCATAATAAATGGCAATCAAATGAATCAATGAACCAAGTTGGTAGCTAGCCTCCAAGACGGCCCCCCACGATCCCCACTTCCTGATATTGACTCTTCAGGCAGTTCACTCCCATACTGAATAGCATCGTTCACATGGCTAGAAACGAAAATCTCCTGCTAAGAGCTGTGTGAGGGAACAATTTTGGAAGCAGATCCTTAAGTCCTGGTCAAGCCTTCAGATGACTGCAGTCCTGGCTGGCATCTTGATTTCAACCACTTAGGTGAACTGTTCCTAAATTACTGATGACTCAAACTGTGTGATAATACTTATTATTGTTTTAGGTAGCTAAGTACTGGGGCAGTTTGTTACCCAGCAATAAATAACTAACACAGTCAGAGAACGAATCAAATGTCGTATCTATTTTTTCCCTGCTGTGTCTCATGCTTACCACAGCACGGTCACGAAATTTGATGTTAACATGCCTGCATCACCTGATTCCCTGAGGGCAGAAACGGCCTGGGACCAAGGGGAAATCCACTCAGCACCCATGCAAGGGAAGCTCAGAAATGTGGGAGAATTACCAGACGGGGGAAATCTTTGACCAGTAGGGACTGGGAGCCAATGGGAAAATGCTTCTTTCTCCCCGACCCACGCAAGGTCTTCCCATGGCTCCTCGGTTCAACGTGAATCCAGTAGCCAGGTACACTCGGTGATGGCCAATTCCATGACACATTCTTGTCAGCTTCACTCCCCATTTCTCATTCCAGCTCCCTGGAATCAAGTTCCTCAATAAAATACTTGCATGGAAACCTCTGTCTTAGACTCTGCTTTCTCAGGAACCAGGCCAAGATAAGCATCACAACATTCAAATAATATGTATTTATAGGGGCAGAGACTGCAATAAAAAGCACCAGTATGATGGTACTGGCTGTGTTAGAGTTGGGGAGAGAAGATCACAAGTGATTTCTCTTCTTTTCTCTATTTTAAACTATTTCTTAATGATGCTTTATTTTTATAATTAAGAAAAAGAAAAAAATTTCGAAAAGAAATTAAGAAAAAGAAAAAAAATCTCATTTCGAAAAAGAAAAAAAAATAAGTTTAATGAAAAAAAAAAGAAAGTTTTTATTCCACTAAAATGGTAAACATCCTATTCAAGTGTTTTTAGAATATAATCACAACTACGTAAAACAGATTTAAATATTAAAAATTGGACGTAATTGACCAAAAAATGATTCCTGTTTTGAAAGTCATTGCTGGAAATGGTACTGAACTAGATAGAAAAACTGACAAGATGTCAGGAGGAGACCTCTACTCAGATGCTAACTGTCTTCCTTAAGGGGCAGGGGCAAGAGACAAGTGCTGGGAAGGCTTGCCGCTTGCTTGGTAGGGGGAATACAGGGAGTGGAGTTAATTGGTTAGAGCGATGCTAAGGAGAATCTATCTGTCCTCTCTACCCTGCTGGTTGCTGAGTTTGGCATGGAGTGTTTTCAGGTCCAATTTTGGCATTTTCTTCCACTTAAAATGTCTCTATTAATACTGACATATTTAAACATCGCAGGAACCTTTGAAGCTCTTCTTTGAGAAAATCTCTTCAGCTCTTACAGGGTCTAGTCAGTGGCCAAGGTTAGGGCTGGGAGTCTCTCGGGGGATGGGGTAGGAGATAAAGGTTCTGGTGGGAGACAACCTAGAGGTTCCGATGGGTAGAAACAATCATGGCAATCTCTGGGGAAGGAAAAAAGCACTGGAGCCTGGAGAAGGCCGGGGTAGACCGAAGGAGGTCAGAAGCTGGCATGTCCCCTTTGGGTTGTTTTGGAACCTTGCTGTTGTTTGTCATTTGGTCACTCAATCACGTCCGAGTCTGTGACCCCATGGAGTGTAGCCCACCAGGCTCCTCTGTCCATGAGACTTCCCAGGCAAGAATACGTGAGTGGGCTGCCATTTCCTTCTCCTGGGGATCTTCCCAACCCAGGAACTGAACGTGAGTCTCTTGTGTCTCTTGCATTGGCCAGGCGTATTCTTCACCACTGAGCCACCTGGCAGGCCCTCTAGAGACCTAACAGCCCTCCATTTGAGACTGGTCCTGCTGGGTGATGCACTTGAGCTGTCAGCTCCAGCTAAGAAGGGTGGCAGAGATCAGGAAATTTCAAGCTCCAAACCTCTTCCCTGCCTGCATTTTTTTTTTTTTTTTTTTGCTGTGCTGCGAGACTTGCAGAATCTCAGTTCCCTGACCAGGGACTGAACCAGGCCAAAGCAGCGAAAGCCTGGAATCCTAACCACCAGGCCACCTGGGAACTCCCTATCTACATTTTCTAGCAATGTTCCCAGAGTCACCCAAATGTGTCAAGCTGGCTTTTCACATGCTGATGTGGGAATTACCCACAAAGAATCCCTGGTATTTTTCCAACGCATTGGAAAAGACCCAATGCTGGGAAAGAATGAAGGCAAAAGGAGAAGAGGGCGACAGAGCATGAGATGGTTGGATGGTATCACCAACTCAATGGACAGGAGTTTGAGCAAACTCTGGGAGACAGTGACGCACAGGGAAGCCTGGCATGCTGCAGTCCATGGGATTGCAGAGTCAGACATGACTTAGCAACTGAACAACAATAATCCCTAGTGTTCCAGGAAGTCAGATGACAGAGTTTGGGACAGCATGGTGGGTACTCTCTGGGTTTCTTCACTTGTGTGTGTAGCATGGAGGAGTCAGTCAGATTCCCCAGATGGTAAAATGTCAATCTCAGAACCGAGTCCCCAAGGGGTCAGGTTTGCCTGCAGCACAATGCCCACCCCACACACACCCTGGCCTTTGGAGTCTTTAAATGCACGTTCTCAGTGTCCTGGAGGAGACTGAGGCATGGATCCACATTATCACTCCCATTTTAGAGAGGAAGAAACTGAGGCCAGAAGGAGTCAAGGGATTAGAAACACAATAATCATGTGCTGGAGCTCAAACCTGCCAACTTCTCTGGCCCCCACATTTAGTGGTATTTTCATTATACCCACAGTCCAGCAGTTCTCAAATCCTCCCATTTCAGAACCCCATTATCCTCTTAAAAATTAGTGAAGACCTCCAAGAGCTTTTGAAAGCTCCTTAAGGGCAGGGATCAGCTTTCTCAGTTACATGTGCCTATCCCGTCCCCATGGAATACACACACAGTAGGCAGTTAGTTCTTCAGAGAGGATGAATGGAAAACGGAAGGAAAGACAACCCCAGATCCAACCTGCCTGTGGTGTTACCTACCCCACCATCACACCAGCTCATCCTCTGGGTGCCCCTGCCTGCCATGAGCACTGCTCTTCACGAATGTTCCACACTGATCTACAAACAGCTAGGGCCTGGAAGCAGAAAGGAGCTGCAGACAGTCAAATCAGCATTAGAGACCATGCAACATTTATAAGCACATACTGTATGCCAGGCACTGTTCTATCGTTTTACATTGATGGTATTTAACCCTATTTCTCAGCTGGTATTATTTTCACAAATGAGGGAAACTAAGGCACAGAGAAGTTAAATTACCCGTCCACAGTTATAAAATGAGTAAATGAGGATCTAGGTCTGCTCCAGACTCTGCTGGCTTAACCATTCCTCGGTGCTGCCTCTCAGAGTAGGAAAGAATAATCTGGAAGGGGCTGCAACAAGACGGGGGCACCTAAAGGGAGATGATGAGGGCTTAGAGAGGGAAAAACAGCCCAGGAAGCAGCATCCAGTCCACACTCAGCCTTGCATCACATATAAATATATCCAAGTCCAGAGGTGTGCAAGTCATGTTTCACAACCAGCTCTGTGGAGTGGCAAAGGCTGATTTGGAAACACTTGCTCATTTCCATGGTGCAAACATTCTCCCACCATGGCTGATTTCAAGAGGCCCATGGTTTAAAATCACTTAACAAAATTCATGAATATTTAACCATGGGCTCTTGTGAGCCTGTATGGTACAGCTCCAACACACCAGCATACGAGGCAGCCCTGCAGTGCTGATCTGGACCCTAAACACTCAGCAACACGCAGGACACTACCTGAATGACTGGCATGAGACAGGCTATTCAGGGCATTACAGAGATGGTGACACAGCACCTCAGAACACATAAAAAATTTTGTCAGGGCCACAGATCTATGAAGAAACCGAACAGGGACTCAAATCCAGGTCTCTAAACCTGCACTGTCCAGGATGGTAGCCATGAATCACAGGTGATTATTGAAAGCTTGACATGGGGCTGGTCCAAACTGAGATATTGCTGCAAGTGTAAAGTAGAGATTTTGAAGACTTCGTAAGAGGAAAAAAGACTGTAAGATATCCCATTTGTATATTTATATTGACTATATGCTGAAATGATAATTTGGGGTATGCTTGGTTAAATAAAGTACATTTTTGAAATTGATTTTCTTTCTTCTCTAATGTAGTTCCTGGAAATTTTAAAGTTACAGATTTAGCTCACATTATACTTCTTAGCATGACTGCACTCTTGGTCTAGTACTCTCTGAGCAAAGCACCAGGCATTTCCCATATTCCCTGCGTGTGCTCAGTTGCGTCTGACTCTTTGAGACCCCATGGACTGTAGCCCACCATGCTCCTCTGTCCATGGAATTCTCCAGGCAAGAATACTGGAGACTGTTGCCATTTCCTCCTCCCAGTGAATCTTCCCAACCAAGGGATCAATCCCCTGTTCCTAGTGTCTCCCGCACTGGCAAACGGATTCTTTACCACTGCACCACCTGGGAAGCCTTCTCATACCCAGAGATCCCCAAATCCTTATAAGTTCCTGTGTAAGCACAAGTGTGTGCATGCATGCACACAAACACACAATTCCACTTGCACAGGAGAACTCACACTCTCTGTCCCCACCCCAACGCTCACCACTTTCCCGCAGAGCCACCCAAGGAAACAGGCTCAGGGCCACAAAGATACACAACCCCTGAGACCTGCCCACAGAGCAGCTGCCTGAGGACCTCCCCCTCTCCCCCTCTCCCCCTCTGCTGAACTTGAGGGAAACTGCTATTCTAGACCCTCTGCTGGGGGTGCCTCCCACCCACTGATCAGCGGTGCTCTGTCTGGCAAAGTAGCAGGCAAGTGGCAAGGAGCACCTTTACCTGTAGCGTCCGTCTCTTTGAGGGGTTCTTCTGAGAGAAGAAAGTTTGCCTCTGTGCTGAAATATCACCCCTGTGAATTTGTGCAGCAGGGTGAGCCCTTGAGGATCAGCATCAACGGCTGCTGTGTCCAAGATGAAGGTGGCTTCTATGTGGACCCGGCTTTTCCCAAGCTATTCTTCTTCTTGAAGTTTCTGGCTTGAATTTTCCCGATAGTAGGTGCCCATGACAGAGGTGACCATATCAGAAGCCCACTGCTGCCTGCTTCACAGTGAATTTGCACACTGCAAAGCAGGAAAATCAACACATTTTCTTTGAGGCTCCTCTCTACTTCACCCACCAGCACACTTCTTCAGCGTGCTGCTGGCTGTGCTCTGGCCTCACCGCACTCACTGCCTCAATAACTTTCAGGGCTATTTCCAAGCTCACAGTTGGTGAGCATCTCCAAAGGGTTTTCTTCTTCTTCCCTTAAGCAGAAAAACAGCAGACCGTCTGGTTCAGGTGACACTAATCTGACAATCAGATGGCGGTAATTATCCAAATACAGCCTTCAGATTCCATAAACAGTCACTGTCACAGCCCCCATAGCGGCCCAGCAGGACCCGCCTTTCAGAGGTCTCGGCAGCCCCTGGCATTCATCACAACAACCAGTGAGGGTTTATAAAGGCGCCTCACGAAAAACAGGTAGGCTCTGGAGATGTAGCCTTCCTGCTGATAACTGCTTAATTAGACGGAATACTGCCTGTTGGATTCAAATCAGGTGAGCTTCTGTACACACAGTTGACTACAGAGGCTCTGGCCTGAGGGCGGGAAGGACAATGACAGAAGATTCTAGAACCTGTCTCACTACAGGATGAAGCCTAGCTTACGAGAAGGGAGGTGAGGCTCTTGTCTCTCACTGCCATCAACAGGTTTTGAGACCTGGACACACAGAGGTCCCGCTAGGCCTTGGTTCTGTCCTCAGTAAAACAAGATGGTGGTGAGTTGGCCTTCCTCAGAATCCGCAGTATCACAGCTGCATACAGCAGAAAATGGCAGTTCAAATTCGTTTGTCATTTGTTATCTCACACAAAAGGCAGAAGAGAAAGCACCTCCGGCAAGGGACAACCGGCAGCTCCATACCACCGGAGGTCCAGCTTCCTTCCCTGCAAGGGAGCTGGGGCCCCTCTGGACGAACATTGCCCACTCACACTGTTCCCAGGCAACAGCGCCTATCTCTCCTTGTGGAGAGAAGGAAAGAAAGCTTTCCCAGAGGCCCCGCCCAGAGCCGTCTCCTCACATCTCATTGGAGGAACTTGGTCATATGCCAACTCCTGAACCAATCATTGGTTAGGGACATAGAACTACCTGGATTAGCTAGGAACCAATCTGGACTTAACTCTGAGTCACCTTACTCTGAGTGATTGGAAGGGGAAGATGGCACCTACAAAGTACAGAGGTTCTGTTCATAAGGGGAAAGATGCGGATTAGATCCGAAATGGGCAACCTGCAGTGTCTGCCATAGATACCACTTACATTTAAATGGCAAACAGAACAGATCCTGTCCCCTTCCCATCTGACCTCCTTCCTCCATTTCTCCCATCTTCCTTTTTATCCTTTTAATCTCTATTCCAGTTATAGCTGGAGGGAATATAAACCAAATCAAACTGGCTTAAGACTTTAAAAAAATTACTGGCTTATGTAACTGAAAAGTTGAAGAGGAGATTGGCCCAGCTTGATTCAAGGATTTGAGTGCTATCATCAAGGAGGGCTAGACTTTTCCATCTCTTCATTGTCAGCTCTGTGCCAGCTTATTTCTCAGGCTAACTCCCTCTATTTATTAGCTAATGTGGCCTTTGGTGACTCAAAACTTCCACAATCCCCAGCTCAAGGCTCTGGAAAGACAATGTTCCAGTTAATAGTTATGAAATCACTCTTGAAGGTTAGTGACATAAAACAACTGTTTCTTAGGCTTATGGAGTCTAGGGACCAGGGATTCCGGTAGGGCATGGCAGAAATGGCTGTTCTCTGTTCCACAGAGTTGGTGTCTCAGCTGGTATCTTAGTCTGCTTGGGTTGCCATAACAAAATATCATGGATTGGGTGACTTAAACAACAGAAATTTATTTTCTCACAGTCTGGAGCTGTAAGTCTAAAATCAAGGCACCAGCACAGTCATGTTCTGGTGTAGGTTTCTTCCTGGATTGCAGACAACTGCCTTATTGCTATGTACTCACAGGTCATGTAGTGAGAGCGTGAGACAGTTCTCTGTAGGAGCATTAATCCCATCATGAGGCCATCACCTCCATGACCTCATCTGACCCTAATAACTTCCCAAAGGTACCATCTCCAAATACCATCATGTTAGGGATTCACAAATATTCACATACATAAAGAGAGCTGAGCACCGAAGAATTGATACTTTTAAACTGTGGTGTTGGAGAAGACTCTTGAGAGTCCCTTGAACTGCAAGGAGATCAAAGCAGTCAGTCCTAAAGGAATTCAGTCTTGAATATTCATTGGAAGCACTGATGCTTGAAGCTGAAGCTCCAATACTTTGGCCACCAGATGCAAAGAACTGACTCATTGGAAAAGACCCTGATGCTGGGAAGGATTGAAGACAGGAGGAGAAGGGGACGACAGAGGATGAGATGGTTGGATGGCATCACCAACTCAATGGGTATGAGTTTGAGCAAGCTCTGGGAGTTGGTGATGGACAGGGAAGCCTGGTGTGCTGCGGTCCATGGGGTCGAAAAGAGTCGAACACGACTGAGCGACTGAACTGAACTGTTGGACTCACATATGAATCTGGAGGTACAACATACAGTCCATAATAGCCAGTGAGACTCAAGTGACTAGAGGCTGGTTTCATCTAAGACTTTTTCACTCCATGTCTGGCACAAGGGGTGTGATGACTCAAATGACTAAGGACTCATATTCCCTCCCTTCCTCTCCTCTCTGGTCTGGAAGCTCAAGTCTCTAAGAGCAAGTGTTTCAACAAAGACAGAAACCACATTATCTTTTAAGCTGAACCATTCAATGTCACCTGGTATTACTTACATCATATTCCATGCTCAAAGCAGTCACAATCCTGCCCAAATTCAAGAAGAACGTCACAGGCTACAATTTAAAGGCTGGAAATATCAAAGAATCTGTGGTCATGATTTAAAACAACCACAAGGGGTTCCTCTCTCTCCCAGAGTCTGTGGGAGAGGACACCGATTGGTCTTGCTGGTGTCCTAGGATCACCTCTGGACCAATTACCACCAGCACATGGGTGTGGTGTCTGTCCTAAGTGGCCAGTCCCGGGTATAAGCTCCAACTCGTGTCATTTGATGGGTGTATGGCCTTGAAAAGAAAGGGCTCTGCTGAGGAGCACATGCAGGCCAGCAGGAACCTTGGAGGTCATGGCCACGGTCTATTATCCTTAAAATGATAAATGTATAGAATCTTTCCCACCATTTCACGTTAGTAGGAATTGAGAAAGAAGGATAGCTAAAGGTAAATAACATGAAAATTGTGCCCAAGCAGACGTCTGGTGAGACCTTGGCTCCACCTCTGCTGCCCTTCCCTGCCTTTCTGCTCATCTGCACCCGAGCTGGCCTTCAAGGCACAACTTCAGCTCATTCTCTCTCCTGACACCACCGCTGATCACCCCAGACCATGGCGGTTTCCTTCTTCCCTGAGCAAACGCACCGCACGTCATCGCCCATTCCTAATCTCTGCACTTGTCTTCTCCCTCCCATCTCTCCCAGAGCCCACCTGCAAACTTGGCATCTCCACCCCCAGGAAGGATTCGCCCCTGGGGCAGGAGGAGTTTAAGGAATTCCAGGGATTCTGTGCTGCCTGTTACTCTGGTTGCCACTTCAGTTCTGATGACTAGGTTCCTAGCTTGTCCCCACAACAGTGATGACAGCCGATATTTCCAGTCTCTGTCTACATGCTTTACATGGGTATTCCCATTTCATAGTGAAAGCAATTCTAACATCTCCTTCCCATTTTACAGAGGCAGCGGGAGCACAGAGAAGGTAAGTAGCCTGCCCCCTTTCAGAGGAGAGAACACAGATCCACCTCTTCATGTGGAAGTGGCGAGCTCTTGGAAGACCGTGTTGCATCGATTTTAGAGAACACAATCTCCCACACCATGCTCCCCTTAAAAATTACCTTTTACTTTCAAATAATTGTGAAGATTTGAAAAGACAGTACTGAAAATTCCTGTGTGCTCTTCCCCCAGGTCTCTCTGTTGTTACATTAATATCTTACATAACTGTCAGTTATTTATCATGGCACATACAATCACTAGGTCTCCATGACATCCTCTGGTCTGGGCAGTTTCTCTCTCTCTCCTTATCTTTCACAACCAAGTTACTTTGGAAGAGGACTGGGTCAGGCATACACTCTCTCTCTCTCTCTCTTTTTGTCTTTATTGAATTTGTTACAATATTTCTCTGCTTTATATTTAGTTTTCTGGTTGTGAATCATGTGGGATCGTAGCTCGCCTGCCAGAAATCAAACCTACACCCCCTGCCTTGGAAGGTGAAGTCTTAACCCCTGGACCACCAGGGAAATCCCATACTCTCATTTTGATAAACACACAAATCTCACATCCTGCCTTAAGGATGTATGAAATTTTAAAAGTAAATAAAATTCCATGACCACAAAGTCACTCTCATATTGCATGTTTTCCCCACTGCACATGACCATATAGAGACTGTGATTTTGTTACCCCAGAGATCTGGGCCCTCTGTCTCATATGGAAAACTACAAAGTGCCTAATCGGAGCCTCACTTTCTACATTTTGATAATAAAAGGGTGGCAGTGGGGTGGGCCAGAGGATCTCCCAGCTCTGCCTCAGCCCTAAAATTGATCCTGGAAAATCAATTTTATGAACTTAAAATAGATTTTTTCCCACCCTTAATCTTTAGTCAAGTTTCTACGTTGATTTTAAGGTAACTAAACAATAGTAACTAAGTTTATTTTGAAGCCTGAGACCCAAATTGTCTGTCTCTGGACATTCTTCTCACTCTCCCTTTTCCCCACCAGGCTCACAGCTTGGAGGGTGTGGTGACCCTGAGGGGTGATCATGCCTTAGCACTCAGCAGAGTGGCCAGCCTCGGTCAGCACTCAGGACGTGTGATGATGAACGAACCCACTTGCAGACGGATGGCTCCATTTGCCTTCTTGTTGCTCTAAGTTTACTAACTTAAGAAAAATTTATTAATTTTATTTAATTTTTGGTTGCACTAAGTCTTCATTGCCGTGCGCCTGTTTTCTGCAGTTGCAGTGAGCAGCGGCTCCTCTCTGTTGCCTTGTACAGACTTCTCCTTGTGGTGGCTTCTCTTGTTGGGGAACATGGGCTCTAGGGCACATAGAATCACTAGTTGTGGTGTACAGGCTTAGTTGCACCGCAGCATGTGGAATCTTCTTGGACCAGGGATCGAACCTGTGTTACTGCACTGGTAAGGTGGATTCTTTAATGCTGAGCCACCTAGGAAGCTCCTCCATCTACTTTAGAGCAAGACAATTAGGCCCAGCGTTTGGAAGTGAGGCTTGGAGGTTCACTGCAGCACCAGCTTTGATTCCAGTGGCTCACCCCACCCTGCCCTCCCTGAAACTGGAGGGTGCCATGTGGAAGTCACTGGACAGCAAGAGGCCACTCAGTTATTCTGGAAACCTAACCTTCCTCCAATTCTGCAGCCCCTGACCAAATCGCCTGTCAACCACACCCTGAAACTGCTGACCCTCCCTTGGCTGCCGGGCACGTGGGGACACCATACTTCTGAATTCTCCATCCTAGAGGAATGCGTGTTTCTGTCTCTCTCTTTTAAAGAGAGAAACCCATTTTCTTTCAAGTTGGATCCAATAGTTTAAGAACAAAAATCTATTGAACATTTTTTTCCCCACTTTGGTCTCTTGGTAAGATGGATTTGGGTTTTGATTCTGTCAAAATGAGAAATTTGCCTTGTTCTGTAAGATCAGAGATTGGAAGGGCTTCTCTTTTCTTTCCCTTTCTTTCATTTCTTTTAAGCCCTCAAAGGCAGGGGCTGACAAGGAAGCCGCATCTGACTGGGAACTCCCCAGCACACACCTCGGCACAGCCAGCCGAGCTCCATTGCCCAGGAGCCCATCGCCAAAGCTCTGGGTTTTGGCGGCAGATCATACACAGCAAATGCGAGGCTGTGCCACACGTGTCCTCATCCGTGAGGACGCCTGTCAGATAAGAGGATGCCCCCTCTCAGTGAAGCACTGCCGCTCCAAAGGCCTGCCTTGTCTAATGACAGGAACCCGTGGAGATCCCACCTCTACAGTGCCTTGTGACCTAGAGCAGGTCACTGAGCCTCTCAGACCTGAGTCTCAGCTGGAAAATAAGGGGCTTAGACAGATGAGTCTTGTGACATAGTGGTCCTTGTCCCACTGATGCCAATACAGCAGAATGGCCGCTGTGCTCAGGGTCCCATATTAACCCAATTCGGTTCACTCTGTAATAAAACATAAAATGTTTCTCCCCAAGTTTAAGTAACATGAAGCTTTTCTTTATCCTTTTTGTTGTTGTTGTTGTTAGATTTGTGTGTGTGTGTGTGTGTGTGTGTGTGTGTGTGGCAGTAGCTACAAAAATGACACTGTGCAATTTAAATAGAGTGAATGTGGAAATGAAAGAGCGTCTTAGAGGCAGGGCAGGAGTGAAAGATACATTTTCAAACACAGCAAAGGTGACTGATGGGTGAGTTGTTTGCTTGCTGGCATCTCCTCTTTCTCTACCACTGGGTTCTCTTTTGAGGAACCCTATTTTTCCCTCTGGAGATACTCTGCAGGGACAATCAGTTAAGCTTCCCTGCCTACTGAGATGAGAATCCAGCAAGTGTCCCAGGCGAGGCTGGTTAACTCTGCTTCCCAGGAAGATGGAGAGGGGACCCAG
Organism: Capra hircus; assembly: GCF_001704415.2. Taxonomy (NCBI): domain Eukaryota; kingdom Metazoa; phylum Chordata; class Mammalia; order Artiodactyla; family Bovidae; genus Capra; species Capra hircus. The sequence goes on from NC_030829.1 coordinate 53,927,574, forward strand.
TGCCAAGCCCGGGTGCCAGTGGAAAGGGCTCCCCGCAGGGCCTGCTGCCTGAAGAGCGTCTCCATTCTTCCCTGCCATCCAGATGCTCCTATCTTCCCGAGACCCAGATGTTCAGCTTTGTCTTCCACTTGGTGTCACCCCATGTCCTTCCACTGAATCCCAACTTTCATTTAAGTTAGTCAGAATCAATCTGTTGCTTGCAACCAAGAATTCTAAATCTAATAGACATTTGATTTCTCCTCTCCTTTTAACGTTTCCTAAAAGCACAAAGAAAGAAGAAAAGAAGGATGTAACAAAGGACGGAAGGGAGATATCAATGTTTTTAAGATGTGTTTTAGCCATAGAGCCTTTTTTCTCTAATTAAATCTAATGTGAGGACTTCCCTGGCTAAGACTCCATGCTCCCAACGCAGGGGGCCTGGGTTCAGTCCTTGGCTGGGAACTAGGATAGTTCCTGATAGCCAAATAAATATAAAAAATCGAATGTGGATCACCCAAGACAGATGAGAGCAGAGTTCCTTGTCCTCCTCTGATCTGTTCTGTCTCAGCTTCCCCAGATCTGCTCCCTCAGAATCTAGAAATCTCAGCCACCATTTCCTCTGTTAATACCTGTGAGATGTTAAGGTTCATAGGGGAGAGGGGAGCAAGGAGAGTGGGGGAACAGGAGTATTCATGGAACCCTGCCTGTGCCCCGGCCACAGCGGGGAGCTTCAGACATGCTGTTCTAGTTAATGCAACAAGCCTGTAAGGAGGGCTCTGCTGTCATCTCTTTGCAGAGGAGGAAACTCAGCGATCCAGCAACTGGCTGGAAGGCACACAGATGTAGGTGACAGAGCTGAGATGTGAACCCAGGCCTCTCGCGACGTAACAGAGGGAGGCGGCCTGCCATTCAGCAGTGTTACGGGGCATACAGCATGCCTCTCCCGCTCCCCGCATGTCCGCACCACCGGCAGCTCCTGCCCCCAGAGCCTCTGCCTCACCCAAATCCTTCTATCAGTGGAAGTAGTCAAATAAAATAAACTAAAACTCAATAAAGTGTTGAACTCAAGAGCAACGATTCTATGGAAAGAGTACAATTTAAAGGTTAAGACACAGGGTCTGGATCAGATGGCCAGTTGGGTGAATCCCAGCTTTGCTGCTTACCAGCTGTGTGACTTCGGGCAAGTCATTTTCCTCACCTGGAAATTAGGAGATGATAATATTTCCTATCATGATAGGCAGGATAATGGCCTCAAAGATGCCTACATCCTAATTCCCTAAACCCTGAACCTGTGAATATGTTACATCATACAAGGAAGGAGAAATAAGGCTGCTGATCAGCTGGACTTTACAGAGATTATTCTGGATGACCTGGGTGAGGCCAACGTCATCACAAGGGTCCTTACATGTGGAAGAGGGAGGCAAGAGAATCAGTGTCACAGGAATGAGATGTGAGAAAGACTTGACCAACATTGCTGGCTTTGAAGATGCAAGGGGACCAGGGCCAAGGAGTGTAGGCAGCTTCCAGAAGCTGGAAAAGGCAAGAGAATGACTTCTCCCGAGAGCCTCCAGCAAGGAATGCGGTTCTGGGCACATCTTGATTAGGCCCAGTGCAACTCATCTCAGGCTTCTGACCTATGGAGCTATAAGAAGATAAATGTGTTAAGACAGTAAATTTATGCTAATTTGTTACAGCAGCAAGAAAACACTAATACACACCACTGAGAGGGTTGGGAGGGTTATTGGTGATTCTGCTGGACGTGTAGGACCGCAGGGAAGCTGTGTTTCCTCATTGGCTGGTGTGCAGAACTGGGAGCTGTTGAGAGTGGTGGTGAGCTGTGCCCTGTTTGTTCTTCTTTCTAAAATGTTTATTTATTTGGCTGCACCAAGTCTTAGCTGCAGCCTGCAGGGTCTTTTAGTTGAGGCATGTGCATTCTTAGTTGTTGCAGGGATCGAACCCAGGCCCCCTGCATTGGGAGCACAGAGTCTTAGCCACTGAGGCACCAGGGAAGTCCCCAGTGTGCTCTGTTTCTTCTGATCATCCCTGTCCACTAGTCCATCACTGCACCTTCATGCCTTAATTAGGCTGGAATGTTTCTTTATACTGACACAGCTGATGAGTCCCTTCATCGTGCTGAATTCCAAATTGCCCTTGAAGTAGCTTGTGCGATGTGAGCCTTCTGATTAGCATCTTTCTGAGCTCCAAAATGAAGTAATCAGAGCGGAGGACAGACCTTACTCCGTGCCCTGGAATGGAGGCAAGGGCAGGGGATCTCTCCTTGCAATTTTCTAATAAGACTTGAAGAGCTTTTAAAGAACTGGCTCGTCTCACTCTGCAGGCCTGTGGTCATCCTCCCCGCTTCCCCTCCCTTTTGAAACACAAGTTCTCAGACTTACCCTTCCAGGTTCCGAATGCAGCTGCCTTTAGTCCCTCCTTCATCCAGGCCTCTCCTCTTCTGACTCTGTACTTTGTTCTAGAGATAGGAAAGTAATTATCACCCAGCTGTGAGTCACAGCCAGCCTGCCCCTGAAATCTAGATCGGCTTGACTCAGACTCCCCCAGTGCGTGACCTCTGGAGCCCAAAGCCCCTCAAAGATTTCTGAGGAGTCTCAAGTGGCGTCTGATTCTCCTGTGGCCTTGTCTTCCAAGCAGAAGATTTATAAGAAAGCTAATGAAGCTTAAATTCCGGGGCTGTTCCCTTGTGGGAGCCACTAGCAAAGTGTTCCTGTGCTCATATGCTTCGGTAAAATTCGCAAAAGTTTGATATTTTTATTTTTTTTTAAGGGCATCTCACCAAACTATGAGCTTCAGATTCCATGAAATGTGGATACGCTCCTGCACCTAGCCAAGGTATTCCTGGATGTGGTAGACCTCACTACCATGTGTGTGTGTGTGTGTGTGTGTGTGTGTGTGTGTGTGTGAATGCTGGTGGGAATGGGAAGAAAGAGGTTACAACTAGCCACACTAGGCGTCCGCATTCTTAGATGTTCCCTTGGGCCACCAGCATAGCCCATCTGCTTCTACTACTTTTACCCCAAAGGACCCATCCTCTGCTTAGCGCTGCCTCATTTCTTTTTCCTTCTTCTCAGGAGCACAATAAATTTCTTTTACTGTCTCAGCTGTAGCCACTACTTTTGACTTTTCACCTTGTAACTTCCCTGCTCTGCCCTCAAATGTTGATCATGCTATTTACCCAGGCTGGCTCTCCTAAGAGGATTTAGAAAACCTGCGGTTAAGAGAGTATATTTTTTTACACCACAACATGGTTATTACAGGAAAGTACTGGGCTTTTCTTTTCTAGGGCTTGGGGTGAGCATACCCAAGGGCTTGGGGGATAGCACCATCATGGGGGGGGGTAGGGGGGAGATGCAAGCAGAGGTAATTGGGAAAAGCAGGGTTGACCAAAAGCTTTAGTTTTTTTTAAAAAAGGTTAGCTGAGGTGCTGGTCCTAGACCTTTTTTTCCCCACCCTTTGGAAAACCTCAGGACTTACAGCCTGCTGAACGACATTAAGGTAAAGGGACCACTGCTTCCTTTGTGCCTCGTTGGACCCTGACAGCTGCTCTTTTAATATTTTATTGCATGTTTTTGTCTATGCATTTGTCTCCGCCTTCATGATCGTAAATCCTTGATGCCAGGAAAATATGTTAGTCTTCTCCTTCTCCCCATTTTGCATAGGACCTGGTATATCTCCTGAAATTTCCTTACTTATGAAATAGTGATAATATTAGCAGTTATCCCATTGAGTAATCATATAGATTGAATGAGGATATCATCTAAAGTTCTTAGCATAAAGTTTGTCACAGTGTAAATACTCAAAAGGTATCGCTTGTTAATATTATTGGATGAATGAATGAATGAGGTACTTTGGTTTAATTCATCAGCATAAGATTTTACATAGGCTTGAAATTTCTTTTGCATCTTTTTTCTTATATATAGAACTAAAAGAAATGGCATGGTAAAAGAAAAGGAAGGTAGTAAAATGGAGATCACAACTGTTTAATTATACCTATTAACAGAAATATGCAGGCCAGGAAGCAACAGTTAGAACTGGACATGGAACAACAGGCTGGTTCCAAATAGGAAAAGGAGTACGTCAAGGCTGTATATTGTCACCCTGCTTATTTAACTTATATGCAGAGTACGTCATGAGAAACGCTGGGCTAGATATAAGTACAAGCTGGAATCAAGATTCCTGGGAGAAATATCAATAACCTCAGATATGCAGATGACACCACCCTTATGGCAGAAAGTGAAGAGGAACTAAAAAGCCTCCTGATGGAAGTGAAAGAGGAGAGTGAAAAAGTTGGCTTAAAGCTCAACATTCAGAAAACGAAGATCATGACATCTGGTCCCATCACTTCATGGGAAATAGATGGGGAAACAGTGGAAACAGTGTCAGACTTTTTTTGGGGGGGCTCCAAAATCACTGCAGATGGTAACTGCAGCCATGAAATTAAAAGACGCTTACTCCTTGGAAGGAAAGTTATGACCAACCTGGATAGCATATTCAAAAGCAGAGACATTACTTTGCTAACAAAGTCCATCTAGTCAAGGCTATGGTTTTTCCAGTGGTCATGTATGGATATGAGAGGTGGACTGTGAAGAAGGCTGAGCACTGAAGAATTGATGCTTTTGAACTATGGTGTTGGAGAAGACTCTCGAGAGTCCCTTGGACTGCAAGGAGATCCAACCAGTCCATCCTAAAAGAGATCAGTCCTGGGGGTTCATTGGAAGGACTGATGCTGAAGCTGAAACTCCAATACTTTGGCCACCTGATATGAAGGGTTGACTCATTGGAAAAGACCCTGATGCTGGGAGGGATTTGGGGCCGGAGAAGGGGACGACAGAGGATGAGATGGCGGGATGGCATCACCGACTCGATGGACATGAGTTTGAGCAAACTCCGGGAGATGGTGAAGGACAGGGAAGCCTGGCGGGCTGCAGACAACGGGGTCACAAAAAGTCGGACACGATTGAGCAACTGAACAACAGCACAGACCTTACAGACATGACTAACAGGACACTAAACGATTGAAATCAGCCAATCCACCTCTTCAAAGGAATATTTTTCTGCAGCATGAAGAGCATCTTGAGTCTCATTCCACCCTCCAATCAGAGGAGAAAGGGGGATAAAGGGCAAAACAAAAGTCAGAAGCACCACGAGGCAGCCACAGAGAGAAGGTGAGGAGACAGGAAACCAAACAGCTACATCTCAGTGAAGTGTGGAGGCCCACCTGCAGATCTGCGCTCCCATCTTCCCCTCTGTGCAGAGACGGGGTGAATTCAGAGCTCCCTCACACAACCTCAGGCCCACGAAGCAACTAGAAAGGACTGACAGAAATCGTCGACCCACTTGCTTGAGTGTTGGGAGGGAAAAATCATTTGAAGGGCACTTTTCAGATACAGATCACCTCCAAAAGACAGCACTGGAGTGAGTGCATGTTATCAGAAAAGCCGCCTACCCGCCTCAAGAAAATAAAGAGATTTCCAGGCTGACGATTTTAGATAAGAATTGATCTTTGACTTTACAAGCAGTTGCAAATTCTGCTCAAATCAAAAGGCCACCTGATTGCCTGTGAAAACCTAGATTTTAGTTGGAGAAAAAGGAATTTTAAAAAGTCTTGATTTAAAAAAAATTCACACTAAGAAGGCAACGTGTTTAGTCCTAGTTTACAATGAATTCCTTTTGGTTACAAAGCATCCTCATTATCTAGAATGTATGAGGACTTTTAAGGCCCATCTCAGTTCAGTTCAGTCACTCAGTTGTGTCCGACTCTTTGCGACCCCATGAATCGCAGCACGCCAGGCCTCCCTGTCCATCACCAACTCCCAGAGTTTACTCAAACTCATGTCCATAGAGTCAGTGATGCCATCCCGCCATCTCATCCTCTGTCGTCCCCTTCTCCTCCTGCCCCAAATCCCTCCCAGCATCAGGGTCTTTTCCAATGAGTCAACTCTTCGCATCAGGTGGCCAAAGTATTGGAGTTTCAACTTCAGCATCAGTCCTTCCAATGAACCCCCAGGACTGATCTCCTTTAGGATGGACTGGTTGGATCTCCTTGCAGTCCAAGGGACTCTCAAGTCTTCTCCAACACCACAGTTCAAAAGCATCAATTCTTCAGTGCTCAGCTTTCTTCACAGTCCAACTCTTACATCCATACATGACTATAGGAAAAACCATAGCCTTGACTAGACGGACCTTTGTTGGCAAAGTAATGTCTCTGCTTTTGAATATGCTATCTAGGTTGGTCATAACTTTCCTTCCAAGGAGTAAATGTCTTAATTTCACGGCATCTACACCATTCCAATTATCAAAATGTGTGTCCCCTGAAAACCGTTACACGGGAGTAGTCAATGTGCTGGTGTAGACTCTGCCTGGAAAATGACTTATGGTCCCACTATTTCAAAATTATATTGGCTGCTTTGGAAAAGTGCCGCGTCACATACCTTAACACTAGAGCTAGAAATGCCTTCCTGGGTCTTAGGTCTGGGCTTCCCCAGTAGCTCAGCTGGTAGATTCTGCCTGCAATGCAGGAGACCTGGGTTCAATTCCTGGGTTGGAACGATCCCCCGGAGAAGGGATAGGCTACCCACTCCAGTATTCTTGGACTTCCCTGGTGGCTCAGATGGTAAAGAATCCACCTGCAATGCAGGAGACCTGGGGTCTTAGGTCTCTGCCTTATTCCTCTGCCTCCTGGAAGCTCTCTGACATCTAAAGCTAGTGACTGTTTAAGTTTGTTCTGGAAGGCCCCCGGGAGTCAGGATTTCACAGTCTCTGGTTTTTAGTACCCAACTATTCCAACCATGATGTTCTTTCCAGAGAGCTTGACTTTCTCCAGCTGCACCTTAAGCACAGGTCCAGGGAACGCAGTAATGAACAATCAACGTGGTGCTTAAGCACACTCTTCCCCCAGGGTTGAGGCATCTCTGGCGTGCTTGTGATTCTCTGCCTCTCGCTTCTTCTGTTCTCCCCCTGCCCTGGGTACCCCAAGACTGGTCCTGAGAACAGCAGCGCCAGGAGGTCCCTTACCTTCTGGGTTCTGACTGGAGTGGCCGATGTGAGGCGGTGGCAGAGACCTGCACTGGGGAGGAGAGACGAGAGGTCCTCCCTATTGGCACTGCTCCGTCCCTGGCCGTGGCCCCTCTTCAGCCCCTTCTTCACCTGTCCCTTCGTCAGCTCCTCTCCCCCCTTTACAGGTCCGTGGTAGCAGCAGCCCCCCACACGAGCACATTATAAATGGTTTCCAGATAAAGTCAACTTTATCATCATCCAGCCCCTTCCTTTTCCTCTAACAGCTACATCTAAGATATTAGGAAATCCCATCAGCTTGTCTTTGAAAATGTACCTAGGATCCAGCCTCTAGACTGCCAGCTGCCTCTAAACCGGTTTTCCTGCATCCACCTTTGCCCCTGCCCCCGAGTCTGTTCTGTTCACCACTCAGCAGCCAGAGTGATTCTTTAACACAGACGCAGACGCAGGATCCCTCCCCAGGGCCTTTGCTCTTCTTGATGTCCCCTCTGGGCTCCCTCCACTCATCCAGATTTCTTCTTTGCTTTCTCCATAGCAGCTCCCTCCCACCCTATGCGGCCTGTTGCTGCTTCTGTGCACTGGAATGTCAGTCACGACTGTGTTCCCAAGCAGTGCCTGGCACACGGTGGATACTCAGCAAACGTGAAAGAATGAATGGATTCATCTTCTTCCCGCTGCTTTGGCATAGTTCTTTTTGTCCAGAATCAGGACCTGGTGAGTGCATTTGGATCACTACCTGTGTGTTGGAAGTGTGAGTACAGGCCTCACGTGAGCTCCTAATGAAAGTAGGGGCCAGTGGTAGTGAAGGCCCAAAGGATAGTTCAAATTTTAAACATTTTTTATTTTTTGGCAATGCCATAACAGCATGGAGGATCTCAGTTTCCACAACAGGAATTGAAACCCTGTCCCCTGCATTGGGAGCTTGGACTATTAACCACCGGACTGCCAGTGAAGTCCCTCCATTTTTAAATGGGTATGGAAAAATTAGACTTGGAATTTCAGTCTTAAAAATGAAAGAAACTAGGGCTGAAATATACTTAATGTTCACATTATTGCACAATCGTTATTCCGCAAGCCTCCTTCTAGAAATGTGGTATCCTTATAATTTCCTACTTCCTGTAACAATACAAGAGCTTTGATGCAACAGCTGCTTACTGCCTGCTCCCAACACACACATGGATGCTGAGGGTGCAGTGCAAAGTGGGAAACAGTGGGAGGGGGAGAGCAGGAGAGGGGCGTCCCGGGGGCCTCAGGCTTTGACAGTCGGACAGGGGGGCCGGGAGGCAGGGAAGAAGCCGCTGGCCAGCACGGAGTTTTGCGGAAGAGGGAAGGGGATGGGCTGGGCCTTGCAGATGGGAGTGGTGTGTGCCTGGTGGGAGGGTATACTTTTGTCCTAAGTCAAAGCGAGAAGTGGGGCATGAGTGGGGTGGAGACCACCTGCCCTAGAAACGGGGGGCGTGTGGGGAGGTGAGGAGACAGGCTGAGACAGGGTAAGGAAGGGCTTCCCTGCTGGGTAGGAGTCTGCCTTCAGCCTTGGCGTCCTGAGCCTCACCCCTCTTCACCCAGCGTGTGGATGGGGCCCTGGCTGAGGGCTGGTGCTGCTCTAGTTGCCGTGGACACAGCAGTGAGCAGGCACCTCCCTCTCCACCCTCACCTCTCCTTGGAGCCCTTGGTGAGCTTTCAGTGTGGACTGGTGAGCCCGGGCACCTAGGCTCTGAGATGACTAATGAAGACAGAGCCCGCCTACCACCTCTCTGGTTCCCTGGCTTAGTAACCCTTTGCTTGAACAAAATGACACTGAATGAGCCTGAAGGATTTAAGTTATTAGCTCGCTTTCAGGCCAAAGGGAGCTTCAGGTGTCACACAGGTAGCCGCAGTCACCCAGGACCAAGCGAGCCATTTGTGATTCTACAGCTCTGGGTTTGAATCCAGACTCTGCCACCCAGTAGCGGTGTGGCCCCGATGTGGCTGAGGCCTGGTCTTGGCTTCTCCTGGGCTCATTTCCGCGTCTGTACAAGAGAAATCCTAGACCTGCCTTGTGCTGTGTGCATTCTGTGAGAGAGCGCACAGGAAAGTCTCGGCACGGTGCCTGCCCTGCCCGTGCCTGGGGCTGTGGACAGGCCTCTAGCAGGAGACGCTGACATCTCTCTGACGAGAGGGACACAGCCCAGTCGCCAGCCCGGAGGGGGCCGGGCTCAGTTTCCAGCACATGTGCGTTAGTGCTGCTGGCCTCGTTCTCCGCGGCAGAGAGCCTCTAGACTCTTAACCTCGGTCTGCTGCTTTGATTGTGCAAAGTGTTCCCGCATCTCCCATTTCCTCTCAGCCGCTCAGGGGGACAGATGAAGGAGGCAGCCCTGCCCAGCCCAGGTGTCACTGGGCTGTGAGCTCTGAGGACGCGCGGCCCTGGCCAAGGCTGGCAGTGTGGCATCAGCTTCCCTGAGCATCCTTGTCACTCAGAGCGCGGGCTTCCAAGAGCCCAGCCTGCTGGAGACCGTGCCCAGGAGTCTCATCCTCCTCTGGTCCTCCTGGGGCTGGAGTTGGGCCCTAATTCTTTCCTGGGCTCTCCTCCCCCATAAATATCTTCCAGAGGAGAGGGCAGGCAGCACAGAGGCTCCTCTCTTTGGGTCTCCTGCTGTCTGGGCACCATGGCAACAAATGCACCTTCTGCAAACAGGGCTCTTTCACCGCCTGATTCTGAGCGGCATTGCTGCCCCCGCCCTGGGCAGGTGGACCCCACGAGGCACCGCAACTGTTTTAGCAAACCCTCCCTTTCAGATGTCGAAAACTGGGCTGCTGGTCACTTTCAGGGTCACCCTGCCTGCAGGACGCCCCTGGAGGTCTTTCCACAAATTCCCTAGTTGTGCGTGTGAGTTAAGTTGCTTCAGATGTATCTGACTCTTTGCAACCCTATAAACTGTGGCCTGCCAGGTGTCTCTTCATGGGATTCTCCACCTGGGAAGCCCAGGGATCCTAGGCAGGTTTTTTTTTTAACAACTCTGCACCTCAATTTTCTCATCTGTAGAGTGGAAGACATAAAAGTAGCTTTCTTTCTAGTACTGGAGAGGATTAAATGATGTATTAGCAGGAAGTATTTCAGTAGAGGGACTCCCCGGTGGCGCCAGTGGTAAAGAATCCACCTGCCAATGCATGAGACGAAGGAGACTTGGGTTCAATCCCTGGATGGGGAAGCTCCCCTGGAGAAGGAAGAAATGGCTACCTACTGCAGTATTCTTGCCTGGAAGGTTCCATGGACAGAGGAGCCTGGTGGGCTACAGTCTGGGGTCACAAAAGAATCGGACACGATTGAGCACACACCCATAGATATTCTCACTAGTGTGTGGAAAATTGGTCCCAGTACATAGCTAATGCTTCATAGTTATTGACTGCAGGGTTTAATAATTTTGGTGTGCTAAAGTAAAATCAACCCTGAATATTCATTGGAAGGACTGATGCTGAAGCTCCAATACTTTTGGCTATCTGATGTGAAGAATTGACTCATTGAAAAAGACCCTGATGCTGGGGAAGATTGAAGGCAGGAGGAGAAGGGGATGACAGAGGATAAGGTGGTTGGATGGCATCATAGACTCAATGGACATGAGTTTGAGCGAGCTCTGGGAGTTGGTGATAGACAAGCCTGGCATGCCACAGTCCACAGGGTTGCAAATGACACAACTGAGTGACTCGACAACAACAAAGTTTAAAAAAAAAGGAAAAAACAGAATATTTTGTGTAAGCTATTACTCTGTGCATGCCCAGCAAAACAGCTGGAAGCAGATACTCAAAAATGCCAGTCACAGTTATCTGTGGCTGGTGGGCTTGTGGATGACTTCTGGTTTCTTTCAGATATTTTTCTATAATTTCCAACTTTTCCAGAATGAACTTATATAAAATGACTTTTGAAATTAGATATTCCCTTAGATAGCCAAAAGGGAAGCCCAAGAATACTGGCGTGGGTAGCCTATCCCTTCTCCAGCAAATCTTCCTGACCCAGGAATCAAATGGGGTCTCCTGCATTGCAGGCGGATTCTTCACCAACTGAACTATCAGGGAAGCCCGGATATTCCAAAAACTTGTTTGAAAACCTCCTGGGATCTCTAGTGACTTCTCTAGAGTCACTCCTCTAGAAAACCACCTCTTCCCAAATATGATTTTGGAATCTAAGGAGACACTCCTGCTGTTTCCAATTGCTTGGGAATAGAAGGAAACCTGCCAAGACATTTCAGCTGGAGTTGTGGAGGCTACGTTTCCACAGTGTCTTGCTTGTACACCCAACTAGGAAATGAGACATCTTGCATTTTGAGTGAGTCTATCCCATTAATCACGGGGCTACTCCCAGCCTATCTCAAGGAGTGACTGGTGTAATTACAGCCTCCGTCTGCAAGGATGATGCCTGCAGTCAAGAGCAGTGTGTGTGAAGCCAGCCAGAGTCTTCCTGGAGCTTGTGGTAATATGATTGCTTCCCTGAGCCTTGGAAGCCAAAGGTGAGAAGGTCTGGGTGGTCCCCAGATTTCAGAAGGAGACGGAAGTCTCCTGAGACAGCTCCTTTGACAAAGTCTCCTTTGACAGCTCCTGAGAGGATCTTCCCAGACTCTCCCATATGTGAGTAAATGTGGGATTGGCCTTAATATCAGAGAAGGATTTCTGCAGTCCAGGAATTTCCTTAAGGACAGATTACTCAAGTCTGACAAGTGATTTACCAGCCAGGCTCTGCGTCTTTTTCGCAATTGAAAGCAGTCTGTATCCATCAAAAGGTTATGACGAGAAGTACCTAGAAGTACATTCACACACTTCACTCCAACGTGTGCAAATCCTAGAGCCTGCAGGAATGGGAGGAAAGACAACCGACAAAACATGCCCATTCCCAGGCACTGGGTCACCTGCCCTGGCTGCTCCCTGTCCTCCGTAGTAACTGTGGGCTCCCTATGGCTCTTTGGGCAGCACCAGGAACTGATCTGGCCTGAGAGTCGTAGGAAACCCCACAGTGTTAAGGAAACGTGACTTCAACACAGCTCAGAGAAAACTTTTACAGTAGTTTATACAAGGTATAGGATTCCCAGGTGGCTCAGTGGTAAAGAATGAGCCTGCCAATGCAGGAGATGCAGGTCAGGAAGGTCCCCAGGAGGAGAAAATGGCAACCCACTCCAGTATTCTTGCCTGGGAAATCCCAAGGACCGAGGAGACTGGTGGGTTATAGTCCATGGGGTTGCAAAGAGTTGGATACAACATAGCAGTTGAGCACGCATGCATGCAATTCAAATTATGCCCCTGCCTATAAATAGTCACATGAAACCAAAACACCGAAACCTTCTCCATCCAGCCCTCTCCCATCACCATAGCTAATCCTCGTCCCCCAGTAAAAACGGTGGTTGTCAAGACAGAGAGAATGAGCAACTGGATGGTTCTCACTGAGGGTTTTCTCAGCCCTCCGATTTACCTGTGGTTTCTGAGGTTATGAGACATACAACAGGCAACGGGTAGCCCTCTAACTGTCCCCAGTGGATCCTGCTGCCAGCAGTGACCCTTAAATCCTTCCTCATCCTCCCCGCCCCCAGCATCTGACCTCAAAATAGGACAAGCATCAAAGAAAATTGCCTGAACCATGTGAGACAGACAGGAGAGAGATGGAGGTTTGGAAGGAAATCTACCCTATCGCATTCCGATTCCAAAGAAGAAAAGAAAAAGGCTGAAAATAGGGAGAGGATGAAGGAACTCTACCAAAGATGCCCCCAGCCCCGGGACAAAGAAAAACAGGATATTCAAAGAAGGGATTGGCCATCTTAAGTGCTCACCACGGAGCAGCGGCTACTGCCTCTGGGAGGTGGCAGAGCATTGACAGTGACCCTGGGCCGTTGCTGGTGGGTGCCTGGCAGTCAGGAGGGGAACAGAGCGGGAGGGTGGGACTGTTTCTCAGTGCCTCCCGCCGGTGACAACCTTCAGGGTTGCCGCTTCGCTTACGCCTCATGCGTCCTGCAGAACTTCAACTGTGGCCAACTCAGAACCACACCAGGAAGGTGATTTTGGAAAACAGAGCTCCTAGAGTAAACAAGTGGACAATAGAACAACCCCATAGAGGTTGCCAATCCAGATGGGGCTTAGCCCACTGAGGATGTCAGCTCTCTGAAAGGAATGCAGGCTGTTGGAAAATGGAAAAGTGAGATCAGAGAGAGAACCAGAGGCCAAGGCAGGCTTGAAGCCCTCCACCCCTGCAGCTGCGTTCCTAGTGTAGCTCACGCTGATTTTCATATGGGAATCATCTCTTTAAGTCCGGGCTGTGCTCGGTCGCTCAGATGATAAACTCAGAGTCCCTAGGGCCAGGCTTGCAGTAAGTCATCTACAGCGGCTGTTGTTGTTTAGTTGCTCAGTCGTGTCCGACTCTTTGTGACCCAGTGGGCTGTAGCCCACCAGGCCCCTCTGTCCATGGGATTTCCCAGGCAAGAATCCGGGAGTTGGCTGCCATTTCCTTCTCCAGGAGATTTTCCCAACCCAGGCACTGAACCTGCGTCTCCTGCCCTGGAGGTGGATTCTCCATCACTGAGCCTCCAGCAAAGCCCCATCTACAACGGTAGCCATTACTAAACTATCAAACTTACTAGGTCTATTTTGTGTCCCACTATTGGAGAGGGCTGGATGAAGCACAGACGTATGGACAAACTGTTTATAAGGGTCCTCTGGCATGATCAGGGCTTTATGTAAAAATCAGAATCTCCAAAGAGTTTGAGCCAAAGCATACATTTCCTGATGTATGGATTTTCTTACAGAGCAATGACCCATCAGAGTATCAAGAAGCTAAGGGGTTTATCTTTGGAACAGATTTCTCCATGTTCTGTTGGTGACTATTTAACTGTAGTTGACATAAGAAGAGAAAAAACAGGTGTCAGCCAGTGTGTGGGTGTTTTCTTACACAAGCATTGTTACACATTTACGTTCCTGAAAATGGGAAGTAAAAGTCATATTAGCCATGTTTAGGGCGCAGAGGACAAATGCTTGTTTATTTTTAAAAGGTGCAATGGATTAAAATAACTCATCACTGGTCAGCATGACTTGGATGGAGCCACGTTCTGAATTGTACTGTAATTAAATCTGTATCTCTAAGTGAGATAAAGCAATTGAGACAGAAATCTGACTTCCGTGCCTCAGGCTGGGTCGTAGGAAACAGCTATTAAAAATATGGCATTTTACATTAAAAAAAAGAATGAAATCATGCCATTTGCAGCAACATGGATGAACCTAGAGATTATCATCTAAGTGAAAGCAGAAAGAGAAAGGCAAATACCATATGATATCACTTATATGTGGAATCCAAAATATGGCACAGATGGAACTTATCTACGAAAAAGACTCACAGACATCGAGAAGAGACTTGTGGTTGCCAAGGAAGGTGGGGGGAGGGGGGAGATGGATTAGGAGGTTGGGCTTAGCAGATGCAAACTATTATATAAATAGAATGGATAAACAACAGGGCAGAACTATATTCAATATCCTGTGATAAACCATAATGAAAAGAATATGAAAAAGAATGTATATATATGTATACCTGGAGCACTTTGCTGTGCAGCAGAAATGAACACAACATTGTAAATCAACTATACTTGAACAAATAAATTTTTAAAAAATCTGGCATTGTACCATTCAATAATAAAAAGACAAACAACGCAATACAAAAACAGGCAAAAGGCCTGAACAAACATTTCACCAATGAAGACACAAAAATGTCCAATAAGCACATGAAAAGATGCTCAGCATTATCAGTCATCAGGGAAATGCAAAGTAAAAGCGCAGCAAAGCTCGACATTGAGACTACCAGAATGACTAAAACACAGCAAATAACAGCAAAAACTGACAATACTAAGTGCTGACAAGGATGTGGAACAACTGGAACTCCACACACTGCTGATAGGAATGCAAAGTGGTGCAGCCACTCTGGGAAACAGCAGGGCCGTCTCTTTTCAAGTTAAACTTAGGATATGATTCTGCCATCCCACTCCTAGATATTTACCTATGAGAAATGAAAACGCATGCCCACACAAAGATGTGTGTGTGAGAGTTCATAGGAGCTTTATGTATCGTAATCACTCCAAAGCGGAAGCAGCCAGTGGTGGTGCTGGTGGTGGTTGTTTAGTCCCTAAGTCATGTCCAGCTCTTTGTGACCCCATGGACTGTAGCCCGTCAGGCTCCTCTGTCCATGGGATTTCCCAGGCCAGCATACTGGAGTGGGTTGCCATTTCCTTCTCCAGGGGATCTTCACGAACCAGGGATCGAACCTAGGTCTCCAGCATCGGCAGGTGGATTCTTTACCACTGAGCCCCCCCAGAAGCCCCTAGTCAACGACAGATGGATAAACCAATTGTAGAATACGACACAATGGCACACTACTCAGCAATAAGAAGGAACAAAATAGCAATGCGTGTAACACAGATGAATCTCAAAAACATTATGCTTGGAAAAGCTCAAATGAACTTTTTGGCCAACCCAATGTTATATGAGAACATTTAAGGGAAATTTTAGAGAAGAGTACTATTATGGCAGAGAGCAGACAGGTGGTTGCGTAAGGCTGGTGGAAGGGAGCCACTGCACAGGGGCAGGAGGGATTTCTCAGGGTGAGGGAATGGTTCTGGTCTGTGTTGTGATGATAGCTACTTGTTCGTATACAGTTCCCCAAAGTCTTCAAAGTGTACACTTCAGACGGGTGAACTTTACTATATGCAAAGGATGCATTGATGCAAATGTAAGCACTGACTTCTGATGTGACAGCCTCGGGGAGAGGCAGCAGTTGAAGATTAGGAGTGGAGTGGCAGGTGCAGGGCACAGCTCGTCTGTGCGATGCCCGAACACAGTAATTGATCCTCCAAGATCGAGCCCATCACTTGTAACTGGGAACATAGTGCAGCTAAGTTCTGTTCCAAGAGGGGCTGTTAGCAGCATATCTATAGGGGTTTTTATTTTTCATTATATAAATTTAGTGTTTTTTATTGTAATATTGACTTTTATTATAGCTACAAAAGGAAGTGAGGACAGGCTTCCCTGGAGGCTGAGTGGTAAATAATTTGCTGTCATGCAGGAGACACAGCTTCTATCCCTGACCTGGGAATATCCCACATGCCTCGGAGGAAGTAAGCCCATGCACCTCAACTGCAGTCTGTGCCCCACAGCCCGGGAACCACAACTAACGAAGCCTGTGCCCCCTAGAGCTGTGCAAGAGAAGCCACCACAATGAGAAGCCTGTGCGCTGCAACTAGAGTGGCCCCCGCTCACCAAAACTGGAGTAGAGCCCACGCAGCAGCGAGGACAGCACAGCCAAAATGAAACAAATACATTTATTTTCTTAAGAAAGAAAGTGAGGCTAGGTATCACTGTGTATCACATCAGCAGATCAGGAGCAGTGAGGACTTCATTCGAGAAAGTATCCGTGAAGCAGAGTTCACAGAGGACATTCATAGTGGCAGCTATTATTATTTGCCTGCGGTCGATGTGGTCAGCATGGCAGGGTGAGGCCAGGCTTCTCGCAGAAGAGAAGCAGCCGAGAGCTGGGAACAGGATTAGAGGAGTGAATCCCCTGCCTTTGAGCCCCAGTGACTTCTCTTTAGAACCGATATTTTACGATGCCCTTTTTGCTAACCCTAGCCCTAACCCTTCCACCAATAGCTTCTCAGCTTCTGATCTGGTTTCCTGCTCCTGGAGCCCAGAGCTGGGTGATGGTCCACCCAGCCCCCACCCTCAATTCAGATCGCTTCTATCTCACTCTCCCTCTTGCTCTCCATCTGGTTCCCAAAGAGGAACTGCTGCACTTCAAAGTTAATCCAGGACAAGAAGAGCCAAATGTGTCTCAGGATGCTGAGAGATCCCAGGAAAACCGAGGGGAGCAGGGCGAGTCCTCAGCTTTCCTCCACAGCTCAGGCACAGGGGCTCCATGTCACTAGGGCTGGGCCCCAGTGTCCAAAGGGGCCTGAAATCAGCCATGTGTGGGTGTCTTGCTCTTCCTTTTGAGCCCTTGTGTCTACCACCGCCTTTTATAGAAACAGAGTCAGCAATCATTCCAGGACCTTCTACGTGCCAGACTCTGCCCCGGGAGCTGAGGACTCTGAGACCAAGAGGGACAGTCCCCACCCTCCAGGCACTCACAGTCTGGTTGGAAGAGACAAGCAGTTGCTGGTGATCACCACGTGGAAACCAGAGCAAAGGTTTAGAGAAGCCGTGCTGGGAACACAGAGGGAGAAAGCTGTCTCTGCATGCTATTTTTTTAAAACGGAAAATTACTTTCCATTTATTTACCATTAAGAATTTTTTAAGCATCTCAGTGTGACGGGGCTCCAAATTATTGGGCTGCCCAGCAGGCTCTGACGCCTCGGGTCAGCCTGGACGAGGCCTTCTCTGGAGGCACGCTTCTCCCTCTGCACCCACTCCGGCCCCCGCCCCCACCTTCTGCAGCTTTCCTTGGTGCAGCCCTCTGAACCAGGCATTCTGAACCCGATTCTGGGGCTGGTGGTGGTTTAGTCACTAAGTCGTGTCCAACTCTTTATGACCCCATGGACTGTAGCCTGCCAGGCTCTTCTGTCCATGGGATTTTCCAGGAAAGAATACTTGAGTGGGTAGTCATTTCCTTCTCCGGGGGATCTTCCTGACCCAGGGATCGAACCCGGGTATCCTGCATTGCAGGCAGATTTTTTATTGACTGAGCCACCAGAGGCTGCAGCTTTTGCAAATCAGGCCTTTGTAGATTGGGGATCACGTTCTGTAGCTTGACAGAGGGAAGATCAACCAAGAGGTAAATCTGGGCAGGTCTGGACTCATGAGGAGCAGATGGAGAGAAGGGAGTGAAGTGGGAAGCAGGGCAGGGCGGGGGATGGCCGAGGCTGGGAGAAGCTCTGAGCTTCATCCAGGTGGTTTATGATGGCGGTCTCTGTGGTCACAGCAGGGGACATGTCCTGGGGCTTACTGGGATCACTAGTATGTTCCCAACCTCTGCTGAGTGCCTCCTGTGTACCAGGCTGTGTGTCAAGGGTTTTCCCTGCGCCAAGCTCCTACCTTCCCAGGAGGCCCTAGAGTCCAGTGTGAATCCAAGGAGAGAGGTTGTGAGTGAAACCTGAGGTTGCCTTTCAATTTCCAATATGATAAGAGCAACATGTAGGACATATGATTATGATGCTTAATATAAATGATTATGCAAGCAAGAAGTTATGAATAGGGCTTTCCATATCCAGCGGTGGTCCAGTGGTTAAGACGCCACCTGTAAATGCAGAGGACACGGGTTCCATCTCTGGTCCTGGAAGATCTAACATGCTGCAGGGCAACTAAGCCTGTGCGCCGCAACTAGTGAGCGCTTGTGCCTAGAACCTGGGCTCTGAGACAAGAGATGCCACTGTGATGGCAAGCCTGCGTACCACAATGAAGAGTAACCCCTAATAGCCACAACTAGAGAAAGCCCATGGGCAGCGATGAATCAAAAATAGAGCAAATCACAACCAAAAATAATCAGATATAATCAAATAATCAAAAATAAATAAACAAAAAATTTAAAGAAATTATGGATAAAATTATTTTTTAAAAAAAGACCCACAATGGGCTAATGAGCATATGCTAATGAGCATATGGAATTATGCTCAGCTTCCTTAAGTAATCCACTATGAAAACTAAAATTAGTTTTCTGTCTTCATTTATCAAAGCATTTTTAAAGAAAACTCTGGTTTGGTGAAGTTTTGATAAAATGGGCAGGCGAGTAATGGCTGGTGGATGTATATACTGATCAAATGTGCCACCTTGTCCGTGTGTATCAGAAATCTCACACATGGTTCTGTGTGGTGCTCAGCTCTGTTCAACTCTTTGTGACCCTATGGACTGTAGCTCGCCAGGCTCCTCTGTCCATGGAACTTTCCAAGCAAGAATACTGGAGTGGGTTGCCAATTGTGACTCCACTTTTACATAGTGCTAGCCTAGTAAGTCCATTTTAGAAAAAGACAAGTTAAGGATCTGTACGCAAGGATGCTTGTTATATATATATATACACACACACACAAGACAAAAATTGGAAATTATCTTAGTGCCCAGCAATAGGGAAACTGATCAAATAATGCATGGATCTCACATACATTCACACACACACACTTTCCCACACAGAGAATCTGTGAGCTTCATTTTGTTCTTAAAAAGAATATTTATATATTTTCTGCTTTGTCTCTCTTTCTACCCATGCGGAGAACAAAAGGCTGGCAAGAAATGACTAAAATATATTTATCTTGGGACAGTAGGACTATGGGCTGTCTGCTTCTTTCTGTCTTTAAAATTTTCCATAATGACTTTGAATTGGTTTCATTATCTGAAAAAAGTATTTTAAAAAATCTGTGACATATTCTTGCCAAAAACGAATGAGCCCTAACTCCCACTTTGAATGAAAGAGAAACAAGTGAAATGAAACCATGAACAATCTAACAACATCCAGAAGGTGGAACCTTCTATAAAGAAACTGACTGTCCTCTCTGAGAGTTGATATGATAAGGGACAGAAAATTGGGGGACCATTCTAAATGAACGAAAGCTAAACATGTGTAGCCACCGAATGCTGTGCCCAAATTTTTACTGGGTCCTGACTTAGAGTCAGGTCTAAAACGTACCGTGGAGACAGTTGGGGAAAAGGGGAATATGAACCTGTGTTTTGATCCTCAGTTGGTCAAACTGCAGATGTGCTGCCCAGCTGGCAAATACTTGATTTGCAAGAGCTCCACCCTGAGAATCACCGCTCATACTAGACACACTCAGAAAGCGCATCACCGTATGTTCTCAAATTGAAGAGAAGCCTGTACAACTTCAAAATAGCGTATTTCTCTTCATTTTACATAAAATGCCTCTTAGAAAGCTATCTAAAGTCGGTTTTGATAACTAAACCTTCAGTAAGTACCTCTTATTAAATATCAACATTTTGGTCTATGGTACAGCAATTCCCCCATGACTCCCAATCCAGTGGGGACTCGAAAGATGCTGCAGGAAGGAGACCACCGAGCTCTGTCCACCTACTTCGCATGGGGTGTCTGATATCCCCCAGGCCAACCTTGAGCCCAGGGGAGGTGCGGATACATCAACTTCTTTTTTTATAATAAATTTATTTATTTTAATTGAAGGTTAATTACTTTACAATATTGTATTGGTTTTGCTATACATCAACATGCTAATTAACAAAAGAAAGGAAACTCTTGGGGCTTCCCAGGTGGCTCAGTGGAAAAGAATCTGCCTGCTGATGCGGGAGACACATGTTCCGTCCCTGGGTTGGAAAGGTCCCCTGGAGGAGGAAATGGCAACCCACTCTAGCATTCTTGCCTGGATAATCCTGTGGACAGAGGAGCCTGGTGGAATACAGTCCACAGGGCTGCAAAGAGTCAGACACGACTCAGCAACTAAACAATAACAACAAGGAAACTTCACAAGTGGCCAACTGTACCTCACTGGATTCTGTTACTTGGTTCAAAAGCTTCGGTTTGTGGGTGGAGGGACAAAAACATCTAACTGCTAATAGTGGTCTCTGAAGCTTATACAGCAGCCAACAATTTGTAGAATTTTTTTACAGAGATATCACATTGAAAAGACCCCAAAGTGCCCAAGCGGGCAACTGTTCCTTTCAGTCTTGGAGTGCGTCCTGGCTGACGAGAACTTCTGCTAGTCTCTTTGTCTCTCTTTGGTGCGGGGGTGGGAGTGAGTGGGGAACCCACACGTCTGTGTGGTGGGTGAAGCAGGGGATTGTTATCTCCATTCTATAGGCTTTTTATAATATAAATATAAAAACATACAAGGTAAAATATACATTTCTATATAAGAATATGTGTTTGCTACTAATATATATAAAATATGGAAAATTGACACTCAGAGAGGTGCCCCCTGCCAGGCAAAATGCCACCTGGCTAGCCTTTGGGGCCAGCAAAGTTCAGTTTATTGCTCTGCAGAAAAAGGGGAGAGTCGAGTGTACCAAATTTATATGATCTGGGGGGGCCTGGTTTAAGGTGGATCTTCAACTGCAGGGAGCTGACTGGAACTGGACTAACTTCCTGATAAAACAGTTGAGGATTGGGAAACATACAGACAGGAACATTTTGAATGAAGCTTAAGAGTAAACAGTCATTAGCTAAGCCCAGCAGAGAGACTCATTGTTCTGGGAAAGGGGCTAAAATTTACTCTGATGAAGGCTAGTTGAGTGATGAATAAAAATTCAGATAAATGGATTTTCAGGAAGTTGATAAGACAAATAATACAATTATTTGTAACTTTATGTTCCCAGGAAGGAATTTTCTGCAGGCAGCGGAGGGTTCATTTTTAACGTACACAGTCTTAGAACTTCATCATATTAAGCTGTGGGGCTGCAGGTGGCTCCTGCTCTGAGGGTCGTTGATTGGCTCAGGTCTGCTGGAAGTTGACCCACGTCTTCAGATCAGCCCTGGCCCTTTCCTCAAACCACACTGCCTGTCTTCACCACTGTGGTGCTGAGTTCACCTTCACCAAAAAGCCCCTTGGACAGAGGATATGTAAGGATCTATAAGTCCCAGGGATCCTGTTAAATAATGTCCCCTTAAAATTCAGCTCTACTCAGACCTTCCTTGGAAATCAGGTCTTTGTGGATATAACTGGTTAAGGTGAGGCCATATTAGATTAGAGTGGGCCCTGAATCCAAGGCTGGTGTGCTGCAGTCCATGGGGTTGCAAAGAGTCAGACACCACTTAGTGACTGAACAGCAGCAAGCCTGGCACATAGTGCCTAATACATGATACTCTTCACTGTTGGGAAAAAAAGAAGGGACCCTTTAAGAAAGTGTCCCCCAAACCATCAATTCTGGAAAAGCTTCAAAATACAGTACCGCTCCCCACTGTGTCCCTCAAGCTTCCCCTCCGGAGTGGGCAGCCCCGTGCCCCGTCCGTGCTGCCCAGGCACCAACAGCACGGGGAGGAGGGCAGCGGTCATCCTCCTCCCCCGCAGCGGGCAGGCGGGCACAGAGACAGCCTTTCCCTCAGCACAGGGGCACTTAGAAATCTGGGCCACTTCAGAAACCGCCCAGCAGGAACCAGCAGCTGTTTTGGAGGCCTGCTCGGAGCTCTGACTTAACCCAGCAGCCTGAAAATAGCCTGGTCCTTTTCCCCACGAAAAACGAGTTTCCACGGTAATTAATTGGGCAGATGATGATCAGGCATCCCCTGGGAGAACACGATAGTGACTCCTGTTGGAAACCAAGAAATGTAGGATACAAAGTCCTGTCCTCCAGGGAGCCATCGGTGAGACCGTTAACTAGGGCTTGAATGCTGCAGTTTCCAAAGTGCGTCCATACTTATCCTCATCCATCTTCTCCAGCTTGCAGGTGAGAACGCTGAGGCTCAGAGAGGCTGAGGGGTTTGCCCTCACCTCGGGGACTGTCACCCAAGACGGGCAGCTAGAACCAGACTCAGTTCCAAGGGCCATGTTCTTCCTCTGGGGACATCCATGCACAGTCCCATGGAGAGACGGAGGAGGGGAGGTGGCTGGAGGCAGTGGGAGCCCAGGGCCAAAGTTCCAAATGGATCCTTGAGTGGGAGCGAAGGGAGCCTCTTGACGGTCCCATCAGAGCAGCAAGATGGAAACCAGAGGGAGGGCGCCCAGCACCTTCGGGGCAGGCGTGGGGACCGGAGAGGACAGAGCTCAGATATAGGCTTTGGACTCTGACTCCAACGATGTTTTAATTAGCAATGAAAGGTGGAATATACAACCCACCTCCCATGCCTTTAGAGCTGTCAGAGGTCCCAATCTGTTCCCACAAAGCTATCATAGGGTAGGTTGTGGGGTGGGGGAAATTAAAAATCCTAAGGCTGAGTCCCAGCCCTAGAGATTCTGACTTCACATCGGTTGGGTGTGGTCTGGGCTGTCACAGCTTACAGCGGGCAGCCAAGGTGGCAAATCCCTGCTATCGAGCCCTCCCACTCTTCATAATCCCATGCTGGTGCTTCTCCTCCTTCTCTCCTCCTTTAAAAAGTTATAGAGGTCTCCAGGAGTTGTAGGCAGGACAAGGAGTCAACAATCGGCCAGCAGCCCTCTACCCAGGTCTGGGTGAGGAGAAACAGCCTAAGAGACCCTGTGTAGGTGGATCTTGTGTGTGTGCGTACATTTAGGAATGGTTTACATGTGGTAGTACTGACCCTTTGAAGTTTACAGTTTTATAGCAGGTTTGACAGAGGCATGTGATCCCATAACCATCAGCCACAATCAAGAAACAGAATAGTTCTATCACCACAAAATCACCTCGAGGGACACTTGAATGTAGGTCCCGCAGCCCAACAGAGGGTAGAGTTTCAAAACCTGATCTGCCCAACTCTCTGCCCCTCTCAAAGTAGCACGTCCCCACTGAGTGTGCTCAGTACGCTCAGTCGTGTCCAAGTCTTCGCTACCCCGTGGGCTGTAGCCCACCAGGTTCCTCTGCCCGTGGGATTTTTCAGGCAAGAATACTAGAGTGGGTTGCCATTTCCTCCTTCAGGGGATCTTCCCAACCCCAGGATTGAACCCAAATCCCTTCTTTCTCCTGCATTGGCAGGCGGATTCTTTACCACTGCACCACCTGGGAAGCTTGTGTCTCTGGTACCTTCTCCTAATTTCTGGTCCAGGCAACTTTCCTGATAGTTGGAAGCAATTATTCCCCCGCAAACCAGCTCAGCCTCATTAGAGCCTCTGTTGAAAAAGGCAGGTTGCTAATGTTACTTTTCTTGCTTCTCCTGAGACCAATTTTCCCGACCTGTAGAGCACCCACAGTCAATACCTCCTACGATCGCTCAAGCAACTTCTGGTGAGAGAAAAAAATTTACCTGTATCCCCACAGCTGTTCCCAGCTCCTGGGACATCATTTAATAGGCTTGGCGGTCACAGGAGCCTCTTCCAATTAGGGTCCCCTACCAGGAGCTGCCGTCTGCACTGGGGTCAATCCAGACCCAGTTTTGGAGGACAGTTGCCCACTCTTTGAAGCAGCATCGGTTCCTTAGCAGCTGGCTGGTTCCTTTCCAAAGGCAGAGGCCCCAGAGGCCGGAGCTCATCTGCATCCCCAAGTCAATTACTTGGGAATCAGGATGGAATGAAACAGGGCAAGAATTTCCCACTCCTTCCCTCTTCCAGAGCAGCCACCATAAGGGATAGAATGGGGTTTCCAAGGCAGGGACAGGCCTTCCAGATCTTACCTTTCCGACTCTGTGGAAGACCGGCGCACGTAGGCACCCAGCAGCATGTCAACTCCATGACACTCTCCCCTGTGATGCTCACATCGTGTGAGGCTCGCCTCAGGGTCCAAGCCAGGAGAGGGCCCAGGGACAAGCTGGGTGGCGGGCACACGATGAACAGGGAGCAGTGCCTGCGTGGAAGCGTCTATTACAAAACGCTGCCTTGTAGGGAGGACCTGGGAACACATGGAGAGGCCAGGGTGGGACTTAGGCTACATGGTGAAGACAATGACACTCCAGCTCAAATGATTCCTCCCTGACAAACCACTCCTCTAAAAGTCTAAAGTTATGTCTGTTGTGCCCCTGGGACCCTGATTTGCATGCCTCTGGACCTTGGAATGACTTCGTTCCAGAAGTCATTCTGGAGGCAAAGCCTCCCAGACAGACCAGAGCTCGGGGCCTTCAAGGGGAGCTGGGCAGCTCCTCTGGATCCGTATGTGTGTGCAAGCACACGCTCAGTCACTAAGTCTAATCAGACTTTTCACGGCTCCATGGACTGGAGCCCACCAGGCTCCTCTGTCCATGTGATTTTCCAGGCAAGAATACTAGAGTGGGTTATCACTTCCTCCTCCAGGGATCTTCCAGACCCAAGGATTGAACCTGTGTCTCCTATTCCACTCCCAACAGACTTGTTTCATTTTGCTTTGTTCTCTGGTTATGTTTCCTTTTTTTAAGACTATTTTTTAAAGGAGTTTTAGGTTCACAGCAAAACTAAGGGAGAAGGTACAGAGATCTCCCTCTGCCGCCACTTATACACAGCCTCCCCGATTATCAATATCTGCACCGCCAGCCGCCCCCGAGGGGTACCCTTGTTACAACCGATGAACCGTCGAAGTCCATAGTTTACCCTGGGGCTTGCTCTTGGGGTTGCATCTTCCCTGGGTTTGGACAAATGTATAAATGCCATATATCTACCATGACACGTTTCTATAGAGTAGTTTCACCCTCCAGAACTTGCGCTCCACCTAATCCATCCCCCCAGTCCCCGCTCTCCCTCCAGTTCCTGGCAACTGCTGATCTTTTTATTGTCTCCATAGTTCTGCCTTTTCCAAAATGTGATTCAGTTGGAACCCTACAGTGTGTATAGCCTTTTCAGACTGGCTTCTCTCACTTAGTAATAGGTACTTAAGTTTCCTTCATGTCTTTTCATAGTTTGATAGCTCATTTCTTTTTAGCAATGAATAATACATTGATTGTCTGGATGTACCAAAGTTTATTTATCCATTCACCAACTGAAGGACGTCTTGGTTGCCTCTGAGTTTTAGCAATTATGATTAAAGCTGCTATAAACATCTCAGGTTTTAGCGTGCACCCAACATACTTGTTTTTCACTGGAGTGGGAAGAGAGAGCCCCTGCAAAGTCCCCCTTCCCGGCCCTACCCTGGGGCCCATCGAGACCATGGCAGAATGCCTGGATCCTGCAGCCCCTCCACGGACACCTCCTTGCTGATGAAAATACCTGTGCCCTCATTCAGCCTGAGGCAGTCTGATTACCTCCTGCTTTAGAGAATTCACAAGTCAGAAGCACGGAATACTAGCTAAAATCCCTGTGCCGTCTGTCTGCCTCTGCTTGGAAGGCCGGCAGCACCCAGGGACCACCAAGCTCCCTCGGTTTCCTGGGTCTGCACTCAGGCCGCTGCTCCTCTGTAAAGCCTGCCCGCCCGAGCCCTGCATGCTCCTCAACAGCTCAGATGACACCTTGTCCCCAGAGCTTGTTCCCAGGTGCCCCAGTGGGAAGCCATGCCTCCTCTCCTCACACTTTTTAAAAATCATCTAATTTAAGAACTCTTTTAGAGTTATGAAGGAGTTCAAAGATAGCAGCAAGAGCTCCCATATACTCTTCACCCAGCGCGCCCTGATGCTAATATCCTAGGTTACCACGGTGCATCTGCCAAAGTGAAGAAAGTGACGTTGGTACACCCTGTGAACTAAACGTCACAGTTTGTTCAGATTTTATTTGGTTTTCCCCTAAAATCTTTTTCTGATTCAGGATCTCTCTAGGATACATGCTACACCTAGCTGTCATTTCTCTTTAGGCCCCCCGATGTGTGACAGTTCCTCGATCTTTCCTTTTTTTTTTTTTTTTTTTTTTTATGATCTTGACCCTTTGGAGGAGAGCTGGTCGGGCATTTTGCAGAAAGTCTGTCTGGGTTTCGGTCTGTCTGATGTTTTTTTCCCCATACTTAGGTGGGGCTTTGGGTTTCTGGGATGAAGGCCCAGAGGTGCTGTGTTCCCACGGATTTATCATCACATCGTGCTCTTTATCAATTATGGCCACATTCTCCTCTCTTCCTGCCTCTTTCGTCCAATGCATCCTCCACAGAGTGGGTCACAAGAAGCACCTGCACCTTATGTAGGTGCCTGTGTGGATGCCATGTACCAGACACTGTGCTGGCCTAGAGGTTCCTAAGATAGCACCAGAGAATAATAATTACAATACCAAATGCCCACGCCTGGGTCCTCAGGCCTTAGGGACCTAAGAGAATCCAGGAGCAGGGATGGTCTCCCATCACTGGGTGAAGTCTCAGGTCTCTCTCTGGCTCTCTGTGGTTCTTCTGGCTGCTGGTGGCACCTGCTGAAGGGATGCTCTCTGCATAGGTAGTGGGTATGGCCCTCCAGAGGTGTGTTCTGCCTCAGTTCGGCCCTCTGTGTCACTGAGGATGCCTTCAGAGAGGGACAGTGTGGCTTCCGTTCCAAGGGGGAAGAAATAACACCCCTTACTTCTCCCGCAACAAACACAGGGTTCAGTTAGGAACAGCTATGTTCGAGCAGAGCGAGGGGCTGAAGGAGGTAGATATGGGTCAGGAGGCAGTGGGTGGGACCGGATAAATCCCTTTAGTTCTCTGGGCAAGAAAAGACATTTGTCATGCCTCCTCCCTCTACCTAACTCGAAATAAAGATCATAAAGCACAGAATTTATATGCATGCTGAAATTATGATAACTTCTTCGTTATCTGGTTGCCACGGTGGTTCTGCATAGGTTTGTCGAAAGTAAATTTCCCTCCTTCCCACTGCTTTGTCTCCCCACCGTGAAGCCCAGCTCGGTTGGCAGGTCCCCTTCATTTCTCACGTCTTCCCAGCACCTCTCCTCCCAGTGACCCAAAGGCTGGGGTGCCCTCATTCTCGGTGGCTCTTCCACATGCCCACAGAGCCCCTCTGACCATGTTGAGACCTCTTGTTTTTCAAAAGCTCATTGTGTAAAGATGTTGGATGCATTTCCTTCTGAGAGAGGAAAGCAGCGCTCAGCATCCTGCCTCCCTCACACCTAGGGTTCCTCAGCTGCAGACACTTCAGCTGGCATGCCCAAGAAGCAACAAGAATGGCACAGCCCATCAAAGAGACTGAGGGGCATTCTGAACCGGCCAGATGCCATGGTCCAGCCCACAGCATAACTTCATTCTTGATGGGTGAGTCTGCCTCACATGCGTCCTTTGGCCATACCCCAGACACAGGGTGCTGAAGAAGCTTCTACTGGCTGAAGAGCCCGCTGGGCACATCCCCTCCCGACATTATTCAGTGGTGTCATGTCAACAGCTTGAAACAGGCCAAGGTGGGAGTGATTACACCATAGCAGTCAGCAAATGCCACAACCCAGGGCTCCTATTCTGCTCAGAGCTGGAGACCAGTTAAATATACAACAGTCCACCCCTGCCTTGAGGCCAGGTTTCCCGTAGTAACAAATGAGCACCACAACCTTTTTCTAAAAAACCAGTTGGGGGGCGGGGGGGAAATCCCCTCTCCTCAAATGCTCCACAGAAACACCCTTCTTCCCGAAGATTCTCTAACTCCATGGGTCCTTCTTCCTAGATGCGCCTCCTTGGGTAAGCCCCAGGTCTTCACTGGCCCTCTGGTCCCCCACCCATGAAACTGGGACAGTACTACTTACCCCACAGTCAGGGGGCATCTAATGGGGCTTCCAAATGGGCCTTTGCCACTGTAGTAAGTGACCTCCAGTGCCTCTCTCTTCTGGAGGGAGAAGCTTTTCTTCTTCCCCACCAGCAGCACCCCAGATGGGGCCCTTTGTCTGCAGCATGAAATTCCACTTCTCCCTCAAGGCCTAGACTGGAAGTCACTCCCTTCACGCAGCCTTCTCTGATTCCCCGGCTGCAGCTCATTCCATTCCCTACAGCTCTTGGTTCCTCCATTTCTAGGTTTATTTCAAGGTGCTTTGCCTTGGATGTTTCCATACACAAGCCCTTAGGAGAGGCATCGGGTCTTGATCATCCTTGGAACCCTTGGAAGCATCTAAGATGCAGTAACCCTGAGGTTCCTACACTTTAATGAGAAGAAAAATCACTCAGAGAACCGGCTAGTCTGGTAGACACCTAGACCACTGCCAGAGATTCTGATTCATTAGGTCTGGCATAGGGCCCAGAAACCTGTATTCTCAAAAAATACTCCAGATTCAGACACAGGTGGTGTGCAGACTTAACCCCTCAAAATGCCCATGAAATAAACACAGGAGGACTCTGAGACCCCAGAGGGGGGCAGGTAACTTATCCAAAATCACACAGCCAGAGAGTGATAAAGGCAGGATTTCAGACCCAGTTCCAGGCAGAGCTGCACATACTCTGTACAAATTCTTCGGGAAGCAGAACACACCATGTGGGCCACTTGTACAGCTCCAGACTCTAAGGTTGTGTCTGTGGCCATTATGGGCTTTCTTCCTATAAAGGAGCTAAAAGATTTCAGGAAAACATGGGCACATGGGCACACACACCCCTTCAAACAGCTGTTTCTCAGAGGGTCTGTCCCAGCAGACAGCCCTCCTCCTACTCTTACCCCTCAGCTACATTGGGAAGGTGTCAGAGTAATTAACTGCCAGATGTGGCTGGCACACCTCTGATGAAGAATCAGCCGTCTGCCCCAACACTGAGAAAAGCAGAGACCTCAAGGTCCAGCTCTGCCTTCCCCTTCCTCAAGTCCCCAGCGAGTTAGCTTCCATGAGGGGCCAGGTGTGGAAATAAGCGAAAACCGCCCTGATGAGAACAAACCAAGGCTATTTGTTCAGAGTTTGCTGTACAGCAAGGGAGTCAGCGCCATCACTTGCCTTTGGCAGAGACTCAAAGGCAAACAGAGTGGGAAAACTTTGTAGAGGATAAAGGGAAGGGTCAATCAAGGTGTGCCCTGATTGGAGTCCGTGGAGCTGGAGGCAGGCAAACCAGAAAGGGGAATGGCATGCTATGTGATTGGCTAGGGGAGAGTGTTTGGCCTTCTGTGATTGGTCCTGAGTTGGAAGGGGGGACACACAATAGGGAGCTGGCTGTTTCTGACTGTGATGTCCCAGTCATTTTGGGTAGAATGTTACAAGGCTCTTGGGCTGGCTTCCTGAGCTGGTGGTAGCAGATTGTGGGTCAGGGTTCTCTTTTTGCATGTAGTCTGGCCCTCTGCATTTGTACATTTAGTTTCTCACAGCAGTTCGATCCCCAGCCTGTTTCCTCAGCCATTCAGCCCTGTCCTTACCCCTGGTAAAATTATCCAATGGCAGTGTTTTCTTAACAGTGAGATGCCTCCCCCTGCCCTGACCCCTGAAGTCCCCAGCGCCCAGAGGACAGAGCTGAGTGGACATCAAGCAGAAATGCCACCTCTCTGGGGGCTCAGTGGGGAGCGCATGTTCCAGTACATCATCAGTGACATCGACGGAGGAGTATCCACCTTCTGATTCACCAAGAGCCCCTGTGACCCACCCCACCCCATTTCCTCTAGTCCTGTTCAGACACAGTCAATGACCTTTAAGCTTTCACTCTGGGGCCTCTGAAGAGGGAAATTTCGCACAAAGGGCCTCTTGACATCACTAATTGTGGAGTAAACATTTCTGAGGGACATTCCACCCTCTCACTTCTTTACATGGACAGTTCTCCGTGTGGTTCATGCAAGGAACCTGGGAGTCATCTGTCAAAGTCCCTCCCACACTCAGTTCAGTCTTTTCCCAAATCCTATCAATTCTACTTCCGGAATCTTTCTTGATGCTGTCCAGTGCCCGGCTTTCTCATTCCTACCAACCCCGTCCTAATCCAAACCTGCAGTGTCTGTCACCTGACTTTGCAAAAAGCTCCCTAGAGTCTTCTGAGTTAATGTAAATGAGCCAAAGCTAGCAAACTCCTGTTTTAAAAAGAGATACAGAAGGTATTTTTTACAAAGAAAAACGTAAGGGTTAATGTTCTCCTCCAGGCTTAAGAAGGAAACCCCACGAGTACTTATCAGTTTTAGAAAATAAAGATACCATTTCAAATCTTACTACCAGGGCATTCAGTTTGAACAAAAGACATTTTAGAGGTTAAAAGGTAGTGGTAAGGCAGAGCAGCCATCTCCAAAATCCAGGCCTCTTACAGAAGACCTTGTCAGAAACAGCATTTGCAAAAATAGGTTTAAGATGTAAGATAGTATCTGCTTTTCTACAGCTGTTGGGAAGAAGGCAACATCTATCTCTCTTTCTTTCTTTCCTTTCTTTCTGTCTCTTTTAGGAATTATCTCCTTTCTACATTAAAAAAATTTTTTTATTACAGTTGATTAACAATGTTGTGCTTCAGGTGTCCAACAAAATGATTCAGTTACAAGTATCTATACATACATGCGTCTATTCTTTTTCAAATTCTTTTCCCAATTGGGTTGTTACAGAATATTGAGCAGAGTTCTCTGTGCTGAAAACATTTTTCTTTTGTAGCGTGATGAAAATCCTTTCCCTAGCAGTTAGAAGGGCTAGCAGTTTCAAGATCGAGCCCTAGAACTTGACTAGTAGGTAGTAAGAAAGAGTTTGCCTGAGTAGTGCAAGACTTGTGGAAAAACAAACGGCAGAAGAAGAACGTTGACCAGTGGAACGTGGTGTGGACCTGGAGTGTTTGCCTCTGTGTTCGCTTCCCTTCTTCCCCTGCAGCTCGCTCCCTGCTCAGCAACCAGAGGGTTCTTGTGAACGTGACCATGTCCTTCTTCTGCTTAAACACATCCCTTGCCTGGGGGACCCACTGCTTGTTAAGCAATGACTTCGCCCTGCTGGGGATGACGAGGCTCTGTACATCCTGCCCCCTCCAGTCCCTGCCTCCCCAGAAGACCTTCCTATCACTGTCCCCCTCACTAACCGGGCACCAGCCCCACTGGTCTTCCTTCCGATCCCAGAAACTCCAAGTTCCATCCTGCCTTGAGGCCTCCCATACATCGTCCCTGTGCCTGGCCTGCTCCCATTCACCTGTCAGGTCTCAGCTCAAATGATTTATCTCAAAGAAGCCAGCTCAGGCTCATTGCCCTTGGATTCATCCCCACCCTACCAGAAAACAAAAACAAATGATATCTTTCCGTTAAATTCTTTCATGGCTCCCTAAACACTCATAACATGTGTTCCAATTTAAACGCGTATAACATATAATATGGCAAACCACTCCAGTGCTCTTGCCTGGAGAATCCCAGGGATGGGTGAGCCTGGTGGGCTACCGTCTATGGGGTCACACAGAGTTGGACACGACTGAAGTGACATAGCAGCAGCAGCAACATATAATAGGGGGCTTCCCTAGTGGCTCAGATGGTGAATAATCCACCTGCAATACAGAAGACCAGGGTTTGATCCTTGGGTTGGGAAGATCCCCTGGAGAACAGAATAGCAACCCAATATTCTTGCTGGGAGAATCCCTGCTGGGCTACAGTCCATGGGCTCACAAAGAGTCAGACATGACTGAGCAACTAACACTAACATATAATAGATATTTAATTTACTTCTTTATTTCATATGACTCCTCTCTGAACTGTAAAGTCCATGAAGGCTAGAGCGATATCTGAGTCTTTTCAACACTGTATCCTCATCAATAGGACCCAATAAAAATACTAACAGCTAACATTTACGAAATGCTTATAATGTACCTGGCCCCATTCTGAGGGCCCTAAGAAAATCAACATTCAACAATATTTACTGAACAATGATTACTGAGCTAGGCTTGGACATAGGAGCCGGTGATACACCAGAGAACGAAATAGACGAAAGTCACTAGTTCAAGGAGTTGATGTTCTAGTGGAGGAGACAGAAAAGGAATAAGATAAATAAGAAAATGACATGACACAGTATAAGGTGCTAAGTCCTAAGGAGAAAGACAGTACAAGGAAGAAGGCTGAGTAAACACGTGAGATGCATATTCTCCATGTTTCGTAGATGAGGAAACTGAGTTAGAAAGAAATCAAGGGACTTGTTCAAAATGCAACCCTTTGGCTATTAAGTGGCCGATTCAAAATTTAAACCCAAGTTCTGACATCACATGACTAACTACTGTACCCTCCTGCCTCTCAAAATCGGAACTCAGTAAGATTAGACGGAAGAGTGAAGGAATGAGCCCAGGGTCACCGGTGCTATTCAGAGACCAAGCATGCGCACCTGGAGGGACCACTGTGGTTTAGACAACTGGATTTCAGACTATGCTTCTTAGAGACTGAAGGTCCACAGAGACCCTCCAGGGGCCACTGCAGGAAAGAGGGAGCTGGCAGCCCAGGACACGAGGCTCCCAGCTCCTCTCCTGCCTCTAGCCAGGGCAGTTCTTTCATCTGTCATATACTGGGCCTCCAGGTGACTTGCCTCTTGAAGAAAGAATGAATGTTTTAAAAAGATGCTTTGAAAACATCTCTTCTAGACAAACCATAACGAAGGCAACTAGCATAGTCAAAGTTAATGTTAGAGCTGGCCAGGGCTTCTAGACACAGCTAGCCCAATCCCTTCATTTTACTGAAGTGGAGAATGAGGTCACAAACAGTGACATGACTTCCCCAGAGTCGTGCAGCCAGTGACAGAGTGAGCACCAGGGCTCCAAGCCCCTTCCCTCTGCATCGTCACTGTTGACAAAGAGGACTGGGCAGCAGAGAGGAGAACTGGGCTGGCACCGGCCCCACTGAGACTTCCGTCCGGTGCTGGTTAACAGTCACCAGGCCCATTTTGTCTTCTCCCTGGGCGTGTGGCTAGACTACATTTCCCAGTATTCCTTACACATACATTTCCCACCCTCCCTTGAGGTTAAGTCTGACCTGTGGCTGAGTTTTTGCCAACAGAAAGAGAGCAGACGTGAGAAGCATCATTTTCAGGCCTGGTCCATAAAACAAACCCACATGGGGTCATCCATGTCCTTTCTCCATTCACTGCCTTGACTTGGAGGAAGCCACCTGTTGAAAGTGACAAAACCATAGGATGGAGACAGCCTGGGTCCCTAAATCACCACTCGCAGGGGCGCTGCTGCCAATCAGGAACATTTGTTTAGGCTTGGGTGGATGAAACATAAATTCCTATCATGTTTGAGCCACTGTGTATTGTTAGGATTGCTTGTTCCAACAGCTAGCATGACCTTAACTAACCAGCTAGGATCTTCAATCAACAGCCCTGAGGATCTCTTTTCTGCTTTTTAAGATGAGGATTACATTACCCATCTGCGGGATTATTGGAGGATGATGTGGAACTCCCAGCATGAGGTCCAGATTAATACCGGACAACGGAGATAAGTC
This sequence comes from Capra hircus, assembly GCF_001704415.2. Lineage (NCBI taxonomy): Eukaryota > Metazoa > Chordata > Mammalia > Artiodactyla > Bovidae > Capra > Capra hircus. The sequence continues at coordinate 53,961,250 of NC_030829.1, forward strand.
ATTTAGAGGTCCACTGACATGTCCACTCTGCTATATTTAAAACAGACAACCAACAAGGTCTTACTGTAGAGCACGGGGAACTCGGTGCTATGTGGCAACCTGGATGGGTGGGGGAGAATGGGATACATGTATGTGTATGACTGAGTCACTTTGCTGTCCCCCTGAAACCATGACGACACTGCTAATCGTCTCCGTGTGCCTGCGTGCTCAGTCATGCCCAGCTCTTTGCAACCCAGTGGACCGCAGCCCACCAGGCTCCTCTGTCCGAGAACACTGGAGTGGGTTGCCATTTCCCACCCCAAGGCATCCTCCCAACCCAGAGACTGAACCTGCGTCCCCTGCATCTCTGGCAATGGCAGGCAGGTTCCTCACCGCTGCACCACCTGGGAAGCCCCATTAATTGGACGTGCTCCAGTCTAAAATAAAAAGTTCTAAAAAATAAAAATAAAGCCCTTGGTGATAGGGGAAACTAAAGATAATCGCGGCCGGAGCTGCCAGATATTCAGAACACACTCCAGAAAGACTGAGAGAGGAGGAGAGGAACAGAACCGGCTCTGATAATAAGGATATCTTAAAAATTGACGGGCTGTGATTGCGTTCGAGCCTAGCAGAAAAATGGAAACAAAAACCCAAACAGTGAAATACAGTAGTTGAATCCCAGGCTTCGGAGTTGGACGGAACTAAATCGAAGTCCCTGCTTTCCCACTTAGAAAGTGGTATGACTTTGACAAATCTTCTAACTTCTTGGAGTTTCGATTTCCTCCTGAAGACATCAACTAACCCTGGGGGAGGGAATCCAACGGTGTTAATGAGGACCCTTGGTTGCAGATAACAGAATCTGCTCCAGCTGAGAAAGTGATTAAGGAGAATAGAAAACCTACAGAATCATTACAGGGCCTGAGGAAACTGGCTCTAGGCTGAGCTCTCAGGAACAACTGCCAAAACCACAGTCCCAAACAGGACCACCAATAGAAACGCTCGTCTACATAATCAGGAAACTGCAGGGTCAGGAAGTGGCCACTACAGTTGTTAACTTGAGAACCATGCCACCTCTAGCCCAACTTGTGCCAGGAAAATGGAGCCTTGGACGCTGCTTCTCTGCTCAAGCAACTCAGTAGTACATCAAAGTCTCACAGGAGAACATCTGAAAACGAGCTTTTAGGAGGTCTGGAAAATGCCAAGCTTTCTAGTCTTTGCAGCGGAGGAAGGTATTTTGCAAAGAAGTTGGATAGAGTGTTGAGTGAGCCAATACTTCTATGGAAAAGAAAGCAGTGTTTGGCACAAGGAAGGTGCTCAGTGCATTTTAACTAGTTGTTAAGGGCCTAAACTCTGCCTGGGTTCAAATCCTGGCACTATTGGTGTGTCACGTTAGCAACCTCCTTTCCATGACTCTATTTCAGCTTACGTATCACACCGTTAGGCCTATTTCAGTTTACTCATCACAAAATAAGCATGTTATCATAGGTCATATATCTTGTGTTTTATAATTTTATATATTTATTTTTGGCTGTGCTGGGTCTTCACTGCTGGGCAGGCTTTTCTCTGGTTGTGGCAAGCAAGGACTACTCTCTAGTTGTGGTGGTGGAATTCCCCAGGGAAGAATACCAGAGTGGGTAGCCATTCGCTTCTCCAAGGAATTTTCCTGACCCAGGATCAAACCCGGGTCTCCAGCATTGCAGGTGGATTCTTTACCGTCTAAGCCAGCATGGACTATAACTATAATTGTTATAGCTTTCTAATGGAATGACCCTTTTATCATTATAAAGCATCCACATTTAACTTTTGTTGTTCAGTTGCTAAGTTGTGTCTGACTCTTTGCGACCCCATGGACTACAGTACACCAGGCTTCTCTTCCTTCACTATCTCCTGGATTCTGCTCAAACTCATGTCCATTGAGTCGGTGATGCCATCCAACCATCTCATCCTCTGTCACTCCCTTGTTCTCCTGCCCTCAATCTTTCCCAGCATCAGGGTCTTTCCAGTGAGTTGGCTCTTCACATCAGGTGGCCAAAGTATTCACCTCTAGTTACATTTCTGTTTTAAAGTCTATATTTTGCCTGATATTTGCATCGCCATTCCAGCTTTCTTGTGGTTGCTGCCTGCATGGTATATCTCTTGCCATTCTTGTACTTTCAACCAACCTACATCTTCAAATCCAAAGTGCCTTCTCAGAAAGTAGATAACAAGTGGACGGGTGGGAATGAAATGGGCTTTGGAGTTAGGGCTCAGTCCTAAGATTTTAACCCTCCCCCTGGAAACTCTGTACCTTTTGCTCTGCTTCTTAACTTGGATGAGACCAAGTCCTATCACCTGCAAAATGGAAATAATACCTACTCCCTGATAGCTCAGTGGGTAAAGAATCCACCTGCAAAGCAGGAGACCCCTGTTCGATTCCTGGGTGGATAAGATCTGTTGGAGAAGGAATAGGCTACCCATTTCAGTATTCTTGGGCTTCCCTTGTGGCTCAGCTGGTAAAGAATCCTCCTGCAGTGCGGGAGACCTGGGTTTGATCCCTGGGTTGGGAGGATCCCCTGGAGAAGGGAAAGGCTACCTACTCCAGTATTCTGGCCTGGAAAATTCCATGGGGTCGCAAAGAGTCAGACACGACTGAGCGACTTTCACTTCGCTTCAGTATTGTGAAGAGTAAGATGATATACACGAGGCTCATGTCATTAAAGAGAATCAACAAACACTTAAGGGAAATGACAATTGGAATGACAGAGTCATTCCAAGCTGCAAACCCAGCTTGACAAGACAAGATGAGAGTTTCCTTTGTGGACATGAAAATTGTGTTGTTCCAGCAAAACCTGGCAAACTCCTCCTTGGATGTGTTGACAACATTTTTACCACCTAGACATCCTCTAAGAATTTGAACATGTCTAGCTTTTAATTGCCTGCCCACCCACACAGAAGCTGTTTAGAGCATTAATTTGGGCTGTTTAGTACTTTCTAATTGCAACTCTACTAAGGTAAACAGAACCACAGCTCTTTGTTGAACTGAGAGAAGACTTTAAATTTCTTGTTCTCTGGTAGGAATTCCTCAAAAACTTATCATCAAAGAGCCCATCCACTTCATAATTACAAGGGGTATACAAAACCACAAGAAGAGATCAAACTACAAAATATGAGGTTGGAAGTAAAAGAAGAGGGGAGGGAGAATATAAGAGAAAGGGGTAATGGGGAAAACAGTTAATGGGTTCAATGGCAATGCCGTCGTAAATAAGAGGAGTGCTGAGGAGCAACATGCACGTTGTACGTCTCCTATGCGTTAGCCACAGTATTAGAGTGACGTGGAATCAAGAAGATTTTCAGTCTGAGTTAGTACCACCCATGCAGGGTAGCTAAGACACCATTTACAGCCACTTTGGAAACTCTTTCTGAGACAGAAAAAGTCAAATTCACCTTGCCACAATTATACCAGAGGTATGATTGTCATGCTCAAAGCAGGAAGACATTTTTCTCATATTGAGACTGAACCTACCGTTGAAGGGAAAAAGGTCAGTGCTTGCCTTGGTGAGGTTGCTTGCTTCTAGGGTGACTTAGTGGGGATGCTGGCTACAGCTACCATGGGTGAGATTGGCTACAGCTACCATGGGGAGATTGGAATGGCATTGGAGAATCCACCGTCATCCCTACCAAAGGAGCCAGAGAACACTAATTAGCTTCCAGCTAAAGCCCAGGTGCCCATGTTCATAAGACACAACAATAGATGGAGGGTGGCGAAGGCGTTCTCTTTCGGCATTCATCAGGGGCAGCACCGAGTGTGCCTTCCTTTCTCTCATCCATGGACTACCACAGAAGGCTAGCTCTCTCACAATTATTTTGGAGGAGCCCCATGTGCTAGACAAACATGCCTGCTAAGTTACCTGCTTCTCCCTTCTCAACTTGTCGTGAAGTGGTAACCATCGCATAATGCGATGTTGATGGGGGGTGGTACCATCGCATCAGGTTGTTTTACAATTTTCCTTATCCCTGCCCCCTCTCCTCTCCCCCCCTCACTGTCCTGGGCTATACAATTCTCAAACAATTCATGTCCATTTTTGGATTGGGGTGTTTCTTGTTGCTGTTAAGTTGTACGAGCTGTTTGTACATTTTGGAAAAAAAGCCCTTGTCAGTCTCATCGTTTCTGAATATCTTCTTCCATCCCGTAGGCTGTCTTTTTGCTCTGTTTATGGTTTCTCTTGCTGTGCAACAGCTTGTAAGCTTGATTAGGTCTCATTTGCTTATTTTTGTTTTAATTTTTATTGCCTTGGGAGACTGACCTAAGAAAACATTGGTATGATTTATGTCAGAGAATGTTTGCCTATGTTCTCTTCTAAGAGTTTTATGGTTATCATGTCTTATGTTTAAGTCTTTAAGTCATTTGGAGTTTATTTTTCTATATGGTGAGAGGATGTGTTCTAAATTCATTGATTTATGCAGCCTAAATAGGCATTTCTCCAAAGATGCCCAATAGATACATGAAAAGATGCTCAACATTGCTAATTATTAGAGAAAAGCAAATCGAAACTATAGTGAGGAACAATCTCATACCAGTCAAAATGGCCAGCATTAAAAAGTCTCCAGATAACAAACACTGAGGAAGGTGCAGAGAAAAGGGAACCCTCCTACCCTGTAGGGAATGTAAGTTGCAGCCACTATGGAGAATAGTATGGCAGATCCTCAAAAACCTAAAAATAGAATTACCATGTGATCCAGAAATCCCACTCCTGGGCATAAATGCAGACAAAACTCTAATTCAACAAGATACACACATCCCTATGTGTGTATAGGGACACAGAGGAGCACTATTCACAATAGCCAAGACATGCAAACAACCTAAATGTCTACCGACAGATGAATGGACAGAGAAGATGCAGAACACATATACAGTGGGATACTACTCGGTCACATAAAAAGGATGAAATAATGCCATTTGCAGCAACATGGACGCAACTAGAGTTTATCATACCTTAAGTGAGGGAAGCCAGAAACAGAAAGGCAAACACCGTATGATATTACATGTGGAGTCTAAAATATGACACAAACGAATCTGTCTATGAAAGATTAAAAAGAACCATGGACGTGGAGAACAGACTGGTGGCTGCAGAGTGGGAGAGAGTTGGGTGCAGGATGGAGCGGGAGGGCGGCCGGGGTTAGCAGATGTGCGCTTTCATATGAGGGATGGACAGATAACCAGGCCCTGCTGTGCAACACAGAGAACCATAGTCAATATCCTATGATGAACCATAACGGAACGAATATGAAAAAAATTCCTCACTGTTTAGCTGACTCACTTTGCTGTGCAACAGAAATTAACACAATATTATAAATCAAGTATAACTAAAAGCTACTCTTTGAAAAGAAACAAACAAGAAAACCCAATTAATGTCAATGGTTCAGTGTTTGCTTCAGGCTCTGCTTTCCAGAGGACCTCAGCTAAGAAACCCTTCTCATTATTTGGTCTCATGGTCAGCCAGGTATTTGATCAAGTCCAGACTATCCAAATTCTTAAAGAATCTGGAAGTGACTGTCCTTCCTGCTAAACTGAGAACAGTTTGCGCTCAATCGTAGTACTGGTCACATAAAATGAAAAAGGAAATAAAATAAAAAAGGAAATGAGTCAAGGAAAGAGTCAAAGCAACATAAAATTTTACAACTGCATTCTGAAACCTTGCTCTGTGAGTAGATCCTTGTATTTTCCCATTTTGCCAGTTTACAGTGACAAAACTGAGACACAGATGTTTTATAACTTAAGCAATTGAACTGGAACTCTTCCTCCATTTTCTGAATGCTCATTCCCCTCCTGGTACCTCTCAGGACCATGTTTTAAATCCTCACTCCAGTAAACTGTCGGGAAAGAGCTTAGGGTTCTCTTCACACGTAGTCCGCATGGGCTTGGGCAGAACTTCAAGGGCTAGTACTGGGTACCAGTAAGCTGGCCACCACCCATGCCCAGCCCATCTTCTCTTCAAAGAGCTGATTTTTTTTTTCTTTTCAGTAAAAAGCATATTCTTTAACAAATCCTCTTCTACTGAACCATCATTTCCCCTCCCCCATCTTGAGGATCTGGGTTGTTGTGGGATTATGTTTAGAGTGATGAAATAGATTTCAGGGGACTTGAGACATTACTGTAATTTCAGAGTTCATAAAATAATCCATGAGCTGAAGTTTTGCCTGGAGTTTCCTCAGTGGGGGACACGATGCTGTGTCAACTCTTGGCCTACCAGGGCTCCCTCAGATCTGGACACCAGGGTGTTTGCAAGCTTGTAGAAGAGCTCACAAAACTGAAACCCAGTTCTCTCTGTGACGGTATCTCCTCTTTGACGAGGAGATTAGCGAGCTGCTCTTTGCTGCTGCTTTTCCTCTTTGATCACCCCCATTGTCTTCTTGATCCTTGATCCTTCTGCCCTTTGATCACCACATGGATTTCTTCCTTTCGTGTGTCTGCACTGGGTCTTTGTTGCAGCGTGCAGGCTTAGTTGCCCTGCAGCATGTGTGATCTTAGTTCCCCAACCAGGGATAGAACTGGCAGCATGGAGTCTTAACCACTGGACCACCAGGGAACTTCCATCGTCATCTCATCATAAGTGGTGAGTTTGGGGGTGCATTATGAATCCACCCCAGTTCTCTTGCCTGGAGAATCCCATGGCCGGAGGAGCCTAGTGGGCTACAGTCCATGGGGTTGCGAAGAGTTGGACACGACTGAGCGACTTCACTTTCACGTTTCACTTTCATGCATTGGAGAAGGAAATGGCAACCCACTCCAGTGCTCTTGCCTGGAGAACCCCAGGGACGGGGGAGCCTGGTGGCTGCCATGGGGTCGCACAGAGTTGGACACGACTGCAGCGACTCAGCAGCAGCAACAGCAGCATAAATACTTCCCACATTTTCTGGCTTCCCAGTACCTTTTTTTTTTTTTTTAGTATATGTGCTGCCGAAGCGAGCACTTCCCGGTACCTTTTAAACACCATCTCTAACTCAAGGAAATAACTATCCTTTGCTGGGTATTTTTCTACATCAATTTGGGTACCAGCCTATGTGTGTGCAGTGTGTCCTCAGTTGCTCAGTCGTGTCCAATTCCCATGGACTATAGCCCAACAGGCTCCTCTGTCTATGGAATTTTCCAGGCAAGAATGGGGTGGGTTGCCATTTCCTTCTCCAGGGGATCTTCCCAACCCAGGAATCAAACCCAAGTCTCCTGCGTCTCCTGCACTGACAGGCGGATTCTCTACCCCTGAGCCACCTGGGAAGCTGCCTATAGTGCCCAGTTATTCGATCCCACAGCAATGTGGGTGTTGCTGAGGCTAACCTCAACAATTAGTTGATGCTAAGTAAAGGAAATTATCATTGATCACGTGGGAAAGCCTCATCTGATCAGCTGAAAGGCCTTAAGAGCAAAACAAGTTTCCCTGAGGAAGAAACACTCCTGCCTCAAGACTGCTTATCTTAGCTTTCCTGCCAGAAAGCTTCCAGCCTGCTGGGTGCCCTGAGGGCTTCAGAATCGCCAGCTCCTCAATCACAGAAATCAATTCCTTAAGGTAAAGGAACTGGAGAACAGAACCCAGAGAAATCAGCTCCCCAGCTCCTCAGCTGCTGGGACACAGGCACATGACCTACAAGTCTACTCAGACTCATCTATACGTCTGAGATACGATTTCAGAAATCATATCTCAGCGAAAGATGCTCTACCCAGAACCTTCTGCAGGGTGGTGGCAGAGGCATCTAGCTTTGGGGGTCAGCACTGGGGACAAGGTCACTTCCTGGGGAGAAGTTAGCCTCAGAGGGGTGGAGCAGACTAGGGGAGGGCTCCTCTCATTCCAGAGGCAGAGATGAGCTCATCAAGTCAGCCCTGCAGTGTGATTCTGGGAGCTTAGCTGCGAGCTTGATTCTCCACCCTCCCAGCACTTCTATGAGCTATGGTAATGCGGGTTTTAAAAAATAATTTTATTTATTTATTATTCTTGGCTGTGCTGATCCTTCATTGCTGCTCAGCTTTTCTCTAGTTTCAGAGCAGGGGCTTCTCTCTGAAGGGGCTACTCTCCCTACACGGGCTTCTCACTGGGGAGGCTTCTCTTGTGGAGCATGGGCTAGCGGGCTTCAGTAGTTGTGGTGTGTGGGCTCAGCAGTCTGTGGCTGCCAGGCTTTAAAGCACAGGCTCAATAGCTGTGGCACACGAGCTTAGTTGTTCCACAGAATGTGGGATCCTCCTGGATCAAGGACTGAACCCAAGTCTCCTGCCCAGGCGGCTGGAGTCTTTACCACTGAGCTACCTGGTAATGTGTTTTTAACAAATGTTTTCCCTACTTAGAGTCAGTCTCACCATCAGACACCAGACTTATCCAGAACCTGGGACTAGAAGTTGTTGCCAGTTACAGACCCTGGGTAGGAATGAGGGGTTGGTTATCTGACCCAGTTGGAAGGGATGGCTGTGAAGAGCCAGTTGGCAATAAGGAAGGGGACTGAGCAGTCCAAGGGGTGAGTCTGGAAAACAGTGTTTTCCTGGGGCACCTTGAAGAGCCCATTGAAGGCAAAGCTCAGAGGAATCTAACGGGGCTGCCATCAAATGGTATGAAGAGCATGAAGAATTCAAAGCCAGAAGGGTCAACTGGCTGCCCCAGATGCTTCTGTCAGAACAGTAAACCCTTCCATCCCTGACTGCTCCAGGACCTGGAATCCCTCACCCATAGAAGCTACTTGGCTGGGTACCTCTAAATCCCACCAAGTTCCCCTCACTGCTGGCCGACACCACCACTCACTCTATCAGAAGACGTCAGAACCCAACAGTCAAAGGAGGCCAGATATAAAATTAAACCCGGGAAGAAAAGGCATCTGCAAACAAAGATGTGTAAGAACCTACTAATTTGTGCCAGAAAGAAGCATGGAGGCAAGTGAGAGGGTTGATTCTGATGATGCTGGGCCAGAGGCAAGGACATGGTGGAGACAGAGCTGCATCTGTCAGCTGGAGAGCTCCAACCAGAGAAAAGCGAAAGTGAGGTCACTCAGTCGTGTCCAACTCTTGGCGACCCCATGGACTGTAGCTCGCCAGGCTCCTCTGTCCGTGGGATTCACCAGGCAAGAAATGCTGGAGAGCCCTTGTTTAAAAGACTACATCAGACCGTCTACTGCTCAAGATCCGGTCACTCATTCCCTAACCACATCCCTTGGAAGTGCCCTGAAGACACTCTTTGCCAAAGTCTTGAGAATTACATGAATAAGGAAAGAAGGGGAATCTTTGAAAAGTGGTGTTGAACTCTTGCCTATAGTTTAGATGTGCTTGTGGGAGAGACTGTGCTAAAATGGCCTGATGTCAGTGGTAGGTGAAGGGATATGGAGGTGGCTGAGGTCAAGAGGTGGCACCAGCTTCCAGAAGGTGCTTGGGGTCACAGCAATCAGCAGACAGTCTGGGGTAGCACTCAGAATCGTCTGACCACTTTTAGAGCTTTTAGGCATAGCCAGGTGTCCACGGAATCCTTAGGACTAAAATAGGATGGCAGCTAACTATGATGCCACTTGATCTTATACCCCTGAACCTCTAGTTTGGCCAACTGGAGCTTAGCTACAGCCACCAGAGCAGTTGCCAGATCCGAGTTATTCAGAAGACCAGAATTTCTAGATAATGTAATAACATCACAAGTATGCACATGACATCTTATATTTAGCCTGGGATAAACTGGCCTCTTCTAGGTACAAAGTCCCACAAATCCTCTTGCCAGAAAATGTGTCTTCATCCCCAGTTTGAAGAGGCTCTTCCCACCTTGCCAGAGTCCTGTAATACCACCTAGAGAAACTATTTTAACAGAAACCCAAGTGTCTCCAGGCTGCCCTTACTCCCTGCCATCAACGCTTTCCCAAAGGGACTCGTGTCCATTTCTCAGGGTACTTATGTTCTGGGGAGAGGGAGCTCATCAGAACATTTGAGGAGAATCGGACGTTTGCTCTAAGGGACCCAGGACTCCATGATGGTACCCAAAAGAACCAGTCCACCACAGTCAGCCCCCTGATATCTTACACAGTTAGATCTTAGCACATAATGGCTCATTTCCCAGGTCAGCAAGAGGAAGAATCCCCACACTGACTCTCTGACCTTGGATTAAAGGCAAATGTAGTGAGAAGGAGGGAACCCCTAGAGCTCCTCTTGCATCCCCAAATTATAAACAATAAGGGACATCCCCCTGTCCCTGCAAAGATGATCTGGTCCTGCCCCTCCTGTTTCCCCAGTTTGCCAGCAGCAAAGACCATTTCTGCACATCTGACATCTGACATGGTACTTACTTCGAATACCCAAGGGGCAGGTTGTTTATAATCCTTATAATCTGGGAGGGGCAATGTTTTGTCCTGAGGTAGTACGGGCCCACTCTGTATTTGAATTCACCTTGCATGGCTGCTGTGTTTCTTCCAGCAACAACATCTGCAGACTTGGTGAAGGCACTACTCTGCCACTGCGGTATTCCACACCACATGCATCTCAGCGGCAATTTTTTCAGAATGAAAGACCAGAGGGAGCGAGATGAAAAAACAGAGCATCCGCTGGTCTTCTAGGAGGTTAGAATGTATAAGGGAGTCGGTAACGAGTCAGTGGCGTTTATGCTTTTACTTCTTCCCCAATCACAGGGACTGTCCTGTGCGTGGAAAATCAGATGCAATGTAAGATGAAGGATAAATGAGTTGATGCTGTGTTTGGGCTCTTCTCACCCTTGGGATGGGTTCCCAGGTGGCTCAGTGGTAGAGAATGTGCTTACCAAAAGTCACAAGAAATGTGGGTTCCATCCCTGGGTCGGGGAGACCCCCTGGAGAAGGAAATGGCAGCTCACTCCAGTATTCTTGCCTGGGAAATCCCATGGACAGAGGAAGGAGCTTGGCGGGCTAAGTCTATGAGGTCGTAAAGAGTTGGATACGATTGAGCACGCACACAGGCACCCTTGGGACAATATAAAATAACATTTTGCTATCAGCAAGTGACTTGCCTTCAGATGCTCGGTCATTTTGATTTTCCCAACAGGTGAGAAATTGTACCTGGAGTGGGTACAGCTGGCGTCCTGCCATCGAGCTCCTCTTCTCCTGGCCAGTGCAGCCAGCCCCCAGCTGCTGCCTCTGGGGGCAACCACTTCACGGCTGCTCCCTCCTCCAGAGAATTGTCCTCAATAAAGGGAGCTACCTGACCCAGAAGAGCCTGGGAGGTTCCGCCCTCCTGCAGAAGCAGCCAGCAGCCGGCAGGGACTGGACTGGGTGTCCAAGGGCCAAAGGCCTGAACTCCAGATGAAAAGACTCATGCCTCTGAGCTCCCCATAGTATCGGGCCAACCTAGACCCAAGTTCAACCTCCATGTTTGCCCAGCCTCTTCCCTGCTCCATCCTGATTCCCTCACTCCCCTACAGGTTTACCCGGGAGCAGTCTCCCAGTAAACTCCTGTCTCGGGCTCTGTTTCTGGGGAACCCGACCAAAGGCTGTGCCTCTGGGGCTGTCAGAGGAGGGAGACTCCACAGGGAACAGGGCTGGCTCCTCGCGGCTCTGCCTGGCCCACGCTGTGGGCTTGTGGGCAGGCTCTGGGAACTCCACTGGGCTGATAAGCAGACCGAGAGGCCCAGAGGAAGCCCAGCATAACCCCGGCCCTGCCAGGCTCTCCCGTGTACCCCACTCACAGCACTGCATGGCTTCAGAGGAGCAGGGCAAACTCATTAAGAGCCATCTGTGCCGCCTTCCAGCACAGCCAGTAATTTCACAACATGGCAGTTCCCATGTCCCTGAGCACCTCGAGTGAGCTCTATGAATCACTCGCAAGACTGGCAAGATGTGCCAAAGGGCATCCTTGTTATATTCAGCTGGGGCTGTTTCTAAAGGATGTAAGGTTGGGAAGAAAAAATTAAAGTTTCATAGTTGCAACTTGTGCTGTGTAACATAAAGAGCTGAAACCCAGGAGCCACAGCAACCTGGCCGGGATGGTCCTGTTCTCCAAGTGGCTCCAGGGAAGGCAGGAGGGGAAGGCCGAGGAGCTCAGTGTGGTCCCCAAGAGGCACGGAGGCAGGGAATGCTCCCCATGTAATCGTTGGACGGTGGGGGCTGCAGGGGAACTGAGGGGACTGGCATTAAGGGTCCAGAGACACTCATTCAGGTTCTGGCTGTGATCTTCACTAACTCCAGGCAGACCTTGGAGATATTATGGATTGTATTCCAGACCACAGCAGTAAAGCGGGTATCACAATAAAGCAGTCACAAGAATGTTTTTGGTTTCCCAGGGCACAGGGAAGGTATGTTTACATTATACTGTGGTCTATCAAGTGTCCAATAGCACTGTCTAAAAAAGAACGCAGATACCTTAATTAAAGAATATTTTATTGCTAAAAAACGTTAACCATCATATGAGCCTTTCACAAGCAACGGTGGTAACGTAAACACTGCTAATCACAGATTACTATAACAAATAAAACCATAGTGAAAAAGTCTGAAAGGTTGTGAGAATTACCAAAATGAGACCAAGAAACATGAAGTTAGCAAACGCCACTGGGAAACCACGCTGATAGGCTTGCTTGACACAGGGCTGCCGCGAATGTCAATTTGTAAAAACAAAACCACACTCCCCCCCCAAATCAATTCATTATCTTTGACGAGCAATAAAGTGAATTACAATAAAACGAAGTCTGCCTGTACATTTTCTTGAACCAGTTACCCTCTTTCTTTCCGCTTGCTTTTCCTTTCCTGTAAAACCCAGCTCACAAGGTCTCCGGGGAGTGGCATGCGAGAGAACTGATAAACTGAAGTGCTGGGCAGAACAGCAGTTGCTGCTGCTGCTGCTAAGTCGCTTCAGTCGTGTCCAACTCTGTGCGACCCCATAGACAGCAGCCCACCAGGCTCCCCTGTCCCTGGGATTCTCCAGGCAGGAACCCACTGGAGTGGGTTGCCACTTCCTTCTCCAATGCATGAAAGTGAAAAGTGAAAGTGAAGCTTTAGGGAGAGACTAAAAGAGGACCCACAGAGCCTCTGGTATTTCCTCTCCCTCCTGGGCAGGGAGGCCAGGCAAACTCGCACAGAGCCCTCGGGGAGGAAAGCTGTCAGTGCAAAATGCTTTCCAGCCATAACTTCAATCACCATGTCACTTCATTGTCCCTAGTTCCTCTGAGGAAGGGTGTATTTTAAGGGTGTTTAATTGACACTGCCTGTTTCCGTGTGGGCAGCTACAGGCCCAGACAGGACAGATTGGAGCTGATCTATACTTTGATGGTGGAAAAGATTAATTCTGGGCCTGCTTAACTGTCAAGATCCTCCTCTGTGACCACACAGAGATACACGGCATCCCAGCCCAGCGTGGACGCCCACCCAGGTCTGCGCCTCCAGAGTGCTTTGGTTGTACACTTCTCTTCCCCAAGACGGCTGTTCAAGAAGAGATTTTTGCTTGTCTCGCATATAGTCAGTAAAGGGAAATGTGTTTGTATTTCTCAAGTCCTGTGAACCACCTCAGGGAGACACACTTGAGCCCTCCTTTCTTTTGGTGAGTTCTCAAAGAAAAGTCCTTTACTTCACTAGCAAGTACATGTTCAGCCTCTTCTGGGTACCCAGCCTCATGCCAGGAACGTGGGCAGGGTTTCAACACATGGCAGCCCTCTAGCTCGCATTCACAAGTCATTAGGGCCCCCCTGGTGGCTCAGACAGTAAGGAACGTGCCTGCGGTGCGGGTGGCACGGGTCTGATCCCTGGGTCGGGAAGATCCTCTGGAGATGGGAATGGCCACCCACTCCAGTACTCTTGCCTGGAGAATTCCATGGACAGAGGAGCCTGGAGGGCTGCAGTTCATAGAGTTGCAAAGAATCGGACACAACTGAGCGATTCTAGCACACAAGGGCAAAGAAAACTGGACCTGGAGTCAAGGGCCCCTGCACTGTGCAGAATCTTACTGTTACTCACCCTGTGACTTAGTCTCCTCATCTCTATTTATTTTTTTTAACATAAATTTGTTTATTTTAATTGGAGGTTAATTACTTTGCAATATTGTATTGGTTTTGCCATACATCAACATGAATCCACCACAGGTATACACGTGTTCCTCATCCTGAACCCCCCTCCCTTCTCCCTCCCCGTACCATCCCTCTGGGTCATCCCAGTGCACCAGCCCCAAGCCTCCAGTATCATGCATCGAACCTGGACCTGGCTATTCATTTCATACATGATATTATACATGTTTCAATGCCATTCTCCCATTTCATCCCACCCTTGCCCTCTCCCACAGCATCCAAAAGACTGTTCTATACATCTGTGTCTCTTTTGCTGTCTCGCATACAGGGTTATCATTACCATCTTTCTAAATTCCATATATATGTGTTAGTATACTGTGTTGGTGTTTTTCTTTCTGGCTTACTCCACTCTGTATGATAGACTCCAGTTTCATCCACCTCGTTAGAACTGATTCAAATGTATTCTTTTTAATGGCTGAGTAATACTCCATTGTGTATATATACCACAGTTGGGTATGAGGATGAAATGAGAAAAGGGAACAGTTAATGACAATGTAACTGTGGAGTATTAGAGCTAGAAGAGAACTTTACCTGTGGCAGCTAGTTCCTCCAAAATGTTTCCCGCCGCCCCCCCCTCCCCTGACAAGTGAGCCAAGTCTCTCAGAACTCACATCTGCCAGTATTTGCTCTCTTAGACCACACAAAGCCTTGAGACTTCCCTGAAGGTCCAGGGGCTAAGACTGCACTCCCAGTGCAGGGGGCCTAGGTTTGATCTCTGGTCAGGGAACTAGATCCCACGTGCCACAACTTAAAAAAAAAAAGACCCCACAGCTGCAACTAAAATATGGTGCATACTGCATGTAGGTGGAAGATCCTACAGGCTGTAACTAAGACCCAGCACAACCAAATCAATAAATAAACAAAAATATATTTTTAAGAAGATCACAAAGAGGCTTGAGGCTTCCATGACTGGGTCTCTTGGGTGGTTTACTTCTGGGATACTCGCCCTTAGGACCCAGCTCCCATGCTGTGCAAAGCCCCCAAGTCCCACAGAGAAGCCAGCGGAGGCGCTCTGCCTGCTGCCAGCTGAGCTCTCAGCCACCCGCTAGAATCAACTATCAGCTGTGAGAGTGAGCCATCTCCATGGCCAGCCCAGTCGAGCCTTCTGATGATTCCAGCCAACGTCTGAAGGCAACTGTATGAGAGCCTCAAGTGGGAACTGCTCAAGTCAACCCACACAACCGCAAATGACAAGAAACTGTTCTTCAAGCTACTGGATTGTAGAGCATTCTATTATACAGCAGTAGAAAACCAGAAGGAAAATCGATTTCAGCAGTTATTAAAACTGGGGATACACGGGCTCCTTTGAGAAGAATAATAGTACTCATTACATTCTAGGGCTGACGCCAAGTGCTTTACTTAAGTAAATAAGATTAAATACGAATCTTATATATATATAAGATTAAATACGAATCCACATAATCAGGGGTCCCCAAGCCCCAGGCCGTGGACCACCCAGCAGGAGGTGAGCAGTAGGCGAGAGAGAGGAGCTTCAGCTGCTGGTCCCCACTGCTGCCCATCACGTGCCTACCACCTGAACCATCCTCCTCTCACCCTCACTCCCGTCCATGGAAAATTGTCTTCCACCAATCCACTCCCTGGTGACAAAAACATTCGGGGACAGCTGCTCATAATGACCCTCTGTGGTGGGTTCCATTATCATCATCCTCATTTTACGGATGATGGAACAGAGGCTTAGAGACGTTGTGTGATGAAAACTGAGGCTTTTTTCCCCAGAGAAACGTCCTCATGCTCCAACACTGATAACTGACATTTCCCTATTTGAGGAGCTCTGATGAACCTAACGTTTGTAGGT
Organism: Capra hircus; assembly: GCF_001704415.2. Taxonomy (NCBI): domain Eukaryota; kingdom Metazoa; phylum Chordata; class Mammalia; order Artiodactyla; family Bovidae; genus Capra; species Capra hircus. Next base: position 53,977,051 of record NC_030829.1, read on the forward strand.
GACATTAACCAACTGTGGGGCAACTCCTTAAGAGTACTGCTTAGTTCAAGGGAAGCCTTTCTCAAGTTGGCACAGAAAAGCCCATACGAGCCAAAAGCTGGTGAGCCACCCTAAGTAAAAGGGAACCTCACACGTCCTTATAGACGGCAGCTCCCCAAGCAGAATATTTATGACTCTGTGTGTGTGTGGCTGTGTGTGTGTGTGTGACTGTGTGTATATGTCTAAGGAATGAAACTATAAAAGTGCTGGAAGACAGTAATGTCTGTTACAGCTGGAATTTGAGAGAATCAAGAAAGAAAACAGATGAAACTAAGCTGATCTGACAAAGTGAAACAAGATCACAGAGGCTTTCATCTCCTAAGGAGATGACAAAAACAGTAAGAAAAAAAGAAAGAAAGTGAAGACAGCGAAAGTCATTCAGTCGTGTCCGACTCTTTGCGACCCCATGGACTATACAGTCCATGAAATTCTCCAGGCCAGAATACTGGAGCGGGTAGCCTTTCCCTTCTCCTGGGGATCTTCCCGACGCAGGAACCGAACCAAGGTCTCCTGCATTGCAGGCAGATTACTAACTGAGCAATCATAAACAAACCAGAAAATTTTACCAGTAGGAGCCAGACAAGGACACAATCTAATGACATAAGAATTCATGAAGTGGTGACAAAGGGTAAAAAATAACTCGGAATATGATGGAGTGCAGCCTCCCTCCTACACGTAGCCCTGGTGAGTCAACAGGATCCTGAGATTTCTACTTATAGACCTATTCTGGAGAGAATGTGACATTTTCTTTTCCTCTTCTGTTTGGGTGGGGGGTGGGAGGGAGAGTAAGAGTAGTGGAAGCAGCCACCGAGAGGAGAAGGGAGGTTCTTTCTCAGACGGAAGCAAGGGCTTCAGGACTGCACAGCGATTGGGAGGACACCCCTACCCCATGCTCTCGGGTTACAGAAAGGTAGACGGAAGATGGAAGACTTGGGGGAAATTTCCCGCAGAATATGTTCTGTGTGGATACTGCTGTCCACATTCAAACTACGAAAACAGACACTGGTACAGAGAAAGAAAGAGAGGACAAAGCATGCCACAGATAAGCTGAAGAACATATTCTAAAAGAAAGCACAACTTGGGGGGTTTCCCTGGAGGTCTAGGGGTTCGGACTCCAAATTCCAGTGTGGGGGCTGTGGGTTCCATGCCTGGTCAGGAACTAAGATGCCACATGCCGTGCAGTGCAGTCAAAAAGCAGAAAACTCCAGAGAGAATCTAAACTTAAAAAAATTAAAGAAAGAAAAGAGCACACAACTCAAAAAGCAGAACATGAGTGCTGCTTCTCATGCACTCGATGAATTCAATGGCATAAGAACTGAAACGCGAGTTGACGAAATCAATAGACTAGAGTTAAACTAGATCTCTGAGAATTAAGAACACAAATCTAGGACCAAAAAATGCCATAAAAGAGTTAATTAAAATATTACAACTGTAAGAAACAGAAGGCTCAAAATCAAATTGCCATCATAAAAGAACTTGTAATAATCATGACAACGCAAAGGAAAAATACAAAGATATTAATGGAATTAGAACGAAGAGAATAGATATTATGAATGTCAAGCCAACAGGAAGAGAATCAGAATGACTGAGAAGAGAAGCAAACAATTTTAGCATTCTGAGACAAAGTATCTTAACACGATAAACACACTCACTCTCTCTCTCTCTCACACACACACACACAGACTCCCCTACAGCAATGAAACAGTCTTCAAGAAAGTAAAGGAAACCATCCATGATTTGAAAATTAGTAGGAATACCAGTCCTTGAAGGTAAATAAAAACCAAAAAGCACTTCACAGCCTGAGGTCATCTTTAGAGAATTTCCTCACATAGAAGCAAACTGGGGTGAGGGATGGATGGGAAAGGAGAATAAGATTTCGATGTGAATAGTGATATAGACACAGAGCAGCGAACCTGGCATCAGTCCAGGACTGAGACGGGGTCACACCCTGAAAACGAGGTGAAGGAGAAGACATTCTGCCTATCAGAGGCTGACTGCAAGAAACAGGGACCTAGGACCAGTTCTGCTGGAGGAGAAAAGGCTTCTCCTGAGATTTCAAGGCCACTGGCCAACACTCATATGGATTTGTACACTGAAATACACCAAAAAATTCCAAGGTAAGAGTTTAATTTAGAGGGACCCAGGTCTTTAGTGCCTAAAACTCGTGACAGAAGCAAGCATGTACCTCCAACCCAGGTCTCTTAAAACTCCTACAGGCAAAGTTCCATCATATATGAGCTCATAATATAAAACCAGAAAATACCCCAATAACAAGCCATCGTAATGAGTAAGACTTGGCAGGGGAAAAATGTTACTCATAAAGACTAGATATTAGAAATCTCAAACTGAAAATATTTTAATATGATTATGTAAGTAACAGAATTTAAAAGAAGCAAGAAACTATACAAGTGAGCAGCAAATGTACTATAAAAGAACCAAATAAGACTTCTTCTAAAAATGAAGGCTACAATAGAAGTGAAAATATCTATGAAAGATTTGAAAAGCAAAACAGACACATCAGAAATAAGAATCAGTGAACTCAAATATAAATCTGAAGAACTGACACAGAAAACAGCTCAGAGAGGATGGAAAACTCTGGTTAAGAAAATTACAGAATGGAGTGATAGAAGTTCAACATACATTTAATCCGGGTTAGAAAAGTAGATAATAGAAAGAATGGGGGAGAGGCAATAATTAAAGAAAGTAATTAGCCTCCAATTAAAATAAATAAGTTTATATTTAAGAGATAAAATAAAAAAATAAAGAAATAGTAGCTGAGAATTTTTGCAGAATCCAGTGAAGATGTGAATCCTCATACTTAGAAAAGTGAGAGTCACTCAGTCATGTCCAGCTCTTTGCAACCCCATGGGTTATACAGTTCATGGAATCCTCCAAGCCAGGGTACTGGAGTGGGTAGCCGTTCCCTTCTCTGGGGGATCTTCCCAACCCAGGGATCAAACCTAGGCCTCCCGCGTTGCAGGCAGATCCTTTACCAGCTGAGCCACAAGGGAAGCCCAAGGACAGTGGAATGGGTAGCCTATCCCTTCTCCAGCGGATCTTCTCCACCCAGGAATCAAATGAGGGTCTCCTACATTGCAGGCAGATTCTTTACCAACTGAGCTATCAGGGGAAGTTAAATTCCTAAACAGAATAAACCATAAAAAGGCCACGTCCAAGACACATCATAGTGAAAAGACAGAATGCCAAAAACAAAAATAAGATCTTAAAAGAAGTCTGAAAGAAAAGATAGATTACCCACAAAAATATAAAGATCAACATCTGACTTGTCAAATATGGAAGCCAGAAGATAGTGGGATCAAATTTTCAATGTGCTGATAGAAATAACTGTCAACTAGATGTATAAACCCAACAAAACTATACTTCCAGAATGAGTGAAAACAGACGAGAGGTGATTGTCACCACAGGGGCAGGGGCAGTAAATGACAGCAGCCTCTCAGAGAATTATGCCACCATTTGAAAAATAGAAAGAAGATATGACCACTGTCAGGTAATCTAGAAAAATGCTTAGAAGAATGAGAAACAGGACCTACACGTGCATGTTAAATATGCCTACCTAGAATAACAGAATAGAAGGAAATAAATTTCAGTGGTAGGACTCCCATAGTGGTACAGCGGATAGGAATCTGCCTGCCAATGCAGGGGACACAGGTTCAATACCTGCTTCGGGAAGATTCCACATGCCGCGGGGCAATGAAGCCCATGGGCCACGACTACTGAGTCTGCATGCTGCAGCTGCTGAAGCCTGTGCACCAAGAGCTCGTGCTCCACAACAAGAGAAGCCCGTGCCCCGTAACGACGGACAGCACCTGCCTGCTCCAATTAGAAAAGGCCCAGGCACAGTAACAAAGACCCAGTGCAACCCAAAATAAAATCCATTAATTTTTTAAAAACTTCAGTGGTATTAGTCATGCTATTAAGAGAGTGGGGTTTTGAGTTATTTTAAAATCTTTCTGAAATGGGATTATTACTTTTATAGAAAACTCAAATTTCCCCAGGTCTTACCAAATGAGAGAAGTTAAATTGAGGTCACAGTAGCAGGAATGAGTCGTATTGCCTTTGACCTCTAACAGATTGGTGGACTGACAGTGATTGCTTGAAGAGCTACACTGTGACGTATATTCTGAAGCCCCACGGAAGTTCAAGGGCACAGAATGCTGAAATCAATCCATCCTGTCTGCCATGGGAGCAGAATCAGAGCAACAGCACATGAACTTTGTGTTTGTCATTCTAGACCTAAAGATTCCAATCTGCCTATGGCTTATTTTTAAAAAATTAAGATATAATTAGCACACAGCAAGGAGCAATGATCTTAGGTGTTCAGCTCGATAGGTTTTGACAATTGTCTATATCCTTAAAACCACCACCGCAAGCCAGATATAGAACATTTTCATCATCTGGAAAGTTCCCTCATGTTCCACCCAGTCACCTTCTCCACCCTCAAGTTCATTCTGAATCCTCTCACCATAGATTAGTTTTTAGCTGTTCTCAAATTGCACAGAAATGAATGTGTTCTGTGGCTCAGCATAATGCCTATGGGCTTCATTCATCATAACATATATACTTTTAAATTGCTGACTGTATTTCATTTCATGGAAAATTTGTTCATTCATTCTCAACTTGATGGTCATTTGGGTTGTCTTCAGCTTAAGGATATTTATAAAGTTGCTTATGGACATTCATATCCAAATCTTTCGTGGATGTGTGTTTTCATTTTCTCGGGTAAGAATGGAACTATGGAGTCATAGGGTAGGTGTTATATATGTTTAACTTCATAAGAACCTGTCAAACAAATTTCTGAAGTGGTTATACCATTTTGCATTCCCACCCTCAGTTGTTCCACTTTAAATGGTTTTTCATAGTAATAAGAATTACAGAACTTAGGGCTGTGAGCTTGCAATTAAGAAGTAACATATTGGAATTAACAGAGAGCACTGCTGCGATGACCTTGGATAAAGTACAAAGCAGGAAGAGGAGGTAAATTATATTGTTGAAATCTCAGCCTGTTCCACTAAAGTTCCAGCTACTGTGAACCCAAAAGCCTCTTCTTCCTCTTTTGACTCCCTGCATGAATTTCTCGTGGGCTTCCCTGGAGGCTGAGTGGTAAAGAACCCACCTGCCAACGCAGGAGACACGGGTTTGATCTCTGGGTAGGCAAGATTCCCTGGAGGAGGAAATGGCAACCCTCTCCAGTATTCTTGCCTGGGAAATCCCACAGACAGAGGAGCCTGGTGGGCTATAGTCCAAGGGGTCATGAAGAGTTGGACGTAGCTTAGTGGCTGAGCAAGGTTGTTCATCGTGGTTTCAACTGCTATTCCGTTGATGACTAAAACACTGGAGACTTTTATCATATGCTTAATGGCCGGTTGTATAGCTCTTTTGTTAAGTGTTCCTGTGTGTTATTTATTGAGTATCAGAATGAGCTCATCTTTAAAAGGAAGTGTATGGGAACTCCCCTGGGGGCTGGGGGCTGGCTTCTGTATCAAGCTTATTTCATTGTTGTCATCATCGCCACAGAAATTGCCATGACTGTCAGGCTTTCTTACCTCTGGTGACCAGGTGCTCTTTCCTCCATTTACTGAGCTCCTGAGCTCTCTGCCTTGAGGCCTCTCTGACTCTGCCTTGAGATACTGCCGTCTTGAATTCTGCTCACCATCCAGCCACACGCTCCTGGTTGCTTGGTTACGATGTCGCAGGCCCAGCTCTTGCTGGTCCAGCCCTGCCTCACCTCCTGGCCTCTCCTGCCTGAGAGCCGGGCATCTGGAAGTGTCTGCTCTGGAAAAACTGGGGTTCAATGGTATTGATTCCACACCCATTAGGAGCAGCTTCTAAGAGACAGGGTGATCGAGTTGTCTGGCTGTTGGGCTTGTTTTTCCCCTGAGTTAAGTATTTTGTGGGTACTTTTTTTCCCAAATGGAAAAAAGAAAAAGAAAACTATTTGCCACTACTCTTAAGTGGGAAAGAGAAAAAGCTGGCAATGAGAGCAAATGGAACATCCACGTTCTCCTTTCACAAAAGCCTATCGTCTCTGTAGCCCACTGCCACTGTTCCCGGTGTCCTCTGTATGCATTACTTCTTAATTAAGATCAATATTTTAGTTGTGGAGGAACCTTAATCATGGGAATAGAACTTTTATCTCTCTGGCTGTGTCTTACCAAGACAAGTCAATAGCACCATCTCCCGCTGGGCAGTTTCTGAGTGAATGCGTGAAAATAAGTTAATAACAAGGACTTTTCCGTCCATGGACCCAGGTGCCAGGCATATCCAGGCTGGAAAGACAGTGGACACAGGTGGCAAAGTACCAAGGACCAAAGCTGAGAAGGTTGTTGCAAGTTTACTTGGTGACCTGTATCCAGGCTACACAAGGGTCATGTGCAGGTCACACCACTACCCGACACCCTTGTGTCATGGACTGACCATGCCTAGGGCTAGTTCTTACTGTCCTCCATGCTGTTTACACTTCTATAGAAAGGGAATGGCAATGCCTGCCTTACCCATTAATAGAGCCAACAAGGAAACATTCAGCCCTGTGCCAAGGGGGCGGGAAAACACTTGAACAGCACAGAGGCAGTCTCTGGAGCTAGCCTCCTGGTTGATGAGTCAGACATTAGAATCAGGAAATAAATAATGTGTGATGAGCTTTATGATGGGCAAGTACAGAGAATTCTGAGAGCCTGGAGGAAGGATACTTAAAGCAGGCACGAAGGGTCGGGAAAGACTTCCACAGGAGGTAGCATCTAAGTGGTCCCCCAAAGAGACGGGGAATTAATCAGGCAAGGAAATGAGAGAAGAGATTTCTGTATCGGGAAGAGCATTTACAGAGGAAAGACCTCAGTAACAGAAAATGCAGAGCAAGTTCAGGAAAGTAAAGGACTTTCAGATGAATGGGCTTAGAAGGCATAGAGGGTAGAGAAAAAGAGCTGGGAAGAGCTGGGGTTATAAGACACCAGGGAGACAACTCACTCCTCCTATGTACTGTTCAAATTCCGGACCCAAAGAATCCACGAGCATAATAATAAATGGTTGATATATGCCCCTGAGTTTGGGGATAATTTGTTATGAAGCAATGGTAATAATGTAATATTATTTTAATGAAGTTCAGTGACATTAGAGTAACGGAAAAGTGATGCTTACAAAGCGATGTCTCTCCCTCCTCCTCTGTCCCAAGCGTTCATACTGTTATCCCAAAGGGGTGTCACTCTTAAGCTTCGTGTAGACAAGAATTTTTATCCTAATGTCTATTTCTTTCAGAGATATCAGGGAATCCAACTGAAGCCACAGCAACTCTTTAAAGTCTCCTATTCTCTACTCTCTAGCGCGTAAGGCTCCTAGTGTTTTTTCATTCTTCTGCTCCAACTTAACTCTCTCATCCATGCTGTCTTTCCCCACCATCTTGGTCCCTTGAACTCTTCCCTATGAATGCATTTCCAGGCAAGGTGCTCCTTTCACATTGCACAGACCTCCCATGCTAAGCAGCCTTAGGATTGCCTTTCTTTTGGTAATCAGCCCATATACTTTTTCTTTCAATCGTTAAAGCTGGAGAAAGAGAAAAAGTGACCTAAGAAGAAACAAAATCTGAATTGTCCCAAATCTATAAGACAATTGAATTCACAAATAAGAAAAAAAAGTTCATTACAAGAACACTCCAGGCTCACTTGTCAATGCTATCAAAAATTTAAGGAAGGGATAATATGAATCTCACATAACCTCTTTCAAAAAATAGAGAAGGAGGGATTTTACTTTATGAAGCATATCTCTAATATCAAAATCCAACAAACCCATTACATAAGAAACACAGGGACTCCCCTGATGGTCCAGTGGCTAAGACTTGTGCTCCCAACGCCAGGGGGCCTGGGTTTGATCCCTGGTCAGGTAAGTAGATCCCACGTGCCACAACTAAGAGTTCACATGCTGCAACTGAAAGAACCTGCATGCTACAACTAAGACTCAGTGCAGCCACACAAATAAATACTTTTCAAACAAAGAAAGAAGTGCAGACCAATATTCCTTATGAACCTAGACACAAAAGTCCTTAACAACAACAAAAAAATAGTAAGTCAAATTTAACAATGTTTCTAGGGTAATGGTTCATGACAAAGTGACGTTTATTGCAAGAATGCAAGACATTTCACATTCAAAAGGTAATCAGCATATATATTGATATTAGTTATCTATTGCTACATAAAGAAATCACTTCCAAAAACTCAGCATACTAAAGCAATGAACATTTATTATCTCACCATTTCTTTGGGTGAGGAATCCTGCTGCTATTTAACTGGATTTTCAGGCACAGGGTCTCTCATGACGTTGATGTCAAGGGGTAAGTCTGGATAGTGGTCTCATCTGAAGACTTAAATGAGGGTGACCCTGCTTCAAGATCACTCATGTGGTTCTCAGTAAGATTCAGTTTCTCATGGGCTATTGGACTGAAGCCCGCAGTTCTCTGGCTAATGGCCAAAGGCTTCCCTCAGTTCCATGCCAAGTGGACCTCTTGCTCCACAGAGCAGCTCACAATATGGCACCTGGCTTTCCTCAGAGCAAGTGAATGAGGGAAATCACCCACGATAGAAGTCAAAGTCTTTTTATACCTGGATTACTGGGGACCATGTTAAAGGCTGCAAACCACACTGAAGTTCAACCGATTTAAAAATCAGAATAAAGGAAAAAATATGATCATTTCATTAATGAAGAAAAAGTGTCTGACAAAATTCAACATCCATTCATAATAAAAAAACTTTCAGGAAATTATGAATAGAAGATAACTTTCTCAACCTGATAAAAGACATGTGTGTAAAACCTAAAGATAACATCATACTTAATGATGAAAGAATGAGTCCTTTCCTTCTAAGAACATGAAGAAGGCAAGGATGTTCGCTCTGAACACTTCTATTCCCCATGGTCCTAGAGGTCACAGCAAGTTCAATAAAGCAAGAAAAATAAATAAAAGGTATAAATAAAGGACAGGAAGAAGTAAAACTATCTCTGTGTGTAGATAATATGCTTATGTACATAGAATATCCTTTAGGAATTTTTTTAAATTACTAAAACTAACAGATGAGTTTAGCAAGCTTACAGAACACAGTGCTAATATATAAAAATCAATATTATTTGACACAAACAGTTGGAAGAAAAAATGTTAAGGTATCATTTATAAAACATCAAAAATATGATATTTAGGAACAAATTAATGACAGATGTGCAAAACCTCTGCTAAAAAAACCCCTAAATGCAGAGCCAATGAAAGATTAATGCACTAAAGGAGGAAGGTAATCACATGATCATTTTCATAGTGGCAGAAAAGGTCATTTAACAAATTTCAACTCTTATTTATGCTCAAAAACCTATTTTCGGTTCAGTTCAGTCACGCAGTCGTGTCCGACTCTTTGTGACCCTGTGGGCTGCAGAAAACCAGCTTTCCCTGTCCATCACCTACTCCCGGAGCTTACTCAAACTCATGTCCATCTGCATATTCCCATCTCTTTAAGAAAACCTATTTTAGAAAAAAAATAAAAAAGGAACCCCTTAAATACAGCTGCCAAAAACACATGAGTTCAGTTACTTAAGGTCAGATGAGAAACTACTCTAAAACAGAGTGGCTTAAAACCACAGCAATTTATGCTATTTATGACTCCGTGGGTGTGAAGTTGGGCAGTGTTCACAACTGGCTGTTTTTTCCACTCCATCGGGCACTGGCTGGGGTCACTCACTCACCTGCATTCAGAGGGCGGCTGGGCCGGGCGAGAAGGTCCCAGAAGGCTTCACTCACATCTGGCCCCTCAGGCCCCTCCCCTGGTCTCTCCCTCTCCATGTGGCCTCTCATCAGCCAGCAATGTAGCCCAAGTCATTTACGGCACAGCACAGCCTCCCAAGGGCATAGCAACACTTCCAGCATATTCTGTTGGCCAGAACAAGTCACAGGCTAGCCCAGAATCACCTGGAAGGGAAAGCAAATCGCAGCTCTTGATGGAAGGTCATGACAGACAGAGTGGAAAGAATTGATGGTGACCGTCTTTGAAGGCTATCTGCCACAATCAATGGATGAAAAGATGAACAGACAAATGAGTTATAACCTTCCTTCCAGTTCTCACTCTGGTTAAATAAATGAGGAAACTAAACCAAACATTCTCGCTTCTTTTTAGCCTGTCTTTCTTTAAGCAGAACATAAACCTGGTGACAGGATTTTTTATGTATTTCCTGGTCTGTATAAACTCCAGTATGATGTTAGCTTCACATAAAATGGCTGACAACTTTTAGCATCTTCTTCAGTGTCCTTTTGGTTCCACCTGCCCTTTCCTGCCTTCTTCTCTCATTCAGTTTCTTATCATTCTCTTCAAATTCAAACCTAAGACTGCTGCTGCTGCTGCTAAGTTGCTTCAGTTGTGTCCGACTCTGTGCAACCCCATAGACGGCAGCCCACCAGGCTCCGCCATCCCTGGGATTCTCCAGGCAAGAACACTGGAGTGGGTGGCCATTTCCTTCTCCAGTGCATGAAAATGAAAAATGAAAGTGAAGTTGCTTAGTCACGTCCAACTCTTCACGACCCCATGGACTGCAGCCTACCAGGCTCCTCCGTCCATGGGATTTTCCAGGCAAGAGTACTGGAGTGGGGTGCCATTGCCTTCTCCAAAACCTAAGACTCAGTTCAGTTCAGTTCAGTCGCTCACTTGTGTCCGACTCTTTGTGACCCCATGAATTGCAGCACGCCAGGCCTCCCTATCCATCACCAACTCCTGGAGTTCGCTCAAACTCATGTCCATTGAGTCAGTGATGCCATCCAGCCATCTCATCCTCTGTCGCCCCCTTCTCCTCCTGCCCCAAATCCCTCCCAGCATCAGAGTCTTTCCCAATGAGTCAACTATTCGCATGAGGTGGCCAAAGTATTGGAATTTCAGCTTCAGCATCAGTCCTTCCAATGAACACCCAGGACTGATCTCCTTTAGGATGGACTGGTTGGATCTCCTTGCAGTCCAAGGGACTCTCAAGAGTCTTCTCCAACACCACAGTTCAAAAGCATCAATTCTTTGGCACTCAGCTTTCTTCACAGTCCAACCCTCACATCCATACATGACTACTGGAAAAACCATAGCCTTGACTAGATGGACCTTTGTTGGCAAAGTAATATCTCTGCTGTTTAATATGCTGTCTAGGTTGGTCATAACTTTCCTTCCAAGGAGTAAGCATCTTTTAATTTCATGGCTGCAATCACCATCTGCAGTGATTTTGGAGCCCCCAAAAATAAAGCCTGACACTGTTTCCACTGTTTCCCCATCTATTTGCCATGAAATGATGGGACCAGATGCCATGATCTTCATTTTCTGAATGTTGAGCTTTAAGCCAACTTTTTCACTCTCCTCTTGCACTTTCATCAAGAGGCTTTTGAGTTCCTCTTCACTTTCTGCCATAAGGGTGGTGTCATCTGCATATCTGAGGCTATTGATATTTCTCCCGGGAATCTTGATTCCAGCTTGTGCTTCTTCCAGCCCAGTGTTTCTCATGATGTACTCTGCATATAAGTTAAATAAGCAGGGTGACAATATACAGCCTTGACGTACTCCTTTTCCTATTTGTAACCAGTCTGTTGTTCCATGTCCAGTTCTAACTGTTGCTTCCTGACCTGCATATAGGTTTCTCAACAGGCAGGTCTAGTGGTCTGGTATTCCCATCTCTTTCAGAATTTTCCATGTAAGGAGGCTATACTCACTTTGCCCACCTTACAGGACCCAAAGAAATGAGACTCTAGCAGTAAAAGGTCACCAGTCTGGTGAAATTGTTTTTCAGAATTGGAACCATCCCAAACAGCCCTAAAGTTTTATACCCTTGGCAGATCCAAGTCCTCCATTCAGAAGGCAAGTTCTAGTCCTGAACTGAATTAGTCTATGGATTGTTGAGTCTTCAGCCTCAATAATCATTCTGATTTGACTTGAATCCCCTGACCAACTTTTCATGGCTCTGTAGCAGGCTTCCCAGGTGGCACTAGTGGTAAAGAATCCGCCTGCCAATGCAGGAGGCTTAAGAGACTCAGGTTCCATCCCTGGGTTACGAAGATCCCCTGGAGGAAGAAATGGCAACCCTCTCCAGTATTCTTGCCTGGAGAATCCCATGGAGAGAGGAGTCTGGAGGGCTGTAGTCCATAGGGTCACGAAGAGCTAGACACAACAGAAGCGACTTAGCACACACATAGCCTGGAGGAGAGCATGGCAACGCACTCCAGTATTCTTGCCTGGAGAATCCCCCTGGACAGAGGAGCCTGGTGGGCCCATCCGTTCATCCACAGGGTCGCAAAGCGTCACACGACTGAGCAGCTAAGCACAGCACACAGAACAGCTAAAATATAGTCGAGTTTTTATGCTATCCCATAAACCCAAAGCCCCACTCTGAGTAACAAGTCAGGTGCACATAATACAAACAGCCTAACAAGAGGGGAGTCTGGGAGAGGCATGGCCCTTTCTTTCATATAAAAGAACACAGCCCATTCCAGGAAGCCAGTGACTCAAACCCATTCTAGAAAACAATGCAGCGTTCTGTCCATGTATAGGATTTTTCTTCCTTAAAAGGTGGTGTATAAAAAGGAACAAATTAGCAATATTTCCTGGAATGTGGAGCCCAAACAATGTCTCCCTGTTTCTTTATTCTGGACATCCTGGAGAACGTCCCTCAGCACTGGAGGAGAGGAAGAGAGCGCCCTGCGAGTGCTTGCCCACAGCATTCCAGCAAATGCTCGCGACTGGCAGCGCTGATTGTAGGTATTATTTTGAAGACAATGTGTGTGTGCGTGTGTGCGTATGCATGTGACCTGGTACCCATTGTTTTAATAAAGTCCTTATTCCTTTCTCTTTTAGAAAAGAGAAATAATACATCATTTGAGAGGTTGAAGAAACATTTGCGACACACTCTCACTAACAAATGAGTAAACAGAGGCCAGAGAAGTTGAGTAACTCTCCTGAGGTCACAGAGCTAACTGGAAGCAGGGCAACAGCTAAGCTGGGTCTCCAGTCTTCTAGTTAGAGAGTCTGTGCATCACTTAAATAGGTGGACACTTACTAACATATCACTTTATACTCAAGTACAGGGAGTTTGATCAAAACTAGCCTAAGTGTGCAGAATCTAGAATGATGCTATTCAGCACAGTAGACAGTGCACATGTGGCTTCTGACGGCTTGAACTGGGGCTAGAGACACTGAGAAAACCGATTTTTAGTTGTGTTTTGCTTTAATTAATTTAAAAGTGAATGTAAAGACCACTACTTGATCCAGAACTTCCCTGGCAGTCCAGCGCTTCAGACTCTGCACTTCCATTGCAGGGAGCATGGTCAGGGAACTAGATGCCATATGCCGCGCGGTATGGCCAAAAAACCTCCAAACAAAAAACCGAACAAAAACCCCACTTCTTGACTCAGCTACTGGGAAACTCTAAGCCTGTTTGGAACAACTGGGGTATGTGTATCCATGTAAATCTTATGAAATATAAAATACACATCAAATACTTCCAATGAAAATAGAGTGGTTGAATTGAGATGTACTCTAAGTATAAGAGATATACTGGATTTCAAAAACATTATAAACCGTGTAAACTATATCATTAGTAATTTTTCTGTTGACATGTGAAATAATCTTTTAGATATACTGGCTTAATAACTTTTACTTAAATATCTTTTATTATTATTATACTTAATTTACTATTATTATTATTACACTTAAAAATTTATTATTATTATTTAAATACTTAAGTACTTTACTTTTTAAATATTAAAAACTAAAATAAACATTAAAATATTCAAATTACATATGTGGCTTGTATTATATTTCTATTGGACAGTCTAGAGTCAGACTGTCCACAATGACATCTCTGTTACACTGTATCACCAGGTCTGTATCCTTGGGAAAATTATTGGGTAGTTATGAGGAGCAACTGTCTTCTCTGAAGAATGAAAAAGAGAAAGGCGTGAGGATTTCTTTCCCCTTTCTTCTTCTGTTTCTGGACATCACTGCGATGACAGCCACTTTCAGACGATCGGGAGAAACATGGCCAATACACAAAGCACACAACGGCCACTCGAGGGCTAGCTGAGCAAACGCCATAAGTAAAATTTCCTGGTGTGCAGCTGGGATTAAGAATCGATAATTCCCTCTCTTGCTCCTTTGCCCCTGAATCCTGAACACACTTTTCCAGCCATCTCCACTTGTCTGCTCGTGAGAAACACATCTAAGCAGACGCAATCCATGGCAGTCACTGTGTTCTATGCATATGATTTGCCAAAATTTGCATGTAATTGGCTTCTGTCTGCAGAATCTGGTCTTTGGCTATTTGATTTTACTGCTGAAATTAAGATATACAGGAGAGTATATTCACTCTGCCTCCCTCCATCGATCTTGCTACTCTTCCCTCCCGGCTGGCACTGTTGCACTGGCAAGTGGGGTGTCGGAGGTTTCTGAGGGGTGAAGAGATGCTTGATGAGGGGGCAACGGGCGAGGAATGGGATGCTTTGCTTTTATAACACGAGGAACAACATGAGGGTAAAGGGTCCTGATCAGGCTGAGGGCAAGGGTATCCTTGTGACGTAGCTGGACTCTGCCGACCTGGGCCTAGAAATTGGTTCCAACCCAAAGCTTTGAGCTGGTAGGGTCTGAGAGAGGTGGGGTGATAGCCTAAGGGGAAAATGATGGCATATAACAGAGCTAGGAATTCAATAGGAGTTACGGCCAGATGCAGGCAGGAGAAATGTGAGTGTCCCAAGAATGCCCAGAGATGCTTCAGAGACAGCAGGATGCCCATGATAAATAGGATGGATTTTCAAGATGATTGTAATAATATTTAATAAAATGACAAGTTGATGCCAGCACATTCAAGGATTTGGGGATGGGGGCAGGTTGATCTGTTAGTTACAGAGAGTCTCCCAAGCTATGGATTCTGGCCAAGCTGGTGACATCCTCCTCCTAAACACAGCAGCCCACCCATCACTCTCATCCATCCCCTCTGGGACCACCGAGGACCTTCCTTTCCCACCATGGCTGTAGCAAAAGACAGCCTCAGGCTGTCTCACCACAATCCAGGAGTCAGGCAGAGAACCTGGGACGGGCATGGAGTTTGGAATAGCTCATTTAGACCCACAGCACGTGTGGTCTTGCGCACAAACAAAAACAGCTGCATTTTATCAAGTCATACCCAGACAGCATGATGTCCTAGGCAGAGTTTGCATTACTCCAGATACAAACACCATGAACTTCACACTTTGTCTTGCCAGCCTGCGAGGTGCCAGACAGAGGCCTGCCTGATGCTAAAGATGGTCACCACGAGCCCAAACACTCCTGTGCTTGGCTTACACTTTCTGTCTGGCAGATAGAAAATGCTTACTGCAAATCCACCCTCTCAAGGAGGCTGAAGACCCCTTAGGTGACGTTTTAAAGCGATTGTGCTCTAAAGTGTAGCTCTGAATGAGTGTGTGTGTGTGTCTTGGGGGAGAGGTTCACAAAACTTATTTTCAGCTCCTGTAGTTAGTTCCCAAACACCAGTACTCTAAAAACTGCACAAGAATCACCTTGCAAGGTGTTAAAAAATATGGATGCCAGATTTTCAACCCCAGGGATTTTGATTCCACGTCTTGGGTAAGGCCAGGCATCTAAGTTGCTAGGATTTTAACACGCAGCCACCGCTGAAACTCACTGGCTTGCATCATTGCAGAAAGACAAAGATCTGTACTTGAGACTGCTGCCACTCAGATTATCAATTGCAACTGGGCAAGGAACTCTGGAAACAAGGTCCTACGTACAGAAGGGTTATATCTCCATCCAATGTGCAGATTTTTGTCAGGAGGCGACAAATTGAGTTAAGGCTCCAGTAAAGCAGATAGCGGGGCTTCCTAGGTGGCTCAGTGGTAGAGAATTTGCCTGCCAATGCAGAAGCTGCAGGAGACGCGGGTTTGATCCCAGGGATGGGAAGATCTCCTGGAGGAGGAAAATGCAACCCACTCCAGGACAGAGGAGCCTGGTGGGCTATAGACCATGGGGTCACAAAGTCAGATACGACTGAGCACGCGTGCGTGCAAAGCAGGTTGCCCAAGGAGGCATACCTAATCATCTGCCCTATTTGAGACATAACCATTAGTCTTCCTTCCTGTAGGACTTTTGATATAAGGAGAGCTTATCTGCCCACCTCATCCCCAGCCACTAGGACAGTTGGTTTTTCCTTAACAGTAATGAAGACAATTAAAAAAGAAGCCCATGGTGCAGGAAGGTTTGTTTATATTTTGTGTACACAGCCTTGTCAAAACAGGTACCAGGCATTCTAAGAAAGACCTAGGATTTATGTCAAACTCCTTATTAAAGTAGAAGAGGAGAAACAAAGTCTCTACGTTTGTGTTTTTTAAAACTGTCAGGCCTCCCCGCTGTCACCTGGGTTGTCACCATGCTCGATTAGAAGGTTGCCCACTTCTGCTACTGCTCAGCCCAGTTTAATTAACACCTTCCCCTCAGTCCCAAACATCCCTTTAAACCACTCTGCTCTGCCCAGATAGACTTTTACACCTGTCTTAGCAATTCTGGGAGAGATGTTTTGAAGTGCCTTTTCAAAATCCCTTGTTAATGATCTGGTAATTATTGTGGTGACTTTTTATTAAAGTGTGAAGCGCTTAGCTGGCTCTAAGCTAAGAGAATCCCCCAGGTACCTGCAAGGAGAGACACAAGAAGGGACAAAGGGGAAAAACACCCTGAGTCTAGGTCTGTCCCAAAATTACAGGGGCAGCTGAATCAGGCCAGAGAAGACGCCCTGCCTGAGGCTGTCAAGCCCTCCCGGAGCTCTTACTGGCAGATGAGAACTCTCCAAGTCCTGGGAACAGCCTGACTATAGAATGTGGGGAAACTTACACAGATGACGCTCAAATTCCCAGTAGTCTCCTGGTGGCAACACCATGTCCCATGGCTGGCTGCAAGGAGGAGCCACATCCTGCATACGGACTAGGTACTGTCCTTGGTGCCCCAGCCCACATCCATTTTAAGAAGTCAGGGCTCCTGCCCAGAGAGGCCTGGGGAGAGTTATTGATGCTTGCCTTCCTGTCCTTCAGATCTCAGCTGCCAGTGCGCACCAAGTGTGGTCCAGTTGTGCTGGACGCTCCCCGCATCCAGAAGCCCAGTATGCCACCCACCTCCCTACCTGTGCTCCCCAACATCCTGCCGCCACTTGTCAGAGTAAAAGGAGCACCCCAGGGGCTGAAACTGGATTTGGGGTCTCTCACAGCCTCACGACTCCTCACAATGGAAGAGACTGCAACACATAACTAAGCGTCCTAAACAACCCAAATTCTCGCAACATCTGAGCGCATCCTTCATCCCCCTCTCCCCACAAGAGGAAGACAGTCCCAGTGGAGGAGCAACGTGCCAGCCCCGAGGACGCACGTGACTGTGGGATCTTGAGGAGCAGAGGACGTCATCTTGTTTTACCAGTGAGCGCTGGAACCAGGGATGGTGGCATGACGGGCTCAGGAAGGAAGGCTCACCAGCCAGCACCAGGGGTAACCAGAACCAGGCCCCTGGCACTGCTGCACCTCCCGTGACTTTTCTGTCAGTGCCCGCTACGAGTCCAGGGGGACTTCATAGCTTCATGTGCTGCCAGGGTCCCCCTTCCTAAGCCAGCAGAGAGCAAGGGCCTGGGTTGGAGGGCAGGGCCAGCTGTGCCCCTGGCCTTCACTGACATGCCCTTTGTACAGTGCTAACTGAGGACAGCTGCCAATGGGTTGGCTGGTCCCTGACATGACTGCAGGGGCCCTGGACTCCAACCTCTGCTGGCCCAGCCCTGCTCCCCATCCTGGCAGCTCCTCTGGCCTGGGTACCGTGGAAGCTGCCCTGGTTAGTAGCGGGAAATCGTCTTCCCAAACCATGGAAACAGCTGGATCTCTTTAGCTAAGCAAACCCAGCTGATGGGCTGGGATCCCTTTCTCTGCTTCTCTGGGGCAACTGGGAGGCAGATGCCCCCCAGTATAAACATTTTAATATAACTTTTTCTATCTCCAGGAACAATACTAGAATAATATGTGACAAGATGGAGAAAACACTGTTCACCAACATTCCTCTTAGGGACAGTATTCTGTGCATTCAAAAGAAATGCTCCAAGTCAGTGGTTCTCAAAGTGTGGCCCCCAGACCAGTGGCCTCAGCATCCCCTGAAAACCACCCGAGACCTTGTTAGAGACGCAGATTCTTGGTCTCCACTTCTGCCCTACTGCATCAGAACTGCCAGAGTGGACCCTCCAGGGCATTCGGCACAGTTAAGGTCTGGGAAGCTGATTTTGGTGGAGATGGGGAAGCTCCAGAACATGCCCCAGTGGCAAAAACCAGGGCTCAGTGGCTTTGTAAGGAGGAAGGGTCTGGCTCCCTGCGTGGTTCAAGGCAGGGGAAGTCCTGGGATAGGCTGGGAGGCAGGAGCTGGGGAAGAACTGTATTGCTCTTCACAAAAGAAGGAAAGGACTTTCAAGGCTCCCTGTGGAAAACTAGAGGGGAGGAGAATGAAGACAGTGAGGCTGGATGCAAGAGAGAGACCCCCATAACAGGAAGAGTCTTCAGATCGTCGGTGGAATCACAAGCCTCATGCAACATGCCCTCTCCTCCACAAAGCATTGGTGAAGGTTATACAAACAACCAAAGTTCTGGGGGTTCTACACTCTGGACATCATGAGATGCGCTAAACTCTGCACGGTGGTCTCAATGCCACACTCAACAGAAACTTCTCTGCAAAGCGACTTGTCATGGCTGCATACTCTTTCCTAAGGAGGACATCTCTGTATTTCCTTAGTCATCCCCTCACTGGGGGGCATCTGGTTGGCTTCCAATTTTTCACTAAGGTAAACAATATATGGCAAATGTCTTGGAGGTGCAAACTTTCTCTTTATTCCTGATTATGACCTTGGAACACAGATTCACAAATGTTGAGCAATTTGCTTCGAATGCTAAGTACTACACAGAACAGAAATTTCCCCTGAGATTAAGCAGGGGAGGGAGTGGTGCTCAGAACACTTATGAATATGATTAAGGAAAGAAAAAAGTATCTTCTTCTTTTGAGAGAATTATAGAGGTTTCAAGAGTAGAGCCAGGTATTCTGGGGACTGAGAAAGGGGAGAAGAGGGGCTTTCCAGTAAGATTAAAGCAATGCTAGAGTTGAGGGTGTTTTGAGTGATAACAAGAAGGCTGACAGATAGCTGCTGCATGTATCTGGTTGCAGGGGTCAGACAGGCATCTCTTGCCAGCTTCCAGTCTCACAACTGTGCTTTTAAGGTCACAGTCTGGTCAGAACAGGGGCAGTGCAGGTTTCAAGTCCCACTAGATCTAGGGTTGCAAGTGATGACGTCAGGCCTTCCATTATCTCTAAGCTCCTGCCGTTGGTTACTCCTTCCTACTATAAACAGGCTTTCCAAGCGCAGGGAGAGGAAGAATGGGCAGGAGGTGGAGGAAGGAGTGGACAGACGTACAGACGACTCCAACCTTCCTTCATCCCAGCCAG